>NW_022196912.1:128979289-128982156 GCF_008632895.1 Mastomys coucha | reverse complement strand
TTGGTAATTTTCCAGCCTTGTTTAAGCGCGCATTTCGGGGAAGGGTCTCTGGGTTCGGGTCTTTCACCCCCTAGCCACTTGTCTTAGGTAGGGTTACTATTGCTGTGATGAAACACCATGACCAAAAGCAAGTTGGGGAGGAAAGGCTTTATTTCACTTGCAGTTCCATGTATCAACTCATCAGAGGCAGTGAGGGCAGGAACCTGGAGGCAGGAGCTGATGCAGAGGCCCTGAAGGGGTGCTGCTTACTGGCTTTCTCTCCATGGCTTGCCCTGACTGCTCTCATATTGAACCCAGGACCACTAGTAAAGGGATAGATAGCACCAACAATGGTCTGGCCCTTTCCCTTTGATTACTAAGTAAGAAAATTTCTTTCAGTTGTAACTTATGGAGGCATTTCCTTAATTTCCTTAATTGAGGCTCCCTCACTTCAGATAGCCTGTTTGATGTTGACATAAAACTAGCCAGGACACCACTGCTGGACACAATAAGCTAAGTGTGCCTCTCAGACTTCCCTACTCCCATATAAATAAGTGAAAAGACAACAAACAAACCCATTACTTGTGCTTAGTTCATGGGGTTTTTGCTAGCAGGCTCTTTTCAAAAGGAATGTTTGTGCTCAGTGCTAAGAATGACTGGGCTTTCAGTAAAGTCAGTGCCTATTGCCCCTCAGAAGTGGATGTGTAGGATGGTCCTTATGAACATACCCAGGTGAGGTGATTCCATAGAGAATTGATCTAACAATGCCTTTTTTTATTAGATATGTTCTTTATTTACATTTCAAATGATATCTCCTTTCCTGGTTTCCCCTGGGGTGGAGGGACTTGTTCCTACCCCATTGTCTTGATAATTCTGGAGACATGAGCAGAATTTAGATCTAATCTTGGAGATATCCTAAATATGAACACCCAAGTAGAAGGTTCTAGAAGAAAAAAATAAAGAAAACAGAGGAGAAAAAGACACGGTGAAAGCCTGACAGGTATATTTTTAATTTTTGTTAGATTTTTATTATTTAAAACAAAATTTAAATTTAAATATACTTTGATAATATTCATCTCTTCCCCTAAGTCCTTCCAGGACCTTTCTTTCCCCTCCCAACTTTATTTTTTTTTTCCTCAAAGAAACTAAAACCACCCACTCTCAAAACCAATAAAATAAAATAAAAAACTTCCACCAAAACAGAAAAAAACAAAGCACTAAACTGTAACCAAATAAAAGCACACAAAAGAACTGTGGAGTCTGTGGTTTGTTGTACAGCTACTCCTGAACACAAGGCCTGTACTGGTGTGGTTGATATACTCAGTGTTACTCCATTGGAGAAAACTGATTTCCCTCTTCCAGGTATAAATGACAGTTCAATTGTTAAACCTTTATTATAGTAGCCAGGTTTTCACTTACTCATTCATTCATACTCACTCATTTTTAAATACAACAAAATAAAATATAATAAGATTGAACAAAAACAATCGCTTTGGTATTGGACAGGAAAAACAACAGAAAGAAAAGAGCCCAAGAGAAGGCACAAGAATCAGAGATTCACTTGTTCGTACACTCAGGACTCTCATGAAAACCCTAAACTGGAAGCAATAATATGTATACTGAGGACCTGGTACAGAACTATGAAGACCTTGTGCATGCTACCTTAGTCTCTGTGAGATCATAAGAGCTTTATTTATTTAAAGGGCCCTGTTTTCTTGGTGTCCTCCATCCCCTCTGGAACGTCTCTTCATCAGAGAGTTCCCTGAGCCCTGAAGGGAGGGATTTGATGGAGACATTCCATTAAGGGCTGAGTGTTCTGTGATCTCTCGTTCTCTTCATATTGTCTGGCTGTGGGTCTCTGTATTTATTCTCATTTACTACCAGAAGAGGCTTCTCTGATGATGGCTGAGCAAGACACTGATCTATGAATGTCATTAGGAGTCATTTTATCACTACATATTTTTCCTTTTATCTTCTTTTAGGCCAGTATTATTTGGTTTTACCTTATATCCATGGGCTATGTAGTCTCAGGTTCTTGGTCACTCAAACAATGTCAGGTATGGGTTCCACCTCATGGAATGGGCCTTAAATCAAATTAGTTATTGATTGGTTGTTCCCACAAGTTTTGTGTCACCATTGCCCTAGCATATCTTGTAGGCAGTACACTATTGTTGATAAAGATTTTGTGGCTGGCTTGGTGTTTACGTTTCTCTTTCAGTTGCATACAGAATACCTTCCTGTACTGAAGACACTAGAACATGGAGTGGAGGCTGTATGTGTTAGCATCCAGAACCTGCCTGCAGCAGATATGTGGGCGGGTCCACAGACCTGTCGCCAGGGCAAAGGTGACCATATTCCCAGAATCCATTGGGTTTAGCTCCCACCTTTACCTGGACTGCTACGTCACGGGACATATATATAATGGGTAGTTTCCCCCATCTTTCTCTCTCTCTCCTCTCTCTCTCCCTTCACATGCCGCGGTCCTCACTCCCCCCCCCCCCCCCCCCCCCCCCCAATTAAACTTCCAAAAACACAGAGCTGCTTGTATCTGCGCTGCTGCGAGCCAAACCTATCATTGGTGCGTTGGCCAGAACGGTTTGCGTCCACTGCTGGTCCACTGCTGGAGCAGACGCGGGCAAGACCACGTGCGGCGGAGCCGCTGCGGCCACCGCTGCCGCTGGGCACTTGGTGCTGCGACTTGGTGCTGCGCAGCGTCCTGCCCGCCAGCAGCAGCCCGCTGTTACTGCTGCTGCTGCCTGGTTTCATCCTGTTCCCAGCACACTCACCGCTGCAAGCTGTAGCAGCTGCTATCGACCAGTTAATATAGGTACGTGACTTCACCGCCCCCTCACCAGACACCGTGAGACATAACCACGTGAGCCGTAACC
>NW_022196912.1:128913875-128971074 GCF_008632895.1 Mastomys coucha | reverse complement strand
TTCCAAAAACACAGAGCTGCTTGTATCTGGTGTCTGTGGACGCGCCGCCGCGAGCCAAACCTATCAGTATGAAGGTACCAGCAACATGCCTCCATGTTCAATGAATTGTGTAGGTGTTGTCTTCAGCAATGAGTCAGTTTGTGAAACAAGGTATGGCCTTGGCAACAATGTGGATTGTTTGGGGACTCCCATGAGGTCTCTTTAGCCAACAATTCAATTAGATGTAACCCAATCCTGGTACTGGAAGCTTCACAAGAGACGGCCAGTTGGGACTCTGTCGTCCCATTATTTGGTGATTTCATTTAGATTGTCATCAAATATGTTTTAGGAAGTTTCTACTTTATTGGGTTTCTGTACCACTCCTCAAATGCCCCTTAGTTTTAGCTATGTCTCACTATATTCCTTCCCACACTCCATTTCCCCTCAGTCAATGCTTGATCTTCACGTTCCAGCAACACACTTCCCCCAAAATTATCTATTCCATTCCCCTTTCCTAACTGTTTCTTCTAGTGTCTTACTCAGTACCCATCCTCTGTGGTTCTCCAGACTATAGCTTAGTTACCATTGACTTAATAGCTAATATCCACATGTAAGTGAATATATACCATATGTGTATTTCTAGGCCTGGAACACCTTACCTGTCACACAGCACTTGTCTACTTCAGTTGTGTTTGTGTGACAGGCCTAAAAACCTGATCATGGACCTGAGGCGTACACTTCAAAAGGAGACAGGCTCTTGAGGTAGTCAGTCGCTGACATCTGACTCAAATGTGTTCCTGATTGGTCTCTGCTAAAGTCTGTGGAGAGATCTGCATGCTTTCTTTATTCAGGCATAAAGGTGTCCTAAGAAATATTTCGTTATTAGCTAAAACTGAGATTGAACATTATTTCCTGGCCTCCACAGTATTTCAATAACCCTAATTTATTTCCTACCTGTAATTAGCTTGGAATTTTTACAAAGAAGCTGTCTTATCGGACAGGGTGTCTCCAAAGTTAGAGGTAGCAGTTGGGCACTTATCAGCTCAGTCCCACACAAGGCAGAATTGCTTTACTAAGTAGAGAGAAGTTGTAGGGCTTCCATCACTAATTATCTATGTTATAGCCAAGGATATTCTCAAGGACCTCCAGCTGCTTGCCTCAGAAAGACCCAGAGAATTTAACTTGAGGCTGCCAAAATAGTCCAAGAAGAAGGACACCACTGCTCCTCCACCTTGCACCTGGCTATTTGATCTTACTGATTTTGATGTGACCACTACCTGCCTACGGGACTTCTGTTATTTGCCCTGTTCTCTGTATACTATATAAGCCTGATTTTCACTTTGTATAAATTGCATTCAGATACCACACTCCCTTGTGTTGTGTCTGTTTGTCATTTCTTTTTCAATGCCTTGTCTACCTGAGTAGGACCCTGTTTCCACCAAGGGTTGAGGGAGGCTCAGAATGGCCGCCCATTGCACTTACCCAGGATAGTTTTTTTCTAGTTCCATCCATTTGTCTGCAAATTTTATGTTATTTTTTAAATGGCTGAGTAATATTCCATTGCATAAATGTACGCCATTTTCTCCATCCATTGTTCCATTATGAGACATCTGGGTTGTTTCAAATTTCTGGCTACAATTAATAGCCATTAATGTATAATTAATACACTAAGCCACTAATTAATAGGGCATTACTGAACATGGTTGAGGAAGTGTCATTGTGGGAGGTAGGTGTGTAGGTCCTTTGGGTATATGCCCAAGAGTGGTATAGCTGGATCTTGAGGTAGAGTCATTCTCATCTTCCTGAGGAATCACCACACTGATTTCCACAGTGGCTACACAAGTTTGCATTTCCATCAGCAATGGATGAGAGTTCCACTTATTTCAAATCCTTACTAGAATGAAATGTCACTTTGTTGTTGATCTCAGCCATTTTGATAGGTGTAAGATAAAATCTCAAAGTAGCCTTGATTTGCATTTCACTGTTGACTAAAGATGTTGAACATTTCTTATAGTGCTTCTCAGTCATTTGAATTTCCTCTATTGAGAATTCTCTTTTTAGATTTATACCCCAATTTTTAACTTTTTTTATTTCTTCACAACTAGTTTCTTGATTTTTTATGTATTTTGGATATTAGTGCTCTATTGAATTTGAAATTGGTAAAAATGTTTTCTGTTCAGTAGGCTGCCTCTTTGTCCAAATGACAGTCTCCTTTTCCAAGTTTCTCAGTTTCATGAGGTTCGATTAATTGTTGAACTTAGTGCCTATGCTAATGGTATTTTGTTCAAAAAGTCTTCTCTTGTGCCAATGAGTTCAAGGCTATTCCTCACTTTCTCTTCTATCAGGTTTAGTTTATCTGGCTCTATTTTGCAGTCTTTGATCCACTTAGAGTTGAGTTTTGTGAGGACAATAAGTATGGACTAATTTGGATTCTTCTATATGTAGCCACTTAGT
This sequence comes from Mastomys coucha, assembly GCF_008632895.1. NCBI lineage: Eukaryota > Metazoa > Chordata > Mammalia > Rodentia > Muridae > Mastomys > Mastomys coucha. The sequence continues at coordinate 128,968,641 of NW_022196912.1, read as the reverse complement.
TTGATGCACACCTTTTGTTAAAGATGCTATTTCTTCCAGTGTGTATTTCTGGCCTCTAACTCAAAAAAAATCAGGTGTCCATAGGTGTACGTACTTATGTTTGAGTCTTCAGTTCAATTCCATTGATCTATTGCTATCGGTTGTGGTACAACTTTAATTGGAGAATGGTGATACATTTAGCAATTCTTTTAGTATTCAGGATTGATCTAGCTATCTTGGTCTTTTTGTGTTTCCATATGAAGCTGAAATTGTCCTTTCAAGGTCAGGAAAGAATTGTGTTGACATTTTGATGGGGGTTGCATTCAATCTGTAGATTACTTTTGGTAGGATGGCTGTTTTACTTTGTTACTCCTACCGATCCACGTGTGTATGAGGTCTCTCCGTCTTCTGATATTGCCTTCAATTTCTTTCTTTAAAGTCTTGAAATTTTTATCACACTAGTCTTTTATTTGCTTGGTTAGAGATAACAAAAGATATTTTACATTACTTGAGGCTATTGTGAAAGGTGTTGTTTCAGTGATTTTGACTGATTTTCATTGGCATCTAGGAGGGCTACTGGATTTTGTAAGTTTTGTATCCAGCTACCTTGTTGAAATGTTTATCACCTATTGTAGTTCCCCAGTGGAATTTTTAGGGTCACATGTATATTTTCATATCATCTTTATTTATAAAGATACTTTGACTTCATACTTTTCAATTTGTATCCTTTTAATCTCTTTCAGTTGTTTCATTACTCTTGCTAAGATTTCAAGTACTATATTGAAATAGTTATGGAGAGAGTGGCCAAACCTTGTCTCATTCCTGGTTTTTCTGTTTTTGTTTTTGTTTTGCAATTGCTTTGAGTTTCCTCACAATTTAAGTTGATGTTGGCTATGGGCTTGCTATAAACTGCCTTTATTATGTTGAAGTATGACCTTTGTATTCCTAACCTCTCTAGAACTATTATCATGAAGGGTGTTGGATTTTGTCAAAGGCCTTTTCTACATCTAATGAGATGATCACATAGTTTTTGTCTTTCAGTTTGTTAATATGGTAGATTACATTATTAATTTATGTATGTTGAATCATCCCTGCATCTCTGAGAGGAATTCTACTTGACAATAGTAGATGATCTTTTTGATATGTTCTTGGATTTGGTTTGCAAGCATTTTATTATTTTTGCATCCATGTTTATACTTGAAATTGGTTTATTATTCTCTTTCTTGAGTTTTTATGTGGTTTGAGTATGAGGGAAACCATGGCCTCATAATAAGTTGGGCAAGTTTCCTTCTGTTTCTATTCAGTGGAATAATTTAAGGACTATTGGCACTATCTTTCCTTTTAATGTCTGGTAGAATTATGTGCTAAAATGATCTGGCTGTGGGTTTTTTGGTTGAGAGACTTTTAATGACTGCTTCAATTTTTCTGGGTATTTTAGGTCTAAATTCCTATTTGATCTTGATTTAACTTTGTTTTGTGGTATGTATCAAGAAAATTATCTATTTCTTTTAGATTTTCTACTTTGGTGGAGTACATGTTTTTAAAGTATTTCTTTTGATTTTATGGATTTTCTTAGTACCTATTGTTATATATTTTCATTTATTTTTTCTTTAAAGATTTATTTTGTTTATATGAGTACACTGTAGCTGTCTTTAGATGCACCAGAAGAAGGTGTTAGATCCCATTACAGATGGTTGTAAGCCACCATGTGATGGCTCACAATTGAACTCAGGACCCCTGTAAGAGCAGCCAGTGCTCTTAACTATTGTGTCATCTCTCCAGCCCTATATTTTCATTTCTTATTTTGTTAATTTGGATATTCTTTCTGACGTTTAGTTAATTTAGCTAAGGGTTTGTCAATCTTATTAATTTTCTCAAAGAACCAGCTCACTGTTTCATTGATTTTTTGTAATTTTTTTTTCTATTTTGCTGATTTTAGCCCCAAGTTTGATTATTTATTCCCATTTATTCCTTTTGGGTATGATTACTTTGTTTTATTCTAGAGCTTTCAGGTATGGTTTTTAGTTGCTAGTATGAGAAGTCTACATTTTTTTTTTTAAAGGTAGGTACTCAGTGCTATGAACTTGCCTCTTAGAGCAGATTCCATTGTGTCCCATAAGTTTGGGTATGTTGTGTATTCATTTTTATTTAATTCTAGAAAGTCTTTCATTTCTTTCTTAATTTCTGTTTTGACCTTTTTTTTTTTTTATGCAATAGAGAGTGGTTTAGTTACCATGAGTTTGTAAGCTTTCTTTAGTTTCTCTTGATTTTGATATCCAGCTTTAATCTGTAGTGGTCTGATAGGATTCAAGGAGTTATTTCAATTTCCTTATATCTGTTGAGTCTTGCTTTGTGTTCAAGCATGTAGTCAATTTTAGAGAAAATTCCTAAAGTTGTAGTGTTTGGGTGAAATGTTCTATAAATATTTATTAGGTCCATTTGGTTGAATATGTCAGTTAGCTCCATCTTTTCTTTGTTAACTTTTTGTCTGAATGGTCTGTCCACTGATGAGAGTGGGATATTGAAGTCTCTATCAGTGTGTGAGGATCAATATATGATTTAAGCTGTGCTAGTGTTTATTTTATAAACTTGGGTGCCCTTGTGTTTGAGGCATAGATATTAATAATTGTAATATCCTTTTGGTAGATTTTTTTTCCTTTGATGAATATGTAGTGTTCTTCCCTATCTCTTCTAATCTGTTTTGGTTTGAAGTTTATTTTGTAAGATAATAAAATGGCTATGCCAGCTTGTTCTTAGGTTCATTGCTTGGAATATCTCTTTCTAATCCTTTATCTTGAGGTGATGTCTATCCTTGATGTTGAGGTGTGTTTCTGGTATGCAGCAGAAGAATGGATCCTATTTTCACATCCATTTGTTAGTCTGTCTTTTTATAGGGGAGTTGAGAACTTTGATGATGAGAGGTATCAAAGACCAATATTTGTTGATGATTTTTGTTATTGTGTTCTCTTCTTCCCCCCCCACCCCTGTGTGTGTAACTTGCTTTTTTTTTTTTTTTTTTTTTTTTTTTTTTTTTTGGTTTCACTTTCCTGGTCTGGAATTATTTATTTCATATTAGTTCACCTCTTTAGGTTGTAGTTTTCCTTCTAGCTCCATCTGAGGGCTAGATTTGTAGATAGATATTTCTTAAATTTGTTTTTTATCATGGAATGTCTTATTTTCTCCATCTATGGTGACTGAAAGTTTTGCTGCTATAGTAGTCTGGGCTGACCTTTATGATATCTTAGGTATAATTTACATGTCACTATATATTACTTAGTTTTTTCCCTTGCAGCTTTTAATATTTGTTCTTTGCTCTATACATTTATTATTTTGAATATTATATGCTGAGAGGACTTTCTTTTCTTTCCCAGTTTATTTCATGTATTCTTGTATTCTATATTCTGTATGCTTCTTGTGTCTTGGCAGTCATATTCCTCTTTAGGTTAGTAGCTTCTTTTTATTTTGTTGAAAATATTTTCCTGTGCATTTGACCTATGTTTCTTCTACTTCCTCTATTCCTGTTATTCTTAGGTTTAGTCTTTTCATAGTGTCCAAGATTTTCTGGATGTTTTGTGATAGGAGTCTTTTAAATTTATTTTTCTTTGACTGATGTATTTATTTCTTCTGTGTCTTTAATGCCTGAGATTCTCTCTTCCATCTCTTATATTTGTTGCTAAAGTTGCCTTGGTGGTGGTTCTTCAAGTTCCTAAATTTTTTATTTCCAGATTTCCTTCAATTTAGGTTTCTTTATTGAGATTCCATTTCCACGTTCAGGTCTTGAACTCTTTTATTGATTTCTTCCCGCTGTTTGTATTTTAATAGATTTCTTTTAAAGCATTTATTCATTTCTTCTTTAAGGATCTTTATGTCTCCCTCTATTCTTCTAATTCTACTCCCTCGGTGTCATCCTTAGCTCTTTAGCAGTCCTTGGCTGTGGTCTCTCCTTACTCTCTGAATGTATTCCCAGAAGCCAACTAAGCAGATCCTGGTGGAACACCCTGTTTCCCTCCCTCAACACTCTTCAACACTCCATCATATTAATAAAGTCTGTTTTAAGATCTTGTTCTTGTGCTTCAATCATGTTGGACTATTCAGAGGCTGCAATGGTAAGGTTGCTAGACTCTAATGAAGACATATTGTCCTGGCTATTGATTGTGTTTTTATACTGATTTCCAGACATCTGGAATTGGGAAGATTGTATTTGGCATTTGGTCTTTATTGGGTGGGTGTTTTTTCCCTTGGATTCTTTTCCTCTCTGGATCTTAGTAGTGTGTGGTGGGTGTGTATTGCCTGGTAGAAAAATCTTCTGAGGTCCTGATAAGTGTGGGCATGAGGTGTTTTAGGTAAAATGTGTTTCTAGGTATTGAAAGCTGACATTTTAGGAATGGGGATATGCTGAGTGTGGAAGAGCAACTTTGTAAGAGGGAGGAAAACAGGGTGTTCCACCAGGATCTGCTTGGTTAGTTCCTGGAAATGGATTCAGAGAGTGAGGAGAGGCCAAAGTTAAGATCCTCTAAAGAGCTAGGGATGACACTAGGGGATTAGACTTGGAGGAAATGAGAGAGACATGAAAATCTGCAGTTAGCCTACTTGCTTCCCTGGTCAGAGTGGCTTGTGGGTTCCTGGGGAGTGCCTGCTAGAGTTGGAGGCTGGGACAAAGCAATGGTAAGTAGTGGAAGGAAGTTTGGAGATCTGTGTAGCCCACTTGAGATGGGTGTCCAAAAGGGAGGCTGCAGCAGGTGTTCTGTTGCAGAGCTGGGCATGAGACTGGGGGATTTGGTTTGGGGAAATGGAAGGAGAGGTGGTGCTCTACATTAGTTTTCCTGACTCCCTACCAAGAATGGAGTGCCTTGATCAGTAGGTTCTTTATAAATTGCTCCTCTACCGTAATAGCAGAGAGAATCCTTTGTATTTATTGTTCTTCTCATTTATATGTAAAGTAGTTACCATAGAGTTATTGAAATTTTACTTCTTCACAGTCTCTGCAAGACTAATGGTGGTTGTTAAAATTTCACAGAAAATGTGAGGACTGAGAGGAGCCATGTTCCCACCACTTGTAGAGCCACTGGTAACAGAATCTGATGATCGTTTCTATGTTGAGTTACTCTATCAATTTTCCTCATTAACCAGTGTCTCCCTTCAGCTATTTTGCAATGAGCTATGGGAAAGGGTGTTCCTTGCACAGTTAATGGAGGCCCTAGAGGGCCTCTCCTATGAGGGCTTTGGAAGTCTGGATGGGAATTCCCAAAGTCTTGTGAGTCTGTTAGTGCAGTTTGTTCTTAATCTTTGTGTTGTGGCTACCTTGTACCAACAATGTGGCAAATCTAAACAGGGAGCCACACTAGCTTGTATATGTGTGCCTTACAATTTATTTTTCAGCCTAGATCAGGTACCTGGATGGTTTATAATTGAACCTTGTAAGTTTTTTTTAACTGTTGTGAAAAAAGCCTCCTTTCTGGGTTACTTGTGTACCTGGCTGTGTGAGAAGATAAAATCCAAACTTCTTTCAGCTAGGATTTCATATCTATTTTTCAACACTAAAATTGGGCTCATCTTTGACAACCCAGTTGCATCAAGCTGTGCAAAGAATGAAAAACTCACCAGCTCTTCAGAATATTCCCAGTTGGAAGATGTGGATGGGAGGTAGAGAAGAAGCTGTGTCTTAGTTAGGGTTTCTGTTGTTGTGAATGTTGTGATCATAGAAAGAGAAAGAGCTATAAGAATTTGTTCTGGCATGGTGTAGGGGAAGGGACTGCCTTGACAGGCTTATGCCAAGGCATTCTCTCCCCCTGAGGGACCAGACACACACCAGTATAGTATAGAATAGAGATTATTTAGGGAATGGGGAGGGGAGTTAAGAGGGTAGTAGAGGCAGGGAAAGGCAGAGAGAAGGAGAGTATAGAGAAGTAGAGGATGGCCATTACCAAGTAGAGAGAGCGGGGAAGGGAATGGGAAGAGAGGGAAAACAAAGGGACAAGAGACAAGGGAGAGAAGCCAGAGTAAGAGAGAGAGGAGGGGGCAAGCAGCCCCTTTATAGGCCAAACCTACCTGGCTGTTGCCAGGTAACTGTGGGGGTGGAATCCAGACAGAATACCAACATTCCCCAGTTTTGGTTTAGTTAAAAAAGAAAAAATTAGAAAGAAGTGATGGTAAATAAGGAATAGGGTCGTCATGATATCTACTTCATGCTGACATTGAGGTGGGCCATGTGTCTCTGGGGAAGCTAGAGGGATGGGTATGGGGATGTTTGTCCAGTCTTAGGAGAGTTGGAAGTTTCCTTGCTGTCCAGGGCCTGTGGAGCCATCTGAGGATAGGTCAGAAGGAGCAGGTCCAGTAAGAAGTGTCTATATCTGTGACAGGAGATGGAACATCTGAAGGTTGCTTCTCTGGAGCTGTCCTGGGTGTAGTTAAGCACCCGGACTTGACAAGATGTTAAAACACATTATTTTCTGTAGAGAATAAGATTAAGTACATTTGGAAGAAAGAAAAAAAATTTCTTAAGATGTACATTTGAAACCCAGAGGAATCCTACCCTTTGGAATAGGTAGTAAATGGGAACTTTGGGCAAATGTATTTATCTGGAGGGAGTCTATTTGGTCCAGGAGAGGTAGATCTGAGTAGGTTTCCTGTAGCTTACAAGTTTATAAAAGAGATAACATGAGTTAGCCAAATGAACAGTCTTTAAGATGAGCCTTTTGTAGAGCAGAAGGAACAAGACTAAAAAGTTGAATTGTATAGTAGAATGTTCTCCTTAGTCATCAGGGAAATGCAAATCAAAACAACCCTGAGATTCCACCTCACATCAGTCAGAATGGCTAGGATTAAAAACTCAGGTGACAGCAGATGCTGGAGAGGTTGTGGAGAAAGAGGAACATTACTTCATTGCTGGTGGGATTGCAAACTGGTACAACCACTCTGGAAATCAGTTTGGCGGTTCCTCTGGAAATTGGACATAGTTCTACCGGAGGGCCCAGCTGTACCACTCCTGAGCAAATACCCAAAAGATGGTCCAACATGTAATAAGGACACATGCTCCACCATATTCATAGCAGCCTTATTTATAATAGCCAGAACCTGGAAACAACCCAGATGTCCCTCAACAGAGGAGTGGATACAGAAATTGTGGTACATCTACACAATGGAGTACTATTCAGCTATTAAAAACAATAAATTTATGAAATTCTTAGGGAAATGGATGGATCTGGAGAATATCATCCTGTGTGAGGTAACCCAATCACAAAAGAACAAACACGGTATAATAGAATGTTTTAGAGTTAGGCAAATCTATTGGAACTCAGATAATATTAGGACAGTGGCATAGCAAGAAGAAGAAATATGAAGCATTTAATTAGTGAAAACAGAGTTTAAGTAAGGTGATAACAGATTATATCTGTGAAAGCTTTCGTCTACCTGTCAATGTAGTCAGAAGTCTGAGAAATAAAAATCTAGCAGTTATATATTATTTAAAAAATAACAGAGTCCACCAGCCAACAGTTCTCTGTCGTTTCAATGGCAACTTGGGCAGTCAGTCTGGCTTCCAAGCACAGAAGATACAGGGCTTTTTCTCTGTGGAATGGATACGAGTGACATGAGAAATGGCTTACCTTTATTTTAGCCAAGTCATTTGACTCAAGAGTATCCAGTTTTATCCACTGCATATTTCGGTGATTATCATATCACAATCCAGGTGGCATCTACATCTTCTGAGACCCCATGGGAGAAACTTTAGAGGCTTTTGGGAATTTTGTCTGTCATAAACTTAATATTAACAAACTTCTGAAAGATTGAGCACTATATAGATTGGTTATAACTAAGTAGAATTTAATAGCCGTAGTCAAGACAGGATAGGGATGAGAATCTTAAGTAACTTTGACAGGTTGTGTAGGTAGAGAAAAGTATATTGTTGTAATAGCAAAGAGACATATGGCTAGGATCAGAATAAGAAAGCTGGCAGCAGTGGCAGAAAATCATGGTGACAGAAAATGAGTTTGTCCAGATAGATTTAGGCCTGTGACACAAACTGAGCATGCAGACCGTGAGAACAGACCAGGGGTGTGGGAGTGTGGATACGTATATGCCTGGGCTTAGGGGACTTTTTCCATTTACCAGACTGCTGGCAGTATGTGTGAAGATTCTTTAAAATATACGTTCAAATACATCACAGCACCCATTGGGGCATCCCGAGAACAGTCCAAAAACCAAAAAGAAATCAGCCAGGCTAGTGGCCCAAGTTGTCACGGGTTTACTGTGGAAAGAGCTCTACCCTGGATCCAGGGATTTCTTTAAACAAGAGCCTGGAAGGGGAAGGGAGTGAGAGCTGCTTTCAAGGGAATGGTCATCCAAAGGGTCGATGTCCTAACTTATATGTCATCTGGGAGACTGGTCATAAGGATCGTGGCTGTGAAATGCCAACTCCTTAGCCCCCAGAAAAGAACTGACCAGGCTCTATCTGGGAAATCAGGGGCCCTCTTGCTGACTGGACAAACTCCTTATCAATCAATATGCAGGTGTGTGCTTGTGAGCTTCCGCAGTCTGGTAGCAGGAAATGTAGAACTGAGTGGGCCCATTTGACTGTGTCAAATCTAACAGACAGGGTCTCTGGCAGAGGGCCTCTGGTAGGACGAAAGGGGCAGGGACCCACTTTTCAGGCTGAGAACCAGGAGAATAGCTAAGGAGCAGAGGGGGAAGGGCAGCAAGTGAAAAGAAAAGGACAATTAGACAAACATAACATGACTCCAGCCACTGCCTCTAGCAAGGCTACACCTACTCCAACAAGGCCACACCTCTTAATAGTGCCATTTATTCCCTGGGCCAAGCATATTCAAATCACCACAGGCAGCAATGAAAGAAGAGGGAGTTTGGATATGAGCTACAAGTTGGTGGTAGGCAGAGAACTGGGTAGCTACCTACCCTATAGCCTGCCTCCTTGGTTTTCTTGGGGCCACTGAGTTTCTGTACTTCTCCTTGGCTGTTGCTTTTCCAGGATGAGGTGTATGTCTGGTCACTATTGGTGGGCCCAGGTTCATGCATTTTCTCAGCTTCTGCTTATGGGCTCATGTACAGTAACAGCCTCAGACACAGACAAGGTTGAAATAGGACAAAGATTGGAAAGGGACAAAGGACAAAGGAGTAAGTTCCAAGAGATGCCCACTGTCCTGAGGAGCCTCTATGCTTCTCTCTTTTGCCCTGGTCTTAAGTTCCCAGGCCCTGCTACCTTTTGTCCTGAACAACTCTTTAATACTGTCCCTAGACTTCAGTGGACCTAGATAGTTGCTGTGGCACAGAAGGGTCAGTTCGCTCATTCATTAGAATGTCAGCTCTTGCCAGTACTGACTTAGTCATTGGCCATACCCCTCAGAAGAACTAAGTTTCCAACCTGGGCCTTTGTTCCTCTGTTGGGTAGCCTCTGGAAACGTGCCCTGTTATGCTGTGAATCTGAAGCCAGTCTTGCTTTTTAAAATCACTTACCCCTGATTTATTATGCTCACTTTTTATATACAGTTTCACACAACACCTGAGCCAATCAGTTCAGGGCAGTATTAAGCTCTCAGACAAACCCTGACTGATAGAGGGCAGCAGAAAATAAACCAGAACCAGAAAGCCAAAACCAGTAACTGTCAAGCTGCAATGCATAGAAGACCATAGAGCCCTGAAGGGACAGAGGGACAGAGGGAAAGAAATGGCATGATCTATTCCCACCCTGCCCCCTCCTGCTGGGGGTGGGCACTCTGCTCCCTCCCAGGAGAAAACTACCAAGAAAGCTAAAGAGCAGCCTTTTAAAAACATTGCACTACTTCTGGGCAATGTTTATTGTTTTCTCAGAAACAGCAAGTCTGGATTCTTTATTCACTAATAAGTAGATTCTTGTTCATGACCATGGGACAAATGTACTTGTGGACTTTCTTTTCTCTCTTTCTTTCTTTCCTTCCTTCTTTCTTTCTTTTTTCCTCCCTTTCTTTCTTTCTTTCTTTCTTTCTTTCTTTCTTTCTTTCTTTCTTTCTTCTTTCTTTCTTTCTTTCTTTCTTTCTTTCTTCTTTCTTTCTTTCTTTCTTTCTTTCTTTCTTTCTTTCTTTCTTTCTTTTTTCTTCCTTTCTTTCTCTCTCTCTCTCTCTCTTTCCTTCTTTCTTTCTTTCTCTCTCTCTCCCTCCCTCTCTCTCTTTTTCTCTCCCTCCTTCCCTCCCTCCCTCCCTCTCTCTTTCTTTCTTTCTTTCTTTTCTTTCTTTCATTCCTTCTCTCTCTCTCTTAAGTTAAATAACCATAACTAACCACAGACTGAAAATGTCCTTCAGAACACAGAGTAAAGCTTACTATTATCTAGTTCGCATCCATTCTGGGAACAGTGCCAGTGTTTTATATGGGTAGATTGCATTTAAATTACCTGACAATTCTAAAGGAAGTAGACATAGAGCAAAACATCCCAAGGAGGTTAGAGACTGAGCTAGAGCTGCTAAAGAAGGCCAGGGCTGAGGTCAGATTTCCACTGTGTCTCACTTATCCCTTGACCCTTCAATGCCCTTAAACCATCCTCCTTAGAACAATGGATTTGGAAGAAGATGGGGAAAAAAGCCAGAATGGGTAATGTCACTTGACTCTTGGGTTCCTTTCAGATTCCAACAGAAAGTGAGTTTTGTCTTTGAGGAAGGAAAATTAGACTGGTTGTTTACCTTCCATTGGTACAGAATTATTGGCAATTTCTGAGCAGAAAATTGGAAATAGGGCTCTAGATAGTCAATGACCCTTAGGCCACTGCAACATGTTCAGTAGTGTGACTAAGCTGTTGCTTAGTGACCAGCAGTGGAACTAGAGTTCCACACACCTCGTAGTAGCAAAGCTGATTCATGGCTGAGATTTGTAGCTTTGTGTACACAGATGCCTTGTATTTACATAATGACAAGCAAGTTATTCAGAGCCTCTTAACCTCCATTCCCTCAGACCCCAGGCCTCTGACATTAGTTTCAATTCCACATTTGATGTGGTTTGAGGATTCTATTCTTTTCTGGTCTGCTTTGCTTTATTAGTCATAGTATTTTACTTCTTACAAGTAGGATGTAAGTAGGAATTCTTTCTATGAGCTAGCCATATTTTATAAAGACATTTTCATGTTGAATAACTAAAGAGTCCATATTTCCAAGGCTTAGCCATATGTTTAGCTAGCCCTACATTTTGGCCCATGGTTTATCTTGCCTAGTGGTATATAGAGAGATACATGCTTACTTACCTTTTATAAAAGAAAATGTGTTGGGCGGGGAAGACGTTCAGAGTGAATGCGTATTATTGACATGAACATGGCCATGTTAAGGACCCCTATTGTCTCAGACCCATGGAGATGGTGAAGCCTTCTTCTATTCCAAGTATGAATTTTATAAGCGATTGACCTTTGGCTAAAACTAGTGTAGGCGGAAATGAACAACCACAGCTTTTTCCTCCAGAATGACTGCAAGTTGAAACTGCTTTCCTACAGAGGCCTCCTTCCAAGGTTAGGCAACTCATCCCATTCTTCAGCTGTGTACAGTGAACCTGTGTCCTCTTCAGCAGTATTAATAAGTATGCAGAGTTTCTGGGCTGCTGGTCATTAGAGCATACAGGGTGCGGGAACCCAGCCTTTCATACATGTTTCTGTCCTTTCCTCATTGCCCCTGCCAGGCCAAGTCCAAAGCTGTGTAGGTTGTGAGCAAAACAATTCATAAGTTGCTTTTTAAGCTGGTTTACTATGTTTTTGTCATTAATACTATTGCATAAAATGTCAAGTACTTACAGAAAGAAACTTTTTGTTGATTTCAAATATCAATAGACCAAGTCAAGCAGAAATCAGATTCATAATGAGGAATTGGTGATTTACTCAGTCACTGAAAATACTCCAGAGCAAATTGTGGGTAAATGTGGGCAGGAGTCTGGTGGCAGAGACAATTTTATCAGCACATGGCTGCCAACAATGCATTTTAATACACCATTTCTTCCTCTTGACACTAGTCACTGCCAGGCCATTAGACTCTACAGGCCAGCTGTGAACATGGGAACACCCCTCCCCAGCCTAAGGAATCACTCCCAGTGACTTCCCTACAGGAGCTTTCAGCAAGCTGAACCAAGTCATAGGATGGTCCTGGAGGCCCAGAATGCATAAAAGGATGGCCCAGCCCCCTTCTCACCCTGGTTCTTGGGAAGCAGACAACAAAGGGTGATCCCTGCACCCTGTACTCTGTGTAGCTGTGTTGGGTGTGTCAGGGACTCCTCTGGATGGGGTTTTCTTGACCATCTAGGGGGCTGTGTCTGCAGAGAAGGTCCATGTTTGCTCACTGTGGAACAGAAGGCTTTCCCAGCTCATGCCTCTGCAGATGTGGTGTCCACTTAGTACTTCTGCTGCTTTGCTCTGCCAGATGTGACCCAGTCCTCCTCCTTTGACCAAGGACTCCCCAAGGAAAGTAAATGGCTGGTAGTTTGCAGGTAAGTGGGAGAAGAGGCCTGAGCATGCTCTCTGGTGACAACATCCACAGAGCTCCAAACACCCATTGGTCATCTCTGTCTATAAGACTGTGGGCTTATAGATATGATTTTCTTCTATGATTTTCTGAACTACAAGCATGAGGTTTTAAAAAGTGTTCATGAAAAGTAAAGCTAGAGTCAGTCACATGTGGAAAGAGAACAGTGGTAATCTACAAATGGTCCCTTCAGTAACTCTGCCACTCTTCAGGCAGAGTTTACTTTTCTTCTTTAAATCTGTTGTTAATAGACATGATGGTAATAAAACAGAGCCAGAAAATACTGGTGAGCCACAGCTTTCTTTCTTTTTTCTCTAGACCTCTGAGAGGAAGGTCTGAACTGTTGTGAGCTTGCCCATGCCTTGGGGAAGTGATGTGGAATCTATGAGAGCCAGCCAGGGCTCACTCACCAGCACAAGAGAGACACCTTTGACCAGCTAACCCTTCAGTCTGAGTCTGCGTACAGCTGTAAGAATGGTCTGGCTGGAGACTACAGGAGCCACCAGCTGAGTCCAACCCAGATGGACCACAGCATTATGAGCAATAAAACAATTATTTTATTTGCTTGCTCTGGTGCAATGTGTTTTGCAGCAATGTGGAACTGATACATACTGGGCTTACACATTTCAATAGACTAAGATGCACATTTGAGCATCCTTATTCTTTTCTACTCATGACATGTCTGAGGATATCAAGGCTTACCATAGTTAAATAGCTATGATTTGCTCTCTTACCAGGCATACAAAGCAGACATTCTCTTCAATAACTGGTGTCTTAGGTTGAATAGATTTTATTCAGGAATCTCCAATTCATCATTTCCAGCAAGATTCTACTTCATCTGTCACTATTTTTAAAGTTCTTTGATGGCTGATGAGGTGGCTCAGAAGTTAAAAGGCACTTACCCCAAGGCCTTATGCTCTGAGTTTGGTCCCCAGAGGTTGAAGGAAAGCCCCTGCTCTGTGTTGTCCTCTGACCTCCACACATGTCATCTGGCATATGAACGCTCCCACTTCCAGCACACACCATCCCGACACAAGTAAATAGACGTAAAAATAAAAATTTAAAAATCCTCATGGATGCTTTCCATGGAGATTTGAATTTTAACAAAATTCATGTTCTGTGAATGCCAAGGCATTTACATTTAAAGTCTACTTCATTTAAAACATACATTTCTGAAATACCCATGTCCTTCATGTTCAAGGACAATACTGTCTTTAGATGTTTGTTTTGCTAGAGGGAAGACAGTGTTGTGGTAGTTAACGGGAGGTAGTCAACTTGACAGGGTCTAGAATTACTAAAGAGGGCAGCCTCTGGGTGTGTCTTTGAAGGATTATCCAGATTAGGTTAATTGAGTAGGAAAGGCACACCCTAACTACTAAACAATAAAAAGAAATGGAGCTGCTTCTTGACTGAGTGCAATGTAGCCAGCTGCCTCTAGCTCCTGTTGCAGGACTTCTCCACTGAGTACCCTCAAACTGTGAGCCAAGACACGTCCTTCTTGAAGTTGATTTACTGATCCTATAAGAGCACTAAGTGAAGTAACTAATACACCATGTATGGAAGATGTTGCTGTTTGCAGGTAAAATGACCCTGAGCCTTTCCATCTGTTTTTTCTAATGTGAGAACACATTCTGTACTGACTGAGTCACCTTCCTCAGCTTCTGATTCTTCCCAGGAAATAATAAAGGAAGCCTGGAAGGCTGTACCTTAACCCCAGGAAATGCCAGGGGAGGAGAAGACACTGACTGGTTAGAAGAAAAAAAATGTAGCTGCCTGGAGTTTCTGGTGCCATGAATGAAACTGAAAAAGTGGGAGTCACTAGACAAAATACAGTTCTCCAGGGAAAACTTGAACAATAAACAGATTTACCAGGACAGTGTGGATGGTGCTAGTTAGCAACTGTTTAACCAGAACTGTTTGTTACAAAAGAGAGCCAAACCTTCAGGCAGTGCCTTTGCTAGGCCGGGAAGCCCAGGGAGCGTTTATGTGTGGGCCTCAGCTGCACATAAAACACAATGAAAATTTATTCCTCTTGTTGAGTTAATGAGATAAGATATCTGGGCCACAGGATAGGGGCTGGATTCTGCTGGGTGATACAGATCATTCATCACAGTTGACATATGGGTGGACACTACTTAGGGCTCCCCCTATTGGGCTGGGGCAGGATGGCATATACAGAGCCATAGGTGTGGTCCCATGAGTCTCTTGGCTGGTTCCAGGGAAGTCTCACAGGGAGCGGGTGCAGGACCCACTGTCTGCTCATCCCCTTAGATATCACCACACTCCTATGAAGATGAGAACCACAGCCATAGTCTTTGATTGGATCTGGTCTGAGGTTCCATCACTTACTTAGCTTATAGATCTCTACTCCTACGACCAATGCTGGGAGTCCTTTTTTCTCTCTTCTCCATGCTTCCTTTCTGATATTTTTCTCTCAGGTGCCAGGCCTGCATTCTGAGGCTATAGAATAGTTGCCCTAGATATTTTGAAGACTGTCCTAACTCAGCTTCCCCCAAAAGAACCTGTAGTCTTCTCCAGCACTGGGTTCTTGCATCGAGACATGTTAGTTGAGCTGCTATCTACTCGTGATAATTACTCTTAAGGAAGAGAGTCCCAGACTTCTCTCACCTCATCTCCAGTGCTGGTGAAGCCCTCTCCTCATACCCATATCTGTCTCCACAGACATGTCTGAGTCTGCACTTCTCTGTGAAGAGAGCTTGTTATCACTTGTTTTTTAAGAGCTTATGAGGGTCCAGCTTCTTAGGCCTGTTGCTTAGGCTACATGAGCTGATACAGACATGTACTGTAGCTGTGGCTTCCATCTTCACAGATGCCACGTATATGATCCATTTATTCAACATTGAGTACTCTTAGCACTTGTTTGATGAGCTGTTGGCTTCACAGGCCACCTGATCCTCTGAAGGCCACAGTTCAGGTGGAACGACTTGGATGGGCTGTCACTCTTGTGGGTCCTCTGTGCGTGGCCAGCCTGGAATAGACTCCCACACGAGTTTCTCTGCAGCAGTTCAGAATGTCTTTTTTTTCTTCTGTCATGTCCCCTTCCTGTGTATAGGACTGGCGATTCCTGTGAGCTCCTGTAGTTTCTTGCAAATTGTCTACTTCTGAGTTTACATTTGTTCAATTTGGCACAAAACTTCTCCTGGGAGGCTTGCTGGCCCCCGAGCTTTAACTGGAAACCCATCTGGATCAGAGCAAAGTGGCCTGAGAGACAGAGTGCCCCCTGGTGGAAATTGGGCTCTAACTAGGTTAACCACATGATACACCTGCCCCTGGGGAAGGTCAGGGCTCCTTAGTAATGAAAATGTCAAGTCTCCAACACTTTGCACTGACCCTGGGGAGCCTACCAACTTGGTACCTGGTGCTCAGCCCCAGAAGGTCTTTTAAGAGAGTTTAGCAGGCCATGTTGTCAGTGGCCCCAGAGGTCAAGTACTGAACACTCCTTGGCTAGTGACTCCATCTGGGTTTTCAGTTCTGTTAGTTGCTTTTCTCATTGCTGTGGCAAAATATCTGGGAAAACAACCTAGAGAGTTGGTTTGGCTCTCAGTTTGAGGGTAATGTAAGGTGAATTGGGGGTAGAAAGTGTGAAGAGGTTATGGCACACTGTGCCCCCAGTCAGGAAGCAGAAATGAATGTTATCCTTTTTATTTCTTGTTTTATTCTGTTGAGAACTCCAACCCACAGACTGGTGTTGCCCACATTAAAGGAGTGTTTCTCACTTCAATCAACCTCTCTAGAAGCTCCCTCCTGGAGAGGGCCAGAGGTTTGTCTCCTAGTTGATTCTGGATGAGTCCTTTTCATGACTTGTTTTCCATCAGAGGGTGGGCTGTGAGGGAGTGTGCTGCCTGCCATCAGTTAAAGAATCAATGGAGTGAGTGATCAGTCTCTTTGGTGTTTTGATTCTCCGACTTCCTTTAGAGGGTAAAGCCAGCTGGCAGGTGCTTTGGTATGCAGCTTCCAGTTTGAACTCTTGGTTTGAGAGCTGTCTGAATGGTGCACTTGCCATGTGTTTTCTTTCCACATTCCCCTCAGGGATGTGTTCCGGGCTCAGGAGCACATACTTCAAAAGGGAACTGCTCAGAGAATTGTGCCTTTTCTCAAACTTTTGTTCTCTTGGGGAATCACATTAAAGTTTGCCATGTTTCCTCTGCTCCTATTCCTGTACCTTGTGGCTTTCAGGTCATCTCCAGGGCAGCAGATGTCTCTCTACCCCAGGGATCAATTACTATCCTTCCAATATTCTCTGCCGAGTCCCTCTTATGAAATATTTTCAAGACATGGGCAGCATTCAGTGTTTCCGTGACTACCAGAAGATACTTATTACTCCACATATTTTTTAAATACTCATTAAAAATTTAAGTCTTAAAACTTTGCTTTCTGTTAATAGCTAAAAGAACAAATTCCCTAGATATCTTAAGACATAGACAAAATTGCTTGCTTGCTAGCTTGAAATCTTTCAAAACACATGCATGCAAAGAAAAGCCTTTGTTGACCTAGATTCTAGGTCCTAGAATCTCAGTGCAGTTAAGCTAGCTGGCATTTTGATGATCAGTGGAGCATGAGATGTCTGCATCTGCCCCCTTCTATCTCATAATTTGCATTATTTATGAGTTATCTTCTATGCCTTTCACTGCATTGTGTGCCTGGAAAGTATGTAGGCCCTGGGCAGAGCAGTGTGTTTTGGAGGTGTCTATAACCTGTTTCCCCTTACTGCAGGGGAAAAGGAGGAGTTAAAGAATCCCAAGAGTGAACTTTTTGGAATCATACCACATAGACATTTGACCCAAGTAACCCCAAGAACCACTCTGGTCCCCATATCCTGCTGCCAGTGCTGTCACTGTAGAGGGGATCTGTAAGCTCACTGTCAAATTTCTAACCAGCTACCTAAAACTGGCTTTTATTTTTAAATTTTTATATATGTTACCAGTGTTTTGTCAGCATATGTGTACAAATGCACATACCTGATGCCTGCAGAGCCCAGAAGAGGATGTCAGAGCCTCTGGAACTGGAATTATAAATGCTTGTGAGCCACCTGTTGGTGCTGGGAGTTGAACTTAGTTCTGTGGGGAGAGAAGCCAGGGCTCTTAACCACCAAACCATCTCTTTAGCTTCCAGAATTAGCTTTCTTTTTTAATGTTCTCTTTTTCTTTAATTGCTATTGTTACATACATGTACAAATGCACAAATATATAAGTACAACCTACTGAGTCCATCTATTGTTGCTTATATGCATACGGTTTTCAAGACTGGCCACTTGGAGTTGGATAACCTTTTAGGGGTTCATACCTAGAGATGTCTATTCCCGCCCCCTTCTGAAATCTTTAGTTTTCCGTAGTACTTTATGTAAGGGTGGCACTCCATGAAATTTCTTCCTTTCATATATGCTTGTCTATTGGTGGTGCTGTTGTTCCAGTTGTTTAGGCAGCCATACTGCTGAGGTGTAGCTTCCCTGTTGTCTATAGAAGACTCAACTTCATAGCAGACATCTTAGTCCTCTGGATCTTACAACCCTCCCTTCCATCACTCCTTTCTGTGACTTTCCCAGAACTTTATGTGTAGAAGTTGTGTTGTACATTTATCCACTGGGACTTCCTAATCCACAATCAGTGGTTCTCTAGATTTTTACTAGCTGTGTTTTTTGTATGGTTTCTGACTGATGCCAAGAGAAGCTTTGATGAAGAGTGAGAGCTATATTTAACTGAAGAATAAGTATGCAGAATACAGTTAGGGGGCTGGGCGATGGTGGTACACGCCCTTAATCCCAGCACTTGAGACAGAGGCAGGCAGATTTCTGAGTTCAAGGCCAGTCTGGTCTACAGAATGAGTTCCAGGACATCCAGGGCTATACAGAGAAACCCTGTTTCAAAAAAAAAAATGAAAAAATAAATAAATAAAAAAGAATACAGTTAGGAATTCTGTTGGCTTGGTAAAGTGGTGGTAGTAGGTTCTCCTTTAAGATCTATGAACTCACTATCCCTGGGTATTTGGGTAGGCTTTCGGGGGCAGGTATAATTTCCCTCTTCCTAAGTGATCCTTAAGTCTAATTAGAGAGTTGTTGGTTACCAGCACGATATGAGTGTAACATTATGGTCATCTTGCCATGCTATCAAGACCTTGACTTTCTTAAATTATGCCAGAATGTCAGTAGTTTTATATGCCTCATGAATATCACTACCACCAAAATTTCTATTGTTCAGATTCAGACTCTAGGCTAGTCTGGTGCTGCAGATTTCCTGTTACCTCAGGTCGTATTTTACAAACCTCCTTTCCCTGCTTGGTAACTTCAGAAATCACATTTTCAAGTGGACTGCTGGGGGATCTAAACTCCCAGTGATGTTTCATGTTGGTCTCCAATGTCATATTTGAATTCTTGGTACTTATGCTTCATACTCTGGGCAGTAGTAGCTTCTGTATTTCCCCCTTTATATGATGCATTCCTTTATTTTCTAAATATGTGTTGGAATGGCAGGCTTGCTTCATGGTAGACACTGAGCTTAGAGGCAGGGAAGTGAGATTGCACTGCATGTGTCTTCAGGGATGAAAGAACAGGACTCAGTTCTGGTGGCTGTCACTCATCTAGGGTAGGCTTTTAAAAAAGGGTGCCAGGGCTGGTGGGAGGACTCCATGGATAAAAGAACTTGCTATGCAAGCATGGTGACCTGGATTTGATCCCTGGGGCCCGTGTAAAGAGGGAGGAAGAGAACTGGCTCCACAAATTTGTCACACGGTCTCTACACAGCATGTGTGTGCAAACTTGCACTTATCACACACACACACACACACACACACACACACACACACACACACACGCACGCACGCACACACACCACACATATGAATTAAAAAACAACAAAGATTCGAAACTATTATGATGGCAAGGTGACTCACTGGGTAAAGACTCTTGCTGCATAGGTTTGGCAATATGAGTTCAATTCCTGGAACCCCCTAGTGGAGGAAGAGAACTGACTCCTGTTAGGATATCCTCTAAGCTCCACACACACACACTGTGACTGTGCACCCCAGTATAAATAAGTACATTTAGAAAGAAAAAAAATTCTGGAAAAACTCACTCTTGAGCAATGTATCCTAAATGCCCAGCTGTTGGAGGAGGGTTCCCATACCTTCCACTGAGACTGAGACAAAGGCATTGTAGACGTACTCATGGCCAGAAACTAGGCCTGTTTGCTGCAGGTTTTCTCTACATATCTATGCCCCATCACCATAGGTTGAAGCCCAGTGATTTCAGACCTGTCATGGGCTTGTTTTGCAGATCAAGGTCACTGCCTGGAAAGATTTGCCATTGGGAAAGCTCCTTTCTGGCTTCTCATATTTTATTAGGACTGGATTCAGAAGCAACTTAGCAGAAAGCCACTAAAATCTTTTTTATCTTTCCTTTGAAAAGTTCCAAATAAATTGACAGAAAGGATGGAACCATGGAAAGTTAATGACCCACATGGTCCTGTGACATGCTCAGAGAACTAGAGGGGACCATCTTCTTACAAGTCATGACAGTAGAAACTCAACAAAGCATTTCAATCTTCATTCTTCTATACCACAAAGCAAAGAGAGCTTTGGTACTCCTGTAGCACAGACTTTTTTCAGGTTGGCAGTAAGTCTGAGAAGTGCAGCTCTGCTGCCTGCTGCCAGTGGTTGTAAGAAAATCCCCTAAACCCTCAGGTTACTCCTGGTCTGTGTAGTGGAATGTGTGTGCTGGGTTCTCTCCTGAGAGGTGAGGATGGCTGC
Source organism: Mastomys coucha (assembly GCF_008632895.1). Classification (NCBI taxonomy): domain Eukaryota; kingdom Metazoa; phylum Chordata; class Mammalia; order Rodentia; family Muridae; genus Mastomys; species Mastomys coucha. The sequence goes on along the minus strand of NW_022196912.1, from coordinate 128,948,425 downwards.
TTTTGGGCACCCTGTCCCGGCTCAGCACTCAATAAACACAGCTCCCTTTTTGGCACAAACTTTCTGGCATGCTCCTGATGAGACTGTGTATCTTATCATAGCCAAATAAGATATGTTTCCATTCTTTCCACACGACCTGCTTCATTTCTGAAAACACCGTGTTTCTGTTTTGGAACAGATATATTTTCAGTAGGGGGAAAAGGAACACTTTTACGACATGTTCTGGCAGTTGGCTTCCCCAGCCATGGTGAGAGATGCCCAGAGAGCTGCTACATTCACACAACTGTTTTCCCTAGAGGCCCTGCCAGTGCCTATTCCCTGTCACTCCACCAGTGTCTCCATGGTAACTCTCATCAAGCTTTCTGATTCCCTTTTGGATGTTGTCAAAATGGCTTTCTCTATGAAGTACCCTGTTCTTAGCATTGGCTTATGGATGTGACTGTCCAGTAGCAAATGGCTTTGTGGGTTTAGACTATTACATGTGTAAGTCCCCAAGGCCCCTATTCCTCTATGTATGGGTAGGTGTATGATCTCATTGGGTAACCATGACTCAGAGCTTCTTTTCTTCTATGTAGGGCAGGCTGGACTTTCAGAAAGACAGCAGCTCACTGCAGTTCAGACTTCTGAAGTACAGGAAAACCTGCTGTCAGGGAGGCCTGCTTCCAGGAGTGTGTGGTTCCCTTTATCCCATCACTCTGTGGGGAATGAACAAAGAATTGACAATTATGTTGTGCTTATCTGACATTTCCTATGCTACAAGGCCCATGATAAAAGCAGGTTCCATGAATCTCTATCTAAGTACGTATTACTGGATGGATAGCTACCAGTGGGTGACAGAAAGGTTGGAAAGTCTTAGTTAGGGTTTCAATTGCTGTGAAGAGACACCATAACCATGGCAATGCCTGTAAAGGAAAATATTTAGTTGGAACTAGCTTTCAGGTTGAGAGGTTTAGTTCATTATCATCATGGCAGGGAGCGTGGCAGTGTGCAGGCAGATATGGTGCTGGAGTTCCATATCTCCACCAACAGGCAGAAGGAAGAGTAAAAGAGAGACATTGTGCCTAGCTTGAGTACTTTAAAACCTCAAAGCCCACATTTGGGAGGCAGAGGCACCTGGACCTGTAAGAACTGAACAAAAAGGGACACCTCATAAAAATACCAAGGAGCAAGGAATGTCCATTAAGCCTAAAGACAGCTTCAGAAGGATTTACCGAGCAAACATCAGTCCCAGGAGATTCCCTAATTGTGGGGAGTGATGCTCAGTTCCAGGAAACATCCCCAGTAAGGGGTGGATCACCCCCACCCCTCCTAGGTGCAATCGGTATCTCCCCCTCACCTGGGGCACAGAGGTCAATGGAAACCAAGAAAAATGAGCTCCACCAATGAGAGATAACCAACTCATGCTGTAAACCCTATGTTCTGGGAGAGTATAAAAAGTGTATGCTTTTGTTCCTCGGGGTCACCTTTGCCTGAATGCTAGACGACTCCAGTATACTGGATCATTAAAAACCTCGTGCTAATTGCATAGTTCTCTGCCTCTTGTGTTTTTGTGAGTGGGCCAACATCCTGGATGTAAGACTCGGTTCTCTGAATCTTACAATATCACCTGGATGTAAGACTTGGTTCTCCAAATCTTACAACAGACCTCTGTGAATTCGAGGCCAGTCTGGTCTACAAAGCAAGTTCCAGGACAGTCAGGGTGGTTATACAGAGGAACAATTTGGAAAATCAAAACCAGAACCAAAACCAAAACCAAAACCAAACAACCACCCCAAAACCCAAGACAAAACAAAAAATAAAAAAACAAAAAACCCTCAAAGCTACACTTTCTGCATTCATAAGGTCATACCACTCCCTAATGACTGCATTTGGATAGATGACACTATATGGGCTGTCCTTATTCAAACCACCACAGAAAGCTATTTCATAAACCACACATGGAAAGACTTCCTAGACACCTGCTTCTCTGGGCTGAGCATACTCAGTTTCAGAGCCTATGCTGTCTGGCTTTGCTTTTCTCTTCCATGAGAGAGTCTTCCTTCATGAGAAGGTCCATAATGGAGCAAAGCACCCCTCTCTCTCTGCTAGATTTGTTCTCTGACTAACAACCTCTGCCTGGTAACTGTGTTGTGTTTTTCTATTCGTTTCTCTTCTTTCTAGAGAGGTGCTTAGTTTCCTCACCAAGCTTTCTGATTCTATCAGTGACTACAAATTTGGCTCCTGTCCCAATAATGTCTTGGCTGTCTTTGCATGCTCTGCCCAGTGTAAACAGTGTCACAGTATCAAGTGACATACTCAGAAGATTGAGCAGCTCAAACCTGGCTGGGACGCTGTACTTCCTTTTCAGTCTTCCTCTTGAGTCCGAGCTTCTGTTTTACTTCTTACAGAAAATTTCCATCTTGCTGGCCTTGTTAAATGACAAAGTTTCCTTTCAGGGTTAGCAAAAGCACTGAGACAGATGGCAAGTGAAAGATTCTACTTACTTCATGATCCTCATGAGATTCCCTCCTTTCTTCTTTATCCAGGAAGTGCTGCTACATAACACCCTTTCCTCTGGCTCTTAAGTTCATTTTTTGTGCTGTTCCTTGAGCTTTGGGTGGTGGGCAGACATGTACCTGATTATTTTCTTCCATTTAGGGCTAAGCACCAGGCCATCATTTTGTAAGATCCGAGTAATTGGGGATATCTGAAAAGTGCCAGGAGTCCAGGAATTTCCTTAATAAGATAAGCTCAGGAACTTTGGGAAGGTAGTGGAACTCTCTGGAAGGGAAAGGCTAATTAACATTCCTCAGATCACAGGGTGAGAACCAACCTGCAGATGGGGACACATTCTACAGGGCAGACCTTTGCCCAACTTCAGACAAGGGAATTCCTCGCCACCTCATTCTCTGAAGACCAATCAGCTTAAAAAGTCACACTGTTCTACCAATCACATTGTGTCTAATTTTGGCTGTTGCCCTGAAAATTGTATAAGAGCTCACTGAACAAGCTGTGCGAGGTCGCCTCCTTTCCTGAGGGTCAGGGATGGCCTCAGTGCACTGAAATAAAAATCCTCATGTTCTTTGCATCAATCAGGCTCCATGTGATTCATTCAGGGGGTCTCCGGTAAGCTAAGGCTCGTCAGAGTCTTACAATTTCACAGCACCAAACAAGCATTTAGTCTTAGGAGCTTGACATGTGATGCTGTGGTACAACTCCCATTGCAAAAAGAGTTTTCCTTCCATGGTCTATTAGAGGCTGATACCAACAGTAACTAACCTATGAGCAGAAGCACCTTTCAGAAGGCAGTTTGACAAACACATCACATCTGCTTAACCTATCTAACAAAACAACAGAGAGGCCTCTGCACTGGATCCTATGACCTTACTAGCCATGGGCTTTTACCCAGCCTTATATAGTACCAGATGTGAGTTCCCTCCTATTGAGTGAGCCTTAAATCCAATTGGAAAGCAGTTGGTTGTACCCATAATACTCAAGCAACAATTGTTCCAGTGGGTACATAGCATGTGGAGTGGTAGAACTGAAGCCTTTGGGTTCACATCTAACAGAGCTGTTGATAGCAATTTTCTTTCAACAGCACACATGGCACCTTCCAGCACTGAAAGCTAGGATACCTGGAAAAGGTCTAACAGCTGTCAATTAGGAGTCAAGTTCTCCCCTGCCCCATCTTAAAGACATCATTAACATTGTGATTCAAGATGATTCAACAATGCTCTAGAATCTCTAACTTCAGCATCAGTGCCTCAGGAAGTGAGTCTTAAAATGTCTCTCACATCAGTGGAAGCTCCTGGGAGTGTTATTGAATTTGAGATGTCACAGTCTGTGCCCCATGCCAGGTTCAACCTCTGATTTTCAATAAGACAATTAAAAGAGTCAAGTTAACAGTGGGAAGTGGAAAAGATTTATACAACTTGGTCACATTGGGAAGAGGAACAAAGAGACCTATTGACACCCCCCTCCCCCAAATCCATCTTCAGGATCTGAAATGAGATTAAAGCTTCAATAGAGGGCCTGGAGCTAAGTAGGCCCAGTCAAGATTTTCCCTCCTACCACTGATCCTTCATTGTCTGGGCTTCAGTCTCATCCTGTAAGGTGCTCTGACAAGTTGTTAGAATTGTGTGAAGTCTCTTTCAGAGAGACAAGTTCCCGAGAACTTTTCTTGTCTGTAAGTTGTAGTCATCTGGAATGAGTTGATTCACTTCCATAGATGAGCATCATGAACAGGTGTCCCTGCTGCCATTCCACAGTGAGGTGTGGGTGGCAGAGCCTCTGCTGTTTGGATCTTGTTGAAATGAGCTCAATTTTCTTTTTTGGACAGTGTGTGTGTGTGTGTGTGTGTGTGTGTGTGTGTGTGTGTGTGTGTGTATGTCTATGTTTTGTGTTTGTCTATAGGTTTTTGTGTGTGTCTGTATGTTTGTGGTGTATGTGTGTGTGTCTCTCTGTGTGTGTTTGTATATGTGTGTGTGTCTGGGGTATCTGTGTATAGGTGTGTCTGTATTTTTGTGTATCTGTGTGTTTGTGTTGCATGTGTGTATTTCTCTGTGAGTTTGTAGGTGTGTGTCTGTGTGTGTATCTGTGATATATATGTGTAACTGTGTCTGTGTTTTGTGTATGTGTATATGTTTGTGGTGTATGTGTGTCTTTGTGTGTCTGTGGTGTGTGTGTGTGTGTGTGTGTGTGTGTGTGTGTGTCTGTGTGTAGACAGAGTCTTACTTTGAAGTCCAGGCAACTTGACATTACAACCCTCCTGCCTCAACCTCCTGGGAGAATTCTTACATTACACATTTGTACCACACATATAAAACACATACATACACCACACACACCATAAGGCAACTATTCAATAAGAACAACCAAAAAAACCAACGCAGGATGGGAGTTCAGCAAACTGAGCCTCATAGAACGTTGACTAGCCAGTTCTCTGTGTTATCAGTACAAGAAGGAATTATGAGAAGCAGGGAAGCCTTCTGCTGGGCTGTTTCCTATTGTTATGGCACTGGAGCATCCGGAAAGACCCATGGTATTCTGCAGACTTCGTGGACTGCAGAAATTTGTGACTTCATTTTTTTGATATTTATACCTCCATCATTTCTTTTTGAAAGGTAGCAGAGGTCTGGCACCTTGCCAACTCTCTGGCTGCTGGCGAGTCACACTAAGCAGCCTCTCTTAGACTTTCCTTGCCTTCTGCCAGGCACACTAACTCTAGCCATCTTGTTTTCTATGAATAGCAAGTTGTTCTTCCCTTCTCTTCCCTTCATCATGTTTGGTATGTCTGGGAGATCTGCCCTCTTTTCTGTTGGTCCCTGGTCAATGAAGACTTCATGGAGAGGAGACATGAATACCAGACGAGGGCCAGTGAAGATGACTGGCTGAATTTGCTTTATGCTTGGTGGTGATGGTAATGGTGATGGTGGAAGTGACGTGTGTGTGTGTGTGTGTGTGTGTGTGTGTGTGTGTGTGTGTGTATGAGTGTGCGCGTGCGCGCGCGTGTGCTCCCACATATATCTTATCTCAAAAGGCTAAGATTTACAGGTCGAGTACCTTGAAGACTAGCAAGCATCACTGTGATGGTTTATGTGTGCTTGGCCCAGGGAGTGGCACTATCAGAAGGTTTGGCCCTGTTGGAGCAAGTGTGTCACTGTGTGCATGGGCTTTAAAACCCTCAGCCTAGCTGCCTGGAAGTCACTCTTCTCCTAGCAACCTTTAGGTGAAGATGTAGAACTCTCAGCTCCTCCTGCACCATGCCTGCCTGGACACTGCCATGCTCCCACCTTGATGATAATGGACTGAACCTCTGAACCTGTAAGCCAGCCCCAATTAAATGTTGTCCTTATAAGGGTTGCTTTGGTCATGTACAACCCTAAGACAATCATCCTATGTGGGCACAGGTGGTCAGGACTGGTACTTTTATACTCTCCCATTTTATTTGTTTGGTCCATGCAGCAGCTAAAACATTATGAAGACATTTTTTATTTTATTTTATTTTTTTTCGAAACAGGGTTTCTCTGTGTAGCCCTGGCTATCCTGGAACTCACTCTGTAGACCAGGTTGGCCTCGAACTTAGAAGTCTACCCACCTCTGCCTCCCAAGTGCTGGGATTAAAGGTGGTGCCACCACTGCCCAGCTACATTTTAAAATTTTTCTATGGAATTATTTTGCATTTAAAAAACTTTGGCACAGAGTTTCCAGGAGTCACTCTGATGAATGAAGAATTGCTTTTCTGATTTAATTATAGATGCCTTGCATCTTTGAAAATCAAGGGGACAATTCTGGCCCCATAGGGTATGAGATGGTGCCTTACCGCTGGCATAGAAAGAAGCAAGGGAACCAGGAAGAGTTGCTATGGTGCCACCCCAACAGGGATAGGGAGACACCCAGGCTGCTTACAGCCCTGGAGAAATAAAAAGCGTATTTATTTATTTATTTTAGATATTTTCTTTATTTACATGCCATATGATTTCTCCTTTCCCAGTTTCCCCTCAAAAACAAAAACACAAAACAAAACAAAAAAAAACAACAAGAACAAACCCTTGTTGCCTCCTCCCTCCTCCCCCTGCTTGCCACTCCACCCTCTCCCACTTATTGGCCCTGGCATTCCCCTACACTGGGGCACAGAACCTTCACAGGGCCAAGGGCCTCTCCTCCCATTGATGATCGACTTTGCAATCCTCTAATATACACATGCTGCCAGAACAATCAGTCCCACCATGTATACTCCTAAAAAGCATATTTACATATTTCTTTTTTCTTGAGTAGTTTCAGAGCATAACTACTGCCTGTTTCTAACCAGCAGGTTTGGGTGTTTGTCTGAAGGCTGGATGGTGGTGCTGGAGATCACAGTCCAGACTGAACAAAGCAGGGAAGCAGGTGTTGTGATAAGAAACACAGGAACCAGCCTGGAACACAGCAACGTAGGCACTGTTGCTTGCTGTGCTCTAGAACTGAAGCCTCTGGCTTCCAGAGATGGGTTTTTATTACAGAGGGATTCCCAAGTTTGCTGTGGTTCAGGTGACTGTAGTCCCTTCCTAAGTACAGAATGTCACTCTCCACTCTCCCTCTCTGAATTCTTGACAATCAGTATTTTTAAGTCTCACAGCTGTCTGATGATGAGATTTTATCAGCACCTCCTCTAAATTCGAACTCTTTGGGGGCAAAGACTATATTCCTCTGGAGTTCTGTACAGTGTTGGACAAGACACACTGCTCTCTGGGTGCATGCTGTTGATGAGAAGGTCATGGAAGATGTCTTCCTGGGTACCTGGGAATCTACCTGCTTGGGAAGGGTTGTTGATCCCAAAGCCAAGGCTAGAGACCTATGTTTGCCTAGCATCCAGCTATCAAGGAAATCAGGACAGCTTGGCAAATCACATACCACAAAACTTGTGAACTTACTGATTGTTCAATAAATTCTGACATTGTCAAAAGAAATGTAATATGTCCAGGACATCAGGGTTCTGTAGATCTTCTTTTCTTATGGTCAAACCCTCCAGCTGGAGCAAGCACCGAATCATTGTGGTCTGGGAGAAGTTGCAAGGTGTTGAAGACAAGAAGGGCTATTGCTTCAATAAGAAAACTGGCAAATTTAAATTCCTTACAGATTGTGTGGTTGGATTTTGTTACATACTCTTTCCTGATATTCCCTCATGATTCCCCAAACCTTTACAAGTCTCTGTCACACAGGAAAGTTCACACACACACACACACACACACACACACACACACACACACACACGACACTGCTGCTCCCCACTAACAACATTCTGTCTAAACTCCTCCCCACAGTTACCTGGCAACAGCCAGGTGTGCCTGACCCACTATAAAAGGGGCTGCTTGCCCCCTCCTCCCTCTCTTGTTCTCTTGTTCTCCTGCTTCTCTCTTGCCCTCTTGGGCTCTTCCCTTCCCCCACCCCTTCCCTATTTCCTTCCCCCTCTCTCCATGTGTTCATGACAGGCCTCTACTTCTCTACTCTCTCTGCCTTTCTCTGTCTCTCTCTGTCTCTCTGTATCTCTCTCTCTGCCTTTCTCTGTCTCTACTACCCTCTTAACTCAACTCCCCATGCCCTGAATAAACTCCATTCTATACTATACTGTCCTGTGACTGGTCCCTCAGGGGAAAGGAATGCCTCAACATGGGTCCATACCTTATTACCCCCCATAGAACATACCCCCTTTCTCTTTATCTATTTATAAACACATCATCCACTTACTGAGAATTTCTGTCCTCTGTGGCTTCCCAAGTGCTCAAGTGTAAGAAAAACAGTGCAAACACCATGTGGATGGAAGGGTTCCAGTTAGAGTGCAGAGGGTGAGAGGGTTCTGTAAAGAACTAGGCTTATACCCAAGTATGAGGAGTTGGTATTTTGAAGAGGAGAAATCTAGACAGAGTCCAAATGTTATAGGGAATTGCTATTGTCCTAGGTTTTCTTCCAGAGTTGGAAGGTAAGTCTCTATTGCAGAAGAACATCATGCACATTTCAGACATATTGTCCACAGGTCCCTGAGCTAAAATTGACCTGAAAACTTCCTCCCTGAGGAGTAGCCTTTATGGACTGGAAGGTGCTATACAAGGTTCCAAAGCAGGGAAACAAGCAACAGTTTGTTGAACCACAGCAGTGACCAGCATGGCATAATAGCCCTAAGGGAAAAGCAATGGTACATGTATTTTGTTGGTAGCCAACACATCTCTAATTAAACTAAAGACTCATACAATAGGAGGGAAATCATGCCTGGGACAGGAAACCTGGCCAGCTACCCAGGGTTAGTGAAGTTAGAGATCTTGAAGGAGAACCTACTGTGGCCACTTTATTGAACTAGCATAATCCCTATTTACATCCTAAATACTTATCCTTATACTGTAAGTGTAGTGTTTACCCCTCCACAAGGAAACTTCTCTTTGAAACAGATACTTATATAAAACCATTTCAATCAAAATATAGAATTGTGGAGCTTAGTTCAAAAAAGACACATGCACAATACAATTCTTGAGCCTAAAGGCCAGAGATCATTGTGGAAGAAGAAGAAAGATTATAAGAGTCAGAGAAACAGGCAGTTTGCTGTGAGATTGTGTCCTCTAGGAATGTCGGAGACTCCATCCCTATATAGTCTTTCCAACATGATTGCCTTAATAAGAAGTGAACGAGGTCGGCAATGAGAGGTTATGCTAAGGTGAATGGGGGAGGGTTCCTGAAGCCTGAACCCTAGCTTGAAGCACTGCAGGCAGCTAGGGAATGCTGGAAGCAGGAGAAGCAGTTTTCCCTAGGGAAGCACACTGTATGGTTATCTAATACCAAATGGTCAGCTTTGAAAACCTACGTGTGTGAGTGTACATACATGCTTTGTGTATGCGTAACATTATACAGACTGAGCAGGTTATATTTAGATACTTAGTATACATACACACATTTAACAACTATTAGTGAACAAACAGAAGCCATGAATTTCAAAGAAGAGTTATAGGGAGAGTAGAAAGGGAAGGGGAAATAATGTAATTATATTATAATCTCAAAAAATTAAAATAAAATCTGTGCAGAAAAACCACAGTGAAGTGGTCATGATTACCTGGCAGGATTGATGTGAGCACCTTTCTACTATGACCATGGCATCTTGCTGTGACCTAAGTGGTCTCATAATTAAAGAAGAAATTGGGTATTAACAATGCCATGCTTGCCAGGTTGATGGATTCCTTACATTTTCTCTTGGTCTTGTTCTTTTCAAATTGCATTTTGATTTGTAGTGAGAGGCATAAACAAATGAGATCCAAATGGTAGTGTTAGGATGAATCAAGACTGAAACTCATGTGCTAAAGGCAAATGGCTCAGATCATCACTGAGGTCAAGGATGCCTTGCTGAAGTTTCAACTGATCCATGTTTTCCCACAGGCTTTGCTACTGTAGGAAAGACTATGCAGAAATGGACCTTTGAGCTCTCTTGAGCGCCAAACCATGACTTGTGAGAGCACAGCTGCAGAATGAAGTTAATTTTTGGTCTGCATGCATCACAGTGAGGGTTGGTTTGCTCAGGGGTCACATGGCCAGTATATAGTTATGTACCTCAAAACCCCATCTAGATGCTGCTATGAAGGCATTTGTAGATTTGGTACGTTTCCAACAGGCTGACTTTAGTAAACTTAGTCTCAGCAAACAACCCATAGAGAGAGCCTAAAAGTACACACAGATTTCCATGCAGAAGAAATTGTTGCAGTCTGGAACATAAACACCACCTACTGGCCTGGCCTGCTGGCCAGTCTAAGGATGGCAACTGCAGAAGCCGGTTAGCTAATCTGTGGCCAATCCTGAATCAGCCTATGTAGCTGACTGATCCACAGTGGATTATGAAAATCAATTAATATGAAATTATCTTGTACATGGCAGGTAAGTAAGTGGGAAAGGTCATGCATGTTTGCTGACTTGAATTTTGTAGCTGATGCTGAAGGATTATACACATTGTGTTGTTTTGCTCTACTTTACACAGCCGAAATTCAGAGATCTCCATACATTTTTGAGACCTGTGGCCATGGAGCAGCTGCTTTTGGGGGAACTGAAATCTGTGTTTGGGGCTAGGTTGCTTGCTGCTCAGTGTTGTGCCAACCTTGTCAACTTCTGACTTGGCCTCAGTCTGGATGTATTCTGAGATATGCCTTAGATAAGTTGGGCTATGGGAGTAAGCTGGCTTCATCATCTTGGCATGTATGAGCTGCAGACACAAAGGAGGCAGTTATGGGAGGGGCCACACTTCTCATTAGCTCTTCCTCTGGCTTCAGCTTTATGGAGATGTCTCTGTTGAGTGATTTTTCAGCTGTTAATGGAGGCTGAGTTCCACTTTAGTAAATTATTTTATAAACAGCTTATGTGTGTTTAAAAGTGATTTACAGTCCTCAAAATAGGACATACTAATCCAAAAATCCACACACATCACAAACTCTGGCAATGTACTCAAATAATATTTGAACAGAGTAGAAAACATTTACTTCGAAGGCCAAGACAAAGGCCATGTGATGAAGAAAGCAGACTTTGCTAGGATGGATAGGGACCCCTTTTCCCATGAGCTGCCATACTGTTATCCTCCTATTGAATGGTTTCCTGAACATTCATTCATAGTGATTATAATGTCCTTGGGCAGTCTCTTTGTTCTAGGTGAACAGCCAAGAAGCTTAACCTCAGCTATGGCTCATGTGTGGCAACTGAAATTTTTGATGCAGATGACCCTGTGTCTGAATTTCTCCCTTAGTAAAATGCGGGTTGAGTAGATGTGCCCTAGGAACTGTCTTTACAAGGTCAAGAGACTTTTGAGTATCAAAAGATCAAGGTCAAAAGGATACAGTTCCTTTGTATTCTCAGCTCCTAGGATGCTGAGTTTCTCAATATGACTGCTGATATTATAGATAGATTGGAGTAAGTTGACAAACTGTTCTGGGTTGTGAGCCTAGAGATTAAAAATGAAGAGCTAAGCTAGAGAAAAAGATTGACTTTAGATAATGAATTAGAAAGTTGTTCTCTACAGGTCCTGTGAGATATTACATTAACATTCTGCTTAGTGAATGCACAGTGTTCTATGTGAATGGTGAGTTTGGACCTGGCAACTGATTCTGTTGGCTGTGCTACAGTGGCCTGTGACTCTGCAAGACTGCTGGCTAGAGCCAGATTAACCTTCCTATGCCTTTTTGCCTTCTCTTTACCAGCCGGTCTCATAGGAGACTGGAAGCTGAGCTAGGCAAGGGTGCCAGGGCCTGGCAGCCATGACAGAGCTGCATGTGCGAAACCTTAGAGAACATAAGATGCCCACTGACAGACCTTGTCAGGAATGTGTGCCCCAGGGACTTTCCGATGAAGGATTGTGAACACTCCCTTCCCTGGAATAACCCAGGACCACAAACTTCACAAGAAACCCTGACTGCAGGTTTCACAAGAACCCCTGAGCACAGGGTAGAACCAAAAATTTTTCAGTTCCCCCTTCTGGGTTCCCCCTTAAACTGTATAAGTACTGTGCACTTGGAGTGTTTAGAGTCACCTTTGCTCTGATAGCAGGACGACCCCAGCATGTTGGATCAATAAACCTCTTGCTTGTTGCATCGATCTCTGTCTCTGTGTTTCTGTGAATGGGACATCCCAGATGTAAGGCTCTGTGGGTCTTACACATGATGCCTAGTATAGTTTCTGCAGGGCCAGAGGCAGAAGGCATATCAGGGGTTTCTTGATTTCTACTTGTCTGCAGACCCAATGGGGCAAGGATCTTCTTGATCTAGTGGATTGGTTCAGGGAATCAGGGATCTCCTCTAGGCCTAGTTTTCTGGATTGCACTTATGGGTCTGTTCTGAAGACAGGGCACAGAAGACAAATCCAGCGGCTTACACTCTTTGGTGTTATAGAAAATGTCACCCCCTCCCCCAGTACTGTCTCACCAGGAGTAAAGAAGGATCTTTTTTGAACTGGAGCCAGGGGAACTGAGTTGATGCCTAGCTGAACAGATAAATGGGGATGCTCCCATTTTCTTCCTCCATACCTAACACTTTCTTTCAAAACAGGCTACAGCTGGCTGTTACTTTCACTCAAATATTTCACTCAAATATGCTTCTTTTCTCTTCTGTGCTTTAGATCCTTAAATAAGTAGTCAAACAAATACAAATACCAGGCCAGGGTTGGGGTGGCAGTGGATGCTTACCATCTTCCAGGCACTCTTTAAAACTAGGAGAACCATAGTCTGGTTCTCACAGAACTCACACTGCGTCCAACACAGGCAGGCCTCATAGGTCCCACATTCACCAAGTGGTCTAATTAAATGAAATCTGTGTTTAGAGAAAATGGGTGGACATTCAGTGGTGCCTGTTGCCAGTCAAAACTGGGTGGGTGAATGAGCCTTGCCTTACAAGTTCTGGGCAGATCCTGCCTGGCTCCACTCTTTTTGGGAGTGTATCTCAGAATTTGTGTCTCCTCAGAATTATTCTTGGCTTCACCCAAACTCACCCTGTAAATAGGATCAGGTCTGAGCCATGAATTCCCCTGGGACAGGCCCTTTGTGTTGGGCTGTACCTGGTATTAGGGGAGTCACAAACAGGATATATTTGCTGGGCACCAAGCCCTAGAGAGAGTTCTAAGACGTGCACTCTGAGTTTCCCTCCTTAGAGTGCTAAGATCTGGTACCCTGCAGCTCTATGGGCAAAGAGATTGAGTCAGACGTATTCCCTTGTCCTGCGCCACATGACCTGGCTCTTTTGCGGGTAACTCCTCCCATCCTTGGTCCTTTATTCCTGAGACATAAGTCCCAGCTGGGATAACTAATAAAAACTATAGTAAGACCCAAAGCTGTGTACAGTGATTAGAGAAAGCAGATGCTAGTGCATGAGAGCTGTTTTCCTGCAGTCCTGACCCACTTCCAGTGTAAAAGCTCTGCCAATCCCCACAGATTGGTGGCTGCAAAGTGTGCCTCAGCAGAGCCTTGATTAATTGGTACTTTGCTTTTCTACTTAAGCATCTAGTGAATTATTAATCTTCATTGGAAATATACAAATTCCAACTTGTCTTACAGCTGGAGGAGCAAGGACTTTGTGTCAAGGTGAGAGCAGTGAGCTGTTGGAGCCATTCATCCATCATCATTAGGGGGATGACTTCCCCCTGGGACAGTTCCAAGTGTCTCTGAGGAGGCACAGAGAAGCACAGCAAAGGCCAGTGGGATGAGTAGTGTGAGTTAAAGAAACAACATTCAGGTCTAACCCAAGTGCCAGGTGGGTGAATTCGAGTGAACACCAGCATGTAACTGCTCTGGCCAGACACAGGGAGCTCAATGGGTTTGCAGGTTCCCTTCCTTGGAATGTTCCTTCTGTGTGGCACTCAAAGACCCATCCAACAAAACAAGCCTATTTTCAGAATGTGGCACCCTTCAGATTGCTCCAGAAAAGAGAATTGAAGTAAGTCATCCTTTCAGGACTAAGATCCCATACATCAGAAAGCCTGTGCCCACAAGAGGCTCTGAAAAATGTACCAAAGAGCACAGATACCACAGGTTGGTGGAGTATAAAGCTAGGAAGTGTGTATAGATTCCTTTATACAATTGATTAATGGATGACTCTCTCCCAAGTCTGAGTTGATAGAGTGTAAGTCAGTCAACAAAATGAAGAAGAATGGCAAGGGAGGAGAAAGGACGTGAAAGGAAAAGTTCAGTTACTTCAAAGCAACTCTGGTCATGATGATATGATGAGGCTCATTCACAAAACAGGATAACTCCTCCCATCGGACATCACTTTGTGATGAGAGGTTAGAAGACAGGACCAGTCCAGCCACAACATCCCAAGGCCTATGGCTGTTATAAATTTCATGGTCCCCAAACCTAAACTAGTTACTATCTGCTTATTCACACAAGTTTGCTGGCCCCTGGGGATGTGGTTTGTTCTGATGTGTGATGTGACAACTGCAGCATGTGTCTGGGAGCAAGTTTCCCCAGGCACAGTGGGACATAGGGATCTCCTGCTTTGTTTCTGTTTCTCCAGCACCTGCTAGCCACAGTCCCAATGCCTCCTGTTCCTCTCTATGTATCTCTCACATAGTGTGCTTGGGTCCGTCCTTCGCTTGCTCTCTTACCACTTAATCCTCTAACACAGTCCTGGATGCTTCAGTCAAGGCCTCACCTGCCCAGGTGGACTCTGCACAGGGCAGGGACACCTGAGCACAGGATTCCTAATAAGCTGAAGCAAGAAGGCTGGAAAGAGCCAGTGCTTCTCTGGCTTCATATGATCCCAGATTCTCCTTGAGGATGCAGCTTAAAGAAACAAATGACCCCAAAATGCCCAAAAAACAGCAAGGTGAGCCCTGAGGTTACCTCCCCAGATACTTGCCCAGGCTAGACAGCTTCTCCATGGGCTTTCTTGGTGCTACACTTATAATATGTCCTCCAAAGTTCATGTTTGGGAAGTGTATTTCCCAACGTCATGATGTTGTTTGGAGGTAGGGCCTCTAGAGGTGACTGAGCTAGATAAAGTCCTAAGGGTGATGTTACAGCTTTTTGAGAAGAGGAACAGAAGGCTGAGCTGACACACTTGCTCTGTTTGGCTATGGGATTCCACAGAGTCCAAGGCCCTCGAAGAGATGAGAGGATGCTTGGCCCTCTCCATATTCTTGGCCCCCAGTATCCCAGTACCCTAGTAGCATGTTTGAGAACGGTTGGTCAGAGTAGTCAGAGTGATTCCACAGATAACATAGACTATGGCTGTAGCCCTGACATAGACTATGGCTGTAGCCCTCATTACCTTTCATAGGTACACCCCTATTGCTGAAGACACTGCATACTTTAGCATACAGGCCTTCAATTGTTCCAGCTGGACTTAACCTGAGAGCTTTCTTTCTGTGGTCTAGCTTTCATGGTACCAGAAAATGCTGTGAAATCTGTCAAGGGAGAGAAGCAATTAATAGTTCTGCCCAACTATGACATCTAAAACCACAAAAATGACCAGCAGGTTGTTGGTGGATTTGAGGGCTACTCAGGAGGAGGGGAGCAGTCCCTGGTAACTATCGACACAACCTACTTCCCAGGCCTAGTGAGGATCTTAGAAAAGAATCTACTACTGCCATTCTTCTTTGATATTTTCTTTTTGCATTTATTAAGTATTTTTCAATATGACTTTTGCTAACAGGTACAAAACCCCCTTCTTTGTCAAATGAAATGTTTTAAGATTTTAGTTTAATCTAACAGAATGATGAAATTCTTAAATTACGTGAATGTTCTAGTGTCATCTTTTAGGTATGACTTCTAAAAATTAGCATAGTTTTGATTAGATATAATCTAAAAATATGCCTTTTAACAGAGAAACTAACCTATTGATCATTTAAAATTTTTATCTGAAAAAGCAAATTATTTTTAAAAATTAGTAATTATTTTAAATACACATGAATTTTATCTATTCTTTGATTAATAGTTAGAGGCTTATGGAATAGATTTTTTTTAAAAAGTCCATGCTCCAACTAAGAACTGTTTATAGAATATTTGCTTTAGGTTTAAAGACACAAATGAGAACAAAAGAAAAAGGATACAAATGATGCAGTATACAAATAGGAAGCTAAGAGCAATATGTGAATGAGACATGGTAGACTTTAAGTCAGAAAAATATACAGAGACAAAATATCAACTCACTAAAGGCCCAATATATAAAAGATAAAACAATTATAAAACTTTATGATACAGTGGGATACCATAAAGTAAGGGGGATCTTCACAGAACCGAAGACACAGGCAGCTGGGTGATACTAATTGAAAATCTCAACACTCAATGACTTTCAAATTCATTCTAAAATTCCTATGGAACATTAAGGGACCCTAATGAGACAGAGCCACTGAGAAAGAAGGAAGCTGAACTTCAAACCTATCACAAGAATCAGTAATCAACAGTGAAATTCTGACATACAGATAGACACATGGACCAGGGCCAGAACCAAGCACTGCACACATGGTCAGGTGCTCCTCAGACATCCAAGACCATCCAACGAGAAAGAACAGCCTCTTCAGCTTGGTGCAGGGAAAACCAGTGTCCATATGTGAAACGATGATGCTGGACCCTAACGAGTTCATTGTGACTCAGTGACTTCTGTAAGATCTCTCTAAACATAGCCTCATTCTGAATCCATTCTGAATCCAGGGACAAGGACTCATTGTACAAGTTCTTGGTACACAAGTGGCCAAAGCAAATTGTTGGGTCTTAGTTTAAATGCAGGTTCAGAAAGACCTAAAAAGTGTAGATAACTATTTTCAGAAGTAGACAAAGAGCATGCCTCCTCCTAACCATTGTTCTCTGATTGTGTAGTGCCTCTGATGCTAAGGAAACCCATGTGTTACAGTGAGGAAGGTGAGTGGTAAGACAGACTGTAACTCCAATCATGTGTATTGAAGTTCAGTGCACACACATTTAGCATTATGTTTCTTGATGAACTGGTTCTTTATCTCTCTGAAGGGGGAAGATGCCAGTGGCAGGATGGTGTCTGTACAGCAAACATGGTACAGCATGGTACAGATGCCATACTGGTTAGGGTATGGTCTACTCACACAAAGATTACAACTCTGCGTGTAGAATAAGCCATGCGCTCCCCTTTTGCAGTTTATCTGATCAAAAGTGGCTCTCCTTCATTGTGTTACATAATATCATTGCTAGGTGAGTAACTAGATCATGTAATTTGTGCTGCATTACTCATGGTTCGGTTGACAGAGTTAATTACTGTGAAGAATGCAGTGGTGGAAGTCTCAGGTTTCAGGCTGGGCAAGCAGTTTCCATGCTGCTGGATGTTCCCAGGTGACACAGTATAGGGAGCTGGTGCTTCTGTGTTTGGATGGCTCTTCCTATGGTCCTGAGGACATAATCCTTGGAATCTCCTTCTTCAAGTGGACTGCAAAGCCAGAGTCTTTATTCTATATTCTTAATGACTATTTACTCATTCTTTAATGATGGAACATTAGATTACTTTTAGTTTTTTTTTTAAGATATCATTGCTACGACTATGTTTAACTTGGAGTATTAAATTAGGAAAGAGTTCCAGAAATAAAATTACTGGGTTAAGTGCCATGCACACTTCGAAGTTTATTTTTAGAAATTAGAGTAAAAAGATTATTTATTTATTCATTTATTTTTATTTTAAAACTATTTTTGTCATTGTTTTGGTGGAGCCAGCTGAAGTGACACAGATGAAAGGCAGGAAGGGCAGGCTAGTGACAAATGGTAGACTCGGCTGGCTAGGTACCAAACTCACAAGGAGGAAACCTTTGCATCCTATCTTCACATAGCTAGTTAATCTGAGCAATACTCTGTTAGCCCAGGTTTGGCCAGTGCCTAGCCTGACTGCTGCTGCATTGGTGGGTGGAGGAAGCCCCAGGATAACTGGTGGTTCCTTTGATCCCTGGATTTGAAGATGGCTGTATAGTCAGTGGCAAAAGTTGTTCTGAAAAGCACCACCAAAACGCCTCTAAATGAATGTTTTACTGAAATGCTGAAGAACAAACAGCCAATGCCAGTAATAAAAAACCAAAAAACCCCCAAAAAAACCAAAACAGGTTTTGATGTAGCAGCAGCAGCTGATGCCAGTAATAAAAGGGTTTTGATGCAGCAGCAGCAGCAGCAGCAGCAGCAGCAGCAGCAGCAGCAGCAGCTAGCCAGTGCCAGAAACACAAGACTGGCCCAGAAGTTGGAGAATAGATCCTCTGTCCAGGTAGCATTAAAACTTAAGTAGAAAGAAGAGCTTAAAGCCTGGGCAAGAGTAACATCCAGGCACATTTAGGCCCTGGCCAGGGGAGCAATTGGAGGCTGAGGCCTATCCACTGCTTAGGGGCTGGATGCTGCTTCAAGAGTGGAGGAGCTGTAACTCCCTGAATGGGCTTAAGAACAAGTAGTGTTCAAGGTCGTGCAGGTCCTGGAAGAGGGAACCTAGGGCTTGGAGCTATGGGTCACATCAGAATTGTGGAAGAGCTCTGGGTGTGATAGGTCAGAGAAGAGGGGGCTTTGGAGGTAGAACCTGAGGTCACAGAGGAGGAGAGGCACCCTTACTGTACGACCAAGGAACAGCAGGACATGTAGAAAACTGACGGACATCTGGATGCTAAATCAGATGTCTACATGGCACAGACAGATCCTGAAACCAGTGATTGAAACTTGATCACCGGCCTACCTATTACTAGTTAAAGTCACTGCTTCTATAAAACAATCTTAAGAAAATAAGAGAAGGGGGCTGGAGAGATGGCTCGGTGGTTAAGAGCACTGACTGTTCTTCCAAAGGTCCTGAGTTCAAATCCCAGAAACCACATGGTGGCTCACAATCATCTGTAATGAGATCTGACTCCCTCTTCTGGAGTGTCTGAAGATAGCTACAGTATACTTACATATAATAAATAAATGAATCTTAAAAAAAAGAAGAGTATATAGTTTTACCCACTTTTTCTTCTTTTTGCCTGTGAGAAGAAACCTGATTGACGCTGAAAGGATCTATCACAATCGACTGTGAACTTACCTGCAACCAGCTAGTGCGTTTAGTTGGTTCCATCTATGTTTTGATAATGTTCTATTAAACCCCATTTTCCTCTGATTTGGTTGTTTGTTTTGTTGTTTATTCAGACTTCTGTTTGAAAGGGAATGTACTGGCTTGTGAACAGAAGAAGTTTCCAGCCTCTGCCTTACCTGTCACATACTCTGACATTTAAAAAATAATTCCTCTGTTCCTTTTTTATGATCCCAGAAGGACCCACCCAATGTTCTCACTAGCAGGTAGTCTCTGGGATAGAATTCTACATCTTTCTTAAAAGCTAATTGTTAATAATAGCTAGAGCCACAAGGTGTGTTTGCCGTGTAGATGGTGAAGGTAGTAAATTGGAAATGTTGGTGTTGCTACTGGGCCGTGGAATGGTTACACATGGTGGCAACTTTGATTTGGTCAAAGTTGGTGTTGTCTACATGGACATCATATATATGGTAGCTGACCCAGTGAATAGGGTATGTACAAGCTACACCCTAAAATAAGAGTTTCCTCTTGGCTTTGTGTCATGTGCCCTCTAGGATAGAAGCAGAAGTCATTTGGTGTGACAGAGTGACAGAAGAGACAAAGGTGGGAGACTGGTGACAAACTGACTGCTGGGAAGGGGAGTTGTGCTGTTAATGTGGAAATGCAGTTACCTATGTTTATCCAGAACCAATCTTGGTCTAATCCACTTAACTGGTTGTATTTGACCCTCTTAAGGTTTAAGTTCAACCATATTTTGTCAGTGTCTCAGTTTCAGTGGAACCTTGTATTTCTGGTTCATTATAAGGAATTGTTCTTCCAATTAAAAGAAAAAGAAATTAGAGTGAATGAACTTGGGAATTAATATGTTGCATGATACAATGGATAATATATTATGGTAATTCATTGTAATAAAACCACCAAATGTTTTTCATCTTGCTATGCATAGCTTAAACTTAACCATTACTGTCATTTTTTTTTTTTTCAAGACAGGGTTTCTCTGTGTAGTCTTGGCTATCCTGGAACTCACTCTGTAGACCAGGCTGGCCTTGAACTCAGAAATCCGCCTGCCTCTGCCGCCCAAGTGCTGGGATTAAAGGCACACGCCACCACTGCCCAGCTCATTACTGTCATTTTTATAGACCACCAGAGCACTAGCTTTAATTTACTTTTACTTATTTTGAGTTTGCATCCTGCCCTTTCAAGTTTTTGGTAAAAAGGTTATCAAGGAGTCTATTCTCGCACACCCAGTGGCTCTGGAGCTATGAGGCAGGTCCTCGTGGTGACCAAGTGTAGGGCACATTTGCAGGATGCCAGGGTGAAGGTCTCTCCTCTGCCCTGGAACATAAGTCACATTGGCTTCCATACAGCAGTTATCAGAGTGAGGCCTGGTAGGGAGGTCAGGGAACCTCCATCACCGGGGCACAGTTTGGTTCACTGGACCCAGAGTCTTGTAGAGTCTGTGTCATTCCTGATGATGGTCATTGACTCTAATGACCTGACCTAGCTGTGGTACTGTCCTACACATGCTGCCCTGACCCACTGTGGCTCACAGCAATGGAGCTGCTTCCACATTCAGGTGTGAGTGACACAAGGGTGTCATTGTGAATCTGGATGGGGCCTCTGAGAAGCCAGGGCTGGTTAGGGATTGAACTCCTGGCACCCGTCACGCTGCGCCCTGTGATGCTCTGTAGAAGTCTTGCTTATGGTTTGGGACTGAGTTTACCCCACTTTGCTATCTCTTTTGCCTTGGACCCTGTCATGGTTTGAATATGCTTGGCCCAGGGAGTGGCACTATTAGGAGGTGTGGCCTTATTGGAGTAGGTGTGTCACTGTGGGCATGCGCTTAAGACCCTCACCCTAGCTGCCTGGAAGTCAGTGTTTTGCTAGCAGCCTCCAGATGAAAATGTAGAACTCTCAGGTCCTCCTGTACCATGCCTACCTGGGTGCTGCCATGTTCCCGGTTTGATAATAGACTGAACTTCTGAACCTGTAAGCCAGCCCCAATTAAGTGTTGTCCTTGTAAGAGTTGTCTTGATCATGGTGTCTGTTCACAGCAGTAAAACCCTAACTAAGACAGGATCTTAATCCCATGGTTACTTGGATTTTTGGTTCTGTATTATGGGGCTTGGCTGATAATGCCCCTTAGCCCTCTGGGTCACTCACTATTGCATCTTTCCCATAACCCCATGTGGCTCCTCACCTCTAACCAATCAGTCTCACCTGGACTGCTGCCCTTCAACCCTGCCCATTTCTGTTGCTTTTCCTTACTCCTTGTAGGATTTTCACTCTAGCAACTCATCTCCCTAACAATGCAGAGCCCTGGAGAGAGGGAAGAGGCAGGTGCAGGGAGTGAGGGCCAAGGGATAATGAATTGGAGGCACTAGGATGAGCAGGCCTCACCTGGAGTCAGATACTAGAGTTCAGAATGCGCATCTTTCAACTCACATACACTGGACCTAGATGAACCTTCAGTGCTGGTAGATTCAAGAATACTTTCTCTGGCATCACCCAAGTGGAAGGAGTACAGAAGCCTGGATTGCAATATGAAAGGCAGCACATCAGCAGCGAGACATTGGGGGTGCGGGGAGTTACAGTGCTGTGTCTTTAAATCTGAAAGAAGGGTAATCATTTATGATTTAAAAAATTCAGTTTACATTTTGTGCTTGTAACTACATTATTTGAACCACAATAGCTAGGATTTTGAAAGGGCATTGATTTTCTGTGCCTTTTGGAGATTTTTACATAAAACTTCAAGAGTGAGAATACGAAAACCCTGACTTTTAAAAGGAGAGCAGTCTGTCTCTGCTTTGTAATTACCCTCCAGTGTTATCTTCAGCTCCAGCTGTTCAATAGAAGCAGCTTTTGGAAAGGTCCTAAGCAGCCTTGGGGAGCAAGCGTCCTTCCTGCAGGTCCAGAAGAGGCATTGTCTTCCAGCCAGGTGGCCACCTGCTGACATGGCCACTGGCTCCACTTCCCTTGTTAATTCGTCAGAGAACACAAAGGAAGGGAGGGTCCCTTTTCTTTCCATCTAAAAAGAACACTTTTCTATATAAAACATGTCCCAAATCCTTTGTAAGGGCCAAGTCCCTGTAACCCATGCTGAGGCTCCTGCTGGCAGTGATGATGACTGCCTGAAGGAAGAGCTGAGACTTCCACTGGGTTGCCTCTCCTGTCCTTGTTCCCATTTGCCAATAATAAAAGAGTTCATTTGTAAATGGCTAGAGCTGAGGGATGCTGCCCACTCACTCATCCAGGCCAAGGTTCTGCTTTAAACTAGATTTAGAGGAAAGCTGTAGAGATGATGTTCAGTGTCCCTCTCCATTAGAGACATGAATGCCCTTGTGAACATTGTCCCAGCAGCCACAGAAAGGAATGAAAGAAAGTATCAACAGGACTAAGCTTACCAATGGCCTACACCTCTAAGTGTGGCAAGGGGCAGCCTTCTGCCATCCCAGGTCCCAGTCCTCATGTTAGCCCAGAGATGAGTGCCCTCAAGTCTACTCAAGGAACTGACCCACTATTGGGCAATTGCTGAAAATATTGTATCTCTGAGTTAGGCAGTAGAGGACAAACCTCTGATCCCAGATACCCTAGGCGCTGAAACGGGAGAATGGGGACTTGAAACTGAGCCTGGACCTTGTCCTGAAAAAGAAAAAAAAATGAATTTCCCTATGCTTATAAGGGAAAGACCTCCGCTCTAGCTTGCATGAACAAAGCTGGCTAAAAACCTGTATGCAGCTTGACCTAATTTTCACGAGTAAAAAGAGAGGAGAAAGGGAAGGAATTGTCTGTGTGACAAAAAAGGCCTGGGACCCGCATCCAGTTCACAATGACTATCTCTGGGGCTGGGCTGAGCTCAGAGCATTCCACTTTCTGCATGACAATTAGCTGAAAGTCTGAGGTTTCCCATCTCCTTAAGTTCCCATAATCTGAAGCAGCCGGTTTAAAATGGCTGGCATTTGATGAGAAAGAAAAGCAAGCACATGTATTCATACAGATGGGGCTGGTTCTCAGTGTACTTCCCAGCTGTTCCAGCAGGCTGACTCCCTTGGGCCCATCTGCAGAGCTGTCCTGTTTTGAGCACCTCATTCCAAGCATCCTTAATCAGATAGGACAACTGTGATCCTAGAGGGCCCTGTAGAGCCCTCCTCTCCCATCCTGCTGCTTTCTCTGAGGAAATTTCCCCAGAAGCTGTCTGGATGACTTCTATGTTCATGCTCTTGAGGATTTGATACCAGTGTACAGTGTTCCTGACTACCCAGCAGCAGTGTTGTGTGTGGAGCAGAAACAGATTTTTATCTGTCTAGTGGCTAAGGGTCAGTATAGACAAGCACCCACGAATAAGCACACACACACACACACACACACACACACACACATTCACAGACTTATATCTGAACACCTCCACATGCACACAGACGTGAACCCCACATAAATTTACGAATAACCATCTCCAAATGAGCACATGCACTTATATGTACAACATGTTGTTTCTTAAGCACACATATGTGTACAGGCTTGTGCATATCTACTACACACACACATTTTTAGCTTGCTCAGAGCACACACACGTAAGTACAACATGTACTTAAGCAAACTAAGCACACATATGCACACAGGCATATGCATATCTACCACACACACACATATTTCAGCTTACTCTGTTGACAAGACTCAGGTTCTATAGAGCTGAGGGAGCAGATATGGCTGCAGGGTAGGAATAGCCAGGTATGCTGGGCACATCCTCATGGCTGCCGCTTATACATCTTGGGCACCTCAGACCCAACTTCTTCTATGTGGAATTGTAGGCAGCACAGTCCAGAGTCAGGGTGCTCGTGTATAGCAGCAGGCGGCTGTGTTCTAGGGCCCCAGCATCATTCATAGCAGACTCTCACATAGAATGAAATCAGGTTTATTGCAGTATATACACAGTTTAGTATAAACACAGCTCACTCTGTGTTTGTAGATATTCCATATACAACATGTAAGGTCACATGCTGGCCACATGGTTACTACACCTCTGCTACTGGTGAGTTCCAGAAGTGGCCACTTTGTGATCAGCCCATCTCTTTACCAGGGAGAGGACCCAGCTCTATGTAGCATTAGCACATGCTGGGCTGAGGGAATCATGTCCCTGTACATTTGAATGTTCCATGTGTAATCAGTGACTGCTTGTGTTCACAGGTTGTACATGTCTCTTCAGGGTCATGGCAGGGTCACATCCAGTTGTTGATAGGACTCTTTCAAATATGGGAGAACTGTGTATCCTCAGAACTGCTGGGTTAGCAGTGAGCTCTGTATGAAGAGAGTCACGGATGACACCAGGACTTGTAGCATCCACCTATCGCCACTGCCAACAGCTTCTTTTCAGTGTTGGTGACCTGGGTCGTTTGCTCTCCACAACCTGTTCTCTAGCTTTGTAGCCCTGGAAGGCAGCAGGGTAGTGGTGTTTTCTAGATCATCTGAGGTGCCTGTCCCATGCAGTTGCAAACTGGAGGCTTTTCAAGTGTTGATGGAGGCAAAAGTCCAGTGGCAGTTCTGTGGGACAGACATTCAGGCCACATGTCTGGCCATGGGGCCTCAGCTAGTCCCTAGACACTTCTCTGCTGTACTAAAGCTTTCACATCCTGGAAGTGGTGTCCCTACTTTTGTGATTTCCTGACCCTGAGACCTCTGGCTCTGGCACAATGGTTGAGATCATTGGTATTCATACTGGCCAGGGCCTACATGCCACAGAAGCCACAAGGAAAACATTTTGCAGCTCTTATCCTTGGTGTGTGTGTGTGTGTGTGTGTGTGTTAGGGGGAAGCTACATAAACTGTGCCAGAACACTAGGTCTAGAATCTACAGTCCTTGCACTGGACCATGACATAGTCTTCCAGGGTCTCTGAACACTGAAGGCAAAGGCATTCTCTGTCTTCAATCACGGCAAACATTTCCTCAGGTCTGCTTGCCTACAGTTGCAAATAACATCAGAAAAATATGGATTGTTACTGGCAAATATTGGGTAGGAATACTTGATGCTGTTTTATCCTTTGATAAAATAATTCTCTTTTTAAACAGTTTTTAAGATGGTGATTTTCTTTAACAATGGAACCGTTTTCTATTGGCTAGAGAACAACTCTGGGCTGGATGGACAAGTCACAAGGGCCTTCATGCCGACAGCTGGTATGGGATCCAGAGCTGCTCACCACTTGTAGGAAGCAGCAGATGCTAAGTGCCTCAGGAGGATATGAATTCCTGGCTTGGCCAATGAACCATGAACATCCTTCTTGACTTATCTTTGGTCACTACCAGATGGCCCAGGGAATGGCAAGGGTGTGGCTGTCCAGATGTAGTCCCACAGGAAAGAACTCAAGGCCAGGGGGACCAGGAAGCTTCTAGGATGAGAAGTTTGCTCTCTGCTGCTTTCTGTGGTATGCCATAGACTGGGGAGGAATTTCAGAGACATCCATAGGCATGCGTTGGGTGCCATGGGGGTGATACTCAGTTGGTTCTGGACCTGGTTCCTCCTCACAGGAGGCAGTAGGGGAACTGGAATCTTCCTCCTTGTTCTCTTCAGGGGTACTAGAATCCAGTTTTGATGTTCAGGGCTACCTGGCTTCCTTGCTCGCTTTGAAAGTAGAATATGGCTGAGCCATATTATGAAGAGGATGGCTTAAAGGCTAGAGTTTGACAATAATAATTGGTGTTTCAATCAAGTTACATGTGAGGATCAGAGTTAAGGACCAGGGCTGAACCAATAAGGCACCAGACACTGGGGCAGCAGAGGAATCTGGCAAACACACATGTCAAACCCAGCAGCACTGTCAGCTCTGTTTGAGGGACGCAGCTAAATGACTGAGGTCTCTGACTGCAGGAAGGACTGGGTGCGGGAGCCACGGTGTATCTGTAGGGCGCTTTCTGAGCCATTCCGGGACATGGACCAGCTGTGCAGCCGGTAGTCCCGGCTCCCAGGTTGGGTCAGGCACAGGCTTCGCCATCTTCTTTTCAGTTCACACTGAACCTGGGGATGAGGGTGTTAGTGAAGAGTCAGCTTGGAATGCAGGAACTCATGAATCCTCCAAAGCAGCACGTAGCATGTATTCAACCATAGATAGCAAACAGCTGGCATGGTTTTAGAGCTCTTCTTTACCAGCCACAGGATGAGCAGTCTGGCCCACCCCCATTCCTGGCTCCTAGAGAGAAGTATCCTCAGGCCTCAGGAAAGTGTTGGGTGAGTGTGCAGGGGTTGTGGTGTGGGGGGACAGAACAGAGAACTGGAGGAGATAGGTCTAGCTTTGATGCATATGAATGCCAGGCACCAGCAGGCTACACTGATGTAGCATGGGCCTAGGCATGGGGGTGGTGCACAGAAAAGTGTACGGCCTTATGGATATTAGTGAGCCTGATTTAGTATGGAATATGTCTTGCCTTGGAGCAACCCCATGGATCCTTTAGGATTTTCATCAATGTCTTCCCCCTTTAAAGACTCTGAGTGAAGAAAGTGTTAGGAGTGGACAGGGACACTGGCTCTGTAAAAGCCTTCCTTAGTGACTAGAAAAGGGGCTAGCTATCAGGTGAAGGTCACACAGAGACAGTCAGCAATACCTGGGGTGGGTAGATTCTAAGGATTGGAGGTGCACAGAAGGAGAGTTTACATAAGGAGGACTAGGCTTTCATGTGTTTTGGGGCAGTGATGCATCACTCAATAAGGCCTAGCCCCATGCCCTGCGGGCAGTGGTGGTGGTGGTGGCGGCGAGTGCCTTTAATCCCAGCATTTGGGAGGCAGAGGCAAGCAGATTTCTGAGTTTGAAGCCAGCCTGGTCTACAGAGTGAGTTCCAGGACAGCCAGGGCTACACAGGGAAACCCTGTCTCAAGAAACCAACCAACCAACCAAACAAACAAACAAAAAACCCAAAAAAACCAACCAACCAACCAACCAACCAAACAAACAAACAAAAAAAACCCAGCAAGAATCTATTTATAGAGGCCTTTGGCCCTATGAAGGTTCTGTGCCCCAGTGTAGGGGAATACCAGGGCCAGTAAGTGGGAGAAGATGGGATGGCGAGCAGGGGGAGTGGGGAGGGAACAGGGGAGGGGTTTGTTCTTGTTATATTTTGTTTTTTTTTTTTTTTTGAGGGGAAACTGGGAAAGGAGAAATCATATGACATGTAAATATATATCTAATAAAAATTCAAATTAAAAAACAAAACAAAACAACAACAACAAAAAAGGCCTAGCCCCTCCTACCAACACCATCCCTTCTTGGACTCAGTTCTGGGTTGAAGAGTAAGATGCTGATCCTAGGGGATGGAGAGATGACTCAGAGGTTAAGAGCACTGTCTGCTCTTCTAGATGTCCTGAGTTCAATTCCCACCAACCACATGGTGGCTCACAACCATCTATACTGAGATCTGATGACCTCTTCTTAAATGCACGTGTACATACAGATAGAGCACTCATATACAAAAGGTAACTAAATAAATATGTTGATCATGAAGGGGCAATTGGGTGGAGAACAGAGGCTCAGTTTTGCTGGAAGGACTGGAAGTGTTGTTAAGAGGGGCTTTGGAAACCAAGTGTGAACTTGGTTGCATGGGGGCATAGTTGAGCAGAGGTTGATGATGGGGCCAACTTCTGACCCAATGTCAGTGCCCAGTTCCAGCTGACAAAGGACTTACCTCACTGTTCAGGAAGCAGTAAAGAACTGCTACCACCAGGCCCTGCAAAGAGACAGAATGTCAGAGCTGCCCACAGTTTGTGGCACCCACAGCACCTCCCATGCTTACCTGGAAGGAACCAACACATAACTCAAACAGGATCTGGTACGTGGAGGAGATGCCAATAGGGAAGGCAGCAAACACCATGTAGTGGACGCCAAACAGTGGAATTAGCAGCAGTGTGGACTTGGCGAGCCTCCTAGTAGAAGGAGAAGGACATGATGGCTCGCGCACCTTGTGCTTCTCACGTCTCCCATCCGAGATCATGAGAGATTTCAGAGGCTGAAGCGGTCA
This sequence comes from Mastomys coucha, assembly GCF_008632895.1. NCBI lineage: Eukaryota > Metazoa > Chordata > Mammalia > Rodentia > Muridae > Mastomys > Mastomys coucha. The sequence continues at coordinate 128,920,472 of NW_022196912.1, read as the reverse complement.
GGGAATACACAATGCTTACTCTTCTTGTGTCAGTGAACCCTCTTCTTCACACACTTGGGCAGAATTTTCAAATGTGGACATACAAGTCTGCTTGTGAAGATGAGATTCTTACAGGGCATATTGTGTGGCTCACCAGCTTTCAGGAAATTTACTGTCATTTATCACAAGTGCCAACTGCTGGGCCACACTACTCTTGGACAGATAATTCTGGTGGGTCTGGGATATTCAATGACAAACCCTACTAGGAGCAGGACCTTGGATTTCATTCTCAGAACTGGGTGCGGGGGATTGCATGCAGTATCCCCCAAGCATATAGGGGGTCTTCCATTACTGATATAGGCACCAGTCATTATGGATCAGTTTTTCCTGGAATCTGAGTTATATCAGCCAACGCTTCCTAAGCTTCTGCTGAAGAGAAACCATATGGAGGCCTTGTTGAAGCTCAGATTCCAAGCCTCATCAGAGTTCTGGAACAGGAAGAGTTGGGCAACAGCCTGAGAATCTGCATTTCTGTCCAGTTCCTAGTGACATCTGCTGTCCTTATCCTGTCTTATTAGCCTCACACTAGGAACCAGGTATCTAGCTTACCATCCCCAGGTGCCTCCAACTGCTAAGGAGTGACTACTCACTCATCTGAGCAGCCGCCTGGAGGGTGTGCAGGTATGTGGAAGCCATCTCTTGGCTTCTTAGTATTGCTAAGCACACAGCCTATCTCCTCTAGATTCAGCTAGGGAAGGCAGGAGGCTCCTCCTAGTTCCTGTTCCTCTTTTTCCTTTCCTTACCTTCTGTGATGGTTTGTATGTGCTCAGCCCAGGGAGTGGCAGGATTAGAAGGTGTGGACCTCTTGGAGTGGGTGTGTCACTGTGAACATGGAGGGCTTTAAGACCCTCATCCTAGTTGTCTGGAAGCCAGTATTCTGCTAGCAGTCTCCAGATGAAGATGTGAACTATCAGCTCCTCTTGCACCATGCCTACCTGGATGATGCCATTGATGATAATTGACTGAACCTCTGAACCTGTAAGCCCACCCCAATTAAATGTTCTTTTTAAGAGTTGCTTTGGTCATGGTGTCTGTTTTACAGCAGTAAAACCCTAACTAAGACACCTTCTAACACAGGAGGAAAAATAATCAACTTTCTCTCACTTATTTTAAAGGTTTCCTCTTCAAGTCCACACAAGTTAGAGTTATCTGAAAAGAGGGATCCTCAATTGAGGAATTGCCTCCAAAAGATCAAGCTGTAAGGCATTTTCTTAATTAGTGATCAATGGGGAAGTGCCCAGCCCAGTGAGTGAGGCTACCCCTGGGCTGATGGTCCTGGATTCTATAAGAAAGCAGGCTGAGCAAGCCATGAGGAGCAGGCCAGTAAGGAACACCCTCCATGGCTTCTGCATCAGCTCCTACCTCCAGGTTCCTGCCCTGTTTGAGCTCCTGTCCTGAGTTCTTTCAATAAGGAACAGTGCTGTGGAAATATAAGTTGCATAAACTCTTTCCTACCTAACCTGCTTTTTGGACATGAAGTTTCATCACAGTAATAGAAACCCTAAGTAAGACACAGGGCATGCGAATTCTAGAGATGTGTGCCTTCCTCCATATGTTGGGTCCTATGAGCTGGGAGATTAAGGGCAGGGTTTTTCCCATTTGATAACTTGCACAGAAGCCTGATACTTTCTGTGATGGTCATGGTGCAAGTGGTAGGTTTCTCTACCAACAAGATGTCACTGCAGCTGCTGCCTTGCAAAAGCACGCCCTGTGCCCAGCAGGGTGGGTCACCAGGCTCTCGAGCACAATCCCTTTAGTTGAGGTTATATGGAAGCTGCTAGGTCCCGACATTTACATGACCTATCTACACATCTGTCCCTAGGAAAGCCTGTGGGAGAGGAAGGTCTTTAGTCTTTCTTAGCTACAACCCAAGGGGTGAAACATAGCCTTCTGCCCTTCTCATCACCATGGAAGAGAACAGACTTCATTACCCTATATAATTGTTTCCAAAATAAAAGTATCCATCCCAAGACCTTCTTAACTAACACTCACCAGGAGCCCAGAGAAAAGGTCAGCACAGATACTAAACAGGATTTGCCGAAAATCCAAATTCAATTGAAAGGCGACTAAGAATGCCCGCCCTGCTTTCCAGGGCTGCATGAGAACCATTATCTCTGATCAGGCACCATGTGGTAGCTTATACCTTGTTATGTGTAACCTGGCAGGTTTCTTCCACAAAGAGAAACTTATTTCTTGTATTTTGTGCACAGCATGACACAACTAAGACTTAAATGTCCACCAAGTCCTTTTTCCATTCTTCTGTGCCAGGCACTGAATGCCTTTCAGTTGTTTCCCAAATGCAACAGGCAAATATCCACTCCATTTTACAGGAGAGAAGACAGCATACAGGGAAGACCCCTCTCTGCTCAGCCATACTGCTGGTTCAGCACTCATATCATGCTACATTTTTTCCCATGAAAAGCAGCTTGGGTAAAAGTGGTAACTTCCAACTGGCTGGGAGCAGATCACTTGCCAGGGTAATGCAGCTCTTAGCCAGCACAGTATCATTTGAACCCAGGCTTCTGTCCGGTATCAAATACAGCATCACCAAACTGAGTTCAGGCTCCTGAGCTGTACCAAATATAACATCGCTGAAATCAGTTCACATCATACCTGAGCTGGGATCTATTTTTTTTTTTTTTGTGAATTATGGGTAACCTACTGATCTCTTGGATTATCACAAATTAGCTAGTGACATACATGACCTCCATCCCTGTGCCCTTCTAAGTGACACACAGCTTGTTAGATTACTGCTAAAAGCAGATCTAGGCACAAAGTGCCAGCTGTGCTTGTGTGGACTAGCTCCAAGGTCTGATGGGGAGGACGACAATATGAAGAGCAATGTGTGGTCAAAGGAAGATGTCAAGCTGTGATATCATAGAAAGGACACACACTTAAGGACACTCTCACACGAAGGCTCTATGCATGATGGCAAACATGAGAGAATGTTCGTACTTTTAGCACCATCATCCTATCAGTGTGATTATTTGACTCCCCTGCCTGCTGGGCCAGCAGACTCCAGTGTCAGTGCACACTGAGCCTTAGAGAGCCACCTGGGTACCTCGAGGAGCTTCTGCAGATTGGCATTAGGCTCGACTCTCCACAAACTTTGCTGCACATTTCTCATGCTGGACAAGCAGATACTCACTTGTACTGTGACTGGTCATTGCCACCAACATCTGGAGAAGTTAGCTTCTGAAGTAAAATCCTTACAATGCTGATGAAGAGGGCAAAGTTGACCTGCACAGACACAAGAAAGGACTGTGTGATCTGTGAGCACCTTTAAATCTTATCCTTGATCACCCATCTATTGCATTTAGCCACCATCTACCCAAGGCACTAGGTCTGCCCACTACACCAAAGAGGACCTCGTGTGGGCATTGAGGGTACTACTGCATAAGGTTGTGGTTAACTGAGCAGCTGGAAGTGGGCAGCAGACTATTTTAATCTCCTCCAAGCCTAGAATCCTTCCGATCTGAGCACCTTGGAGTCCACTCTTCCCTGGGTATTGCCCTGGAGGTGATGGGGCCCTGTAAGAAGGTGGTAGCCACTTGCACACAGTGAAGCATGGTGGCTACACTCTGCATGGTACAGGTGCACAAAAGAAAAGCAGAGCATAAGCCTCTCCACAGGCAGCTACTTACTACAATAGAAATTAGAATGGGCATCCGAATGACCCACCAGGGGATGCTGTGGTCGTTTGTGTCCCAGCAACTGTTAGAGAGAAAGAAACTGGTGTCACTCTGACTCAACATATAAACTAGGCTCTGAGCAGAACTGCTTCGGTAAGGAGTAATTCTCACATGAAGTTTGCAGAACCAACCTTCCCCCTTCTTGGGTCTTATACTCAATGTGCCAATCAGATTCTTGATTGCACAGTCACCTCCAACTAGATCTAACTGCCCTGCATGTAGAGTGAAGCGGGTCTATTGGGTGAGTCAAACTGACAGTCTACTAATGGCGAGGTACCATGGAGTGCAGCTCCAGGGCTGGTAAGTCTCAGAGCTGTGATGTTAATTCAAGGCATGTGCTCTCACTTGCTCTTGATGCCACCAAGGCCCTTTTCTTCCTTCTGAAAACATATTCTCTCAAATTGTTTGTATCTCTGTCTGGACGAATTAAAAATGTGCCTTGAGAGTGATTGAAGTGGTCTTGACTTTCAGTAGGGTTTATCTCCAGCAAAAGGCTACAGCTCGCAGTGGGTGCTGACTGTTCCAGTAAAGGCAGAGTTCCATGGCCTAGGGGCCCCAGCCTGTTTGGCAATGTGACATGGGCAGTTGAGCTGGCTCTGAGACCTCCAAACCACAGAGCAAAGACTGCCTTCCAGCTAACACTACCTCAGTTGTTAGTCCTGCTTCCCCAGGGGTGACTGGGCCAGTGAACCCAGCTGAGGAACAATTGCTGGGGTAGGTAGATGGGGCTTCATTTTTTGTTGTTAGTGTAAAGTCACAGACTAAAAAACTAGATTGGCCTAGACCAAGCACTCAGAGTGATATGTTCTCCAGTGGATGACTGATACCCTGGGGTCTTTTGTGAGATCCATCTAGGTTAGGGATGCCTGTTACTACCTCTGGGCTCAGAAGTTCTCAGAGGAGGAACTCACAGAGGCCATCCAGGCAGCCACATAGCTTGATTTCAATGCATTTTCCCTCAGTAAACCTGCTTGTTTCTGCTTGGCTCTCTCTTGGGGACACCAAAGAGTCATGCAAAGTATCACTCATTCTGGCTGGCTTGTCCCGATTTTAGCTAAACACAGGCATGGCTTAACTTTCACCTCTCATTTGGGCCATCTTCTAAATTCTGAAACTTGTAGTGAGTCTTGTTCATGACCATCCACATGTCTTCTAATCATGGGGTGCTAAATGTTGCCTAGAAATGCCTTGACTGCCTGGAAGTCTTTTGTCTCTAATGGTACAAGCTTCTTTAGCTCTCAGATATTTTACCAGTACCAGCAGGCCTTGTTTCACAGGCATGAATGGACATATAGCACTTACCCTGTGTCTTCTAAAGAGAGGCGAGTTGCTGTCCATGCACCTATACACACACTGGGGATGCCTGTGGAGAGACCCCATCAGACTGGCTTGTGCTCATCAATGAGAAGCAGCACCCCTGTACACCTGATACTCAGGAACCAGAAAATGTAAAGAGGAATTTCAACCAAAGACCATATGGAAGCTCTCGCTTAATGTCTTCATCAATATGTGAAGGTTTGCACTTATACTTTATTAAGCAGCAAAGACAAATATGTTTGAAAGCTGAGAATCTGAACAGGACTGAAACCTATCTGTTGAAGACAGGGAGGCCAAGCAAATGGCTCCATGTTGTCTGAGGGGCTGTGAGTTTTACTCCCTAAGCCAAGCTTTCATCTCTTCCTGCTCTGGAAAGGGCTGGACTTCTGGCAGCAGGTAGGTGTGCCATCAGCCTGCTTCTCTGATTTTTCATTGCTGATATGAGCTGATTAGAAAAAGGGAGAGGAACAATTATTTTGCTACTTGTTAGCAGCTGTTTCATTTAAGGTAAGGGGGATGCGAATGGAAGTTGATTTCTAAAGGATTTAAAACCAGCTCCTTGCTGAAGGGGTTTGCAACCCCATAGGAAGAACAACAATATCAACCACTTAGACCCCCACCCCAGAGCTCCCAGGGACTAAACCACCAACCAAAAAGTACATATGGAGGAATCCATGGCTCCAGCTACATATATAGCAGAAAATGGCCTTGTCAATGGGATGAGAGGCCCTTGGTCCTGTGAAGATTTGATGCCAGAGTGTAGTGGAATGCCAGGGTGGGGAGGCAGGAGTGGGTAGGTGGGTGGGGGAGCACCTCATAGAAGCAGGGGGAGGGAGGATGGGATAGGGGGTTTCTGGAGGGGAAACTGAGAAGGGGGATAACATTTGAAATATAAATAAATAAAATATCCAATAAAAAAGAAAACAAAATAAAACCAGCTCCTTGTTGACGTCAATGGAGCCTCAAAGCACCCAAGGTGACCATGGAGTACGCCCCTGGAGTAGGGTTTTGAGCAGAAGCCTACATATTTTGGCCAAATGAAATGGGAATCAAGATGGAGACTATGAAGCCCTTACCCCATCCGATCAGAAGGTAGGCCAGGAAGCACCTGCTGGGAGGAAGGATGGCTACCAGGAGGGTGTGCAGGTAGAGACCCTCCACCAGAAGCCAGTAGAAGTTCGCCATGATACAGTACTGGAAGAATACCAGGCTGAGCTTGCAGCCGACCTGGAACCAGAGACAGTTGGTAAAAATAGTTATGGTTGGTGCAGCAGCTCTCTGTTTGGATAAATTGTAAAGCAAAGCCAGCCTGCTGACTTGGACAGACATTGTTAATATCTTGGTCTGGCAGAGGCCAAAGTGTGTTATACTGAGGCACAGCCCTTTGAATATACAATGCCAGGGACCATCTGCAGGAAGCCTCTGATTCTCTGAAGCAAGAAGTATAGGCAGGGAGTTCCTGGGAATCAGTTGTTGGCCACCTTCCTGGAACCCAGGCTGAGACATTCCTCGTCTTCCTCTTCTTCCTCCTCCTCCTCCTCCTCCTCCT
>NW_022196912.1:128902680-128913791 GCF_008632895.1 Mastomys coucha | reverse complement strand
CTCCTCCCCCTCCTCCTCCTCCTTCTCCTCCCCCCTCCTCCCCCCTCCTCCTCAGTCCTCCTTCCTGCTGTGTTTGTTACTCCTGGCTCCTCTGACATGTCCTTACCTCAGCATTTCCTCCACTGCCCACCCACCCAAGAGGCTCACTCTGTCCAGGGCATGCAGTGGCGAGCATGTGCTGGCTAGAGTGACAGTGGGATACTTGTTTTAGGGCTTCTATTGCTGGGATGAAACACCATGACCAAAAGCAGTTTAAGGAGGAAAGGGTTTATTTTATCTTACAACTCTCAAGTCACACTTCCTCACGGAGGGCAGGAACCTGGAAGCAGGAACCAAAGCAGAAGCCATGAGGAGTGCTGCTTAATGGCTTGCTCCTCATGGTTTGCTAGGCCAGGGAGTGGAACACTTTTACATCAGTCATGGATCAAGAAAATACCCACAGGCCAATCTGGTGGAGGTATTTCCTCAATAAGTCATTATGGTGGAGGTATTTTCTCAACTGAGATTTTCAGTTGCCCAATGACTCTAGCTTGTGTTGAGTTGACATAAAACTAGTCAGATGGTGCCTGTGCTGGGTGTGGGGCAGTGGGCTGTTCTGACAGCCTGAATCCAGTGGAGCCACCACCTCAGGACCCCGGAGACCCACTGAGCAGAGTAAATTTGTCCACAAGGGACGACGGTAGGTGTTCGGTGATAGCTCCTGAGATGATGGCTCAGACTTCAGCCCAAACCCCTCACAGCTTCCCCTGCAGGAAAATGTGTGCTCTATCAGGCAGACAATGCCTCAAGATCCCAGCATTCTAGCTGGACCTTATACCCAGTCATCTGACCACAAACCAGACATGCCATGCCCCATACAATAAAAGTGGTGGTTTGCCCCCTCCTCACTCTCTTACTTCCTCTCTCTTGCTCTCTCACTCTCTTACTTTTCCTCTCTCTTGCTCTCTTGCTCTTCAATCTCTTACTCTTACTCTCTCTCTCACTTTCCTTCTTCCTCTCTTGCTCTTTCTCTCCTTGCTGCTCTTTGTTCTCTTCTCTTGCTTTCTTCCTTTTCTTTCTCTCTCTCTCTTCTTCTTCTCCTTTCCTTCCCTTTACTTAACCAACATATTTTCTCCTTCCTACAATAAAATAACTCATTCATACATGGCCTCCTTTTTAACTAAGGCGCCGTGCAGCAACAGGTCAGCACGGGGTCGGGGGGGTGGGGAACCAGGGCCTCAGCAGCAGGCCCTCTGCCTCCAGGGAGAGAGAGAGAGCCTCAGCCAGGCCACCAGCCCAGGACCCTGCCCTTGGGACAACAGCTGAAAAACTAGCCAGATGAATCATGCTGTACCATGTGGTGGTCATGACATGACATGACAGACAATAGGACACGGCTGACTTGAGGGCATCTACGTAGGCCAAGGTGCAGAAAGATGCTTATGAGGATTCCATGTTTTTGCTAAATGGCACCAGAAGTGCTGCTTCTCATCTCTGTCTCTTAGCTCATTGGTAACAAGTGTGACCTGTGAGGACCAGAGGCCTGAGCAACATGGAATCTTCTTCTGACTTCATCTTCCACAACATTGCTCTCTGAAACACATAACACTGGCATCCGGTGTGTGTGTGTGTGTGTGTGTGTGTGTGTGTGTGTGTGTGTGTGTGTATAGGGGGGTCTGCTCCTGCCCTGCTGGGTCAGTACAAGGACATCAGAGAGACATTAGCAAGGACAGGCAGATCATTAGCAGGATCCTGAGAGACCAAAGCTCTGTCTGGGAGTCTCTGAGTATATACACATATGCAAACTCATATGTCTGAAGTGCATGTGCATATATGCATAAAGACATACTTGGGATGTATGTGCATGTGTTTGAACAATGTCTTGCATATGAGCATTTTATAAATGAGTGAAAAACTGTTCATGCACAGGTTTTTGTATATGCTCTGCATATGTATGTGGGCAAACTCATTTACTGTTTCTGCTCTTTTTCCTCTTCCATTCTGACATCAGCTGTGTGGGATGATGACCCCTAGCCAAGCTTCCAGCCTGGACCTTTGGTCTGCTATCCCCTCATTCCCCTAGACACTCAGTAGTCGAACAGCCTGTTTCTGTCTGGGTGGCTATCCGGGCCTTGATGCAGTGTTTGGGACTGTGGCTTACCCACTTTCCTCATCCAGACCAGCAGCACTTAGGATTCTTAGAATCTTCAGACCTCTAGAGAAATCTGTTCAGATCTCTAGTGATAAACTGCTCTGCTGCTTGCAAGTTGCCCAGAAGTTGAGGAACCTGTGTGGCCTCTGGCCACATTTAAGAGTTGTTCTGCCAGCCTTCCCTGGCCAGTAAGAGGCCTCTTCATGTGTGGAATCGTTCTGCTGCCTGGAAAAAGCAATTTGTCATACCATGCGGAGCACTTCTGGTGGGTTGCTTGGGAGAGTAATATTGGTTTAGTGATCCAGGAATAAAATGGAAAAAATGGAGTTGGAAGGAGAAAGGTTTCCTGTGGCTCGTTCTGCAGTCTGACTCTATTTTGCTAATGTGTTCATAACTTTATCACTCTTCAGACAGCACTGTCCTCCTCCTCTCTCTCCTCCATGCTGGGTTTTGGCTTTCTTCTTTGGCCCCCTCTTTGTACCTTTGTCCCTCCTGATTGCCTCCTCTGTGTACTCCTCTATTCCCTAAAGAATAGCTTGGGAAACAGGCTCAGGGAGCCTGTCCCTATTTTCAGCTCTCACCCACAGCCTTTGGCATTACCTGGGTATGGTGGCTGGTGTCTGACCTTGGGGGAATAGCACATACTCAAGGTGGGTCTTCAGCACCTTGGGAAAACTGCAGGATTTTCTCAGCCCAGTCTCATCATGCAGGCTAAATCCTGGTTCAGCAAGTACTCACAGTGGTGTAGGGAAACAGACTGTTGCCAGAGGGATCTCAACACTGTAGTGTGAAGTGGAGATTCCCTTGTAGATTCTGGCAACATGGAGAGGGTGGGTAGGGCGGTGCCGCTGCTCTACCCTTTTCTGCTTTAGGGGTGTCTGCTGCCTTCTCTCTGTCCTTCCACATGAAGGGTTCAGGTGTTTGGGGTCTCATTGAGGTAGAGTTAAGAGGGATGCTTCCAATATAGGTGGGTACTAGGTGTCTCTGAGGATCAGTTTCTTTAAGAAAGAGCTAAGGAGGGCTGGAGAGATGGCTCAGTGGTTAAGAGCTCTGACTATTCTTTTCCAAAGGTCCTGAGTTCAAATCCCAGCAACCACATGGTGGCTCACAACCATCCGTAATGAGATCTGATGCCCTCTTCTGGTGTGTCTGAAAACAGCTATAGCGTACTTACATATAATAAATAAATAAATAAATAAATAAATAAATAAATAATAAATGAATAAGAAAGAGCTAAGGAATCAAAGCCACAAAGGGAGCTCTGGGCACTGATCTGCCACACCTCAGTGTTCACCTCTGGTAAGCACATGCTAACACCCTTTGCTCAGGATGGACAAGGCTGATTAGTTTCTGCAATGCAGCATGAGTTCACTCACATGCCTGGTCATTCTGCCTTGGCTCTGCTTGTGGGGATAATGGTGGCAATTTACTAGCTACTCAAGTCAATTGGACAGAGACAGCAAGGTATGCCCAGGGGCAGAATTTTCCAGGTGCTGGATCCTGTTTTTGACATTTATATTGTAACAGATCTCATTTAAAGCCCAGTTCTATATCATGAGCCTGGAGAATGCACATATGTATAGGCAGATGGTGAGGGCTAGCCATAACTGACATGTTATACCGCTACAAGGCACTATGCTGTGTCAAAACTAAACTAATTAAACCCTCTTCAGGCCAAACGATGTTAGCAGATGAAACTACTCATATGCAGTGGGGATGGGGAAGGTGGGGCAGTTCAGTGTCCTGTCTCTTTAAGTTACTGAGACCCCAGATCAGGAACTATACCAAATTCCCAAACGTGGAGCATTATATGCTAGCAGAGAAAACCCTGGGAAGACTTGCATGCAGAAGGCTCTTAAATACCTGTCCCATGTGAGTTGATTTTCTCTAGGAAACTGGTAGAAGGATTCCCTGGAATCTGGAAGATTTAGACTAAAGTGTATGTTCATCTACAAAAGGATTTTTCATATGCTCCTGTTGTACTTATTTCAACATTGGTCATCAGTGCCTAGAGTCTTTTAATTTCCCAGCCCCACACAGTGGCTAGACACCAGTCAGCCTTCTTTTGGACCCCTGGTCTTGCTTGCTGACACAGGCCTGAACCCATCCAGCTTCTTTCCATTGCTTAGGCATGACAAGGACTATGATCCTACTGCCCCTTTAAGAGCGAAGAGGTTGGTAGGTACTAGGGTCCCCCCGAAACACGGTGATCTTGCCCTCAGGATAGTCTTACCCAGGAGGCCGGCTGGTCATGGCAGCGCAGTATACCTGAGCTGGAGTAGAGCACACTGTCCTTGACCAGCACAGAGATGGCTCTCAGCATGAAGGAGAGGAACAGATTCAGGTGGATGTAGTTCCTTGTGCAGTGCAGCTTTCTGAAGCAGGAGAGTTAGAAATTGATGTTTAATTATCATCTATTGTCTCTCTTCTCATGATGGTAAATTTATTTAACTTCAATTAAAGCAGGTTTTTTTCTAAGTTTTCAGTTTGGATCATGATACATATCTTGGCACATGAGCTCTCCTTTTATTTCAGATTGTTTCCAGTTGGAGCTCAGTATGAATAAATAATGCAAAAGCCACCCAGAAGCTGCCTGCAGTCAACTGTGTCTGTTTCCCATGTATGTTTCAGGACACAGGCTGTGTAGCTGAATGTAGATGTCCCATTATCCTCATCTTCTGTTGTAGCTTGTGGTCTTCATGCTTCTACTCTGAGACAGAGCCACAGCCATGACCTTACCTATTTCTCAGGTAAAACGTTGCCTCAAAGGCTTTGACTCTGATATCCAATTTTCTGAATTATTAGGTGGGAAACTGCCTTCTGTACAAGTTAACTTTTTCCTTTTTATATCCACACTAAAGGCACAGTTTGATGTCTTCTATTGACCCCTTTCTTGGCCACACAGCTTTGACTTGCCTTCTGACTCTCCCATAGTCCTAGACCTGGGCAGACAGATCATCAGCTGTGAGCCACAAGAACAAATGAAACTGAAATATGGCCAAATGTGGTCTGATCTAAAATTTTATGTATTTTAATTAATCTAAAGTTAAAAGCAACAGCAGCATGGACCACTATTCTTTTGTACACTTGTATTCTTGTCATTTTAACATATTCATCATGTATGTATTGTGTGTGTATGTGTGTGTGTGTGTGTGTGTGTGTGTGTATGTGTGTGTCTTATATCCACTATGACAGTGTCAGGTGTATGTACCCTCTAGTAATACACACAAATGAGACACTGATATAGGTTAATAGATTAATTCAGTTACAGTTATTTTCTTTTCTGTATCCAAGTGGAACATATGTTAATATGTTAATATTTTTGGAGACTGAATGAGTTTTAGTAATAATTTTGAAAACATCATTAAATTATTTGTGGAAATATGTTACTTTAGTTGTAAGTATTTTTTACTTTATAAAATAAGTGTAGGTAGGCCTTAGAATTTAAAGTGAAGGCATACTACTGATGTAGCAGCACATGAAGAGGAGAATGATTAGATGAGGATATGCCATGAACAGCAGATGCTCTTTTCTGTGGTGGAGAAATTCTGTTTTATTTAACAAAAAAGTTCCAAAAGTTAGTCACCTGAAATTAGAATTAGAATTCCAACAAAGGAGCCAGTGGAAACAGTGGGATGGGGCCCTTGTCCAGCACTTCCAAGAAACCCTGAAACCTGGCAAAACTACTCAAATTAATCCTGTTGGAGCTCTGGAAAATAGTCCAGTTGGTAGCTATGTGATCCTGATCCTAGATGAGAACACTGTAGGCCAGCCTTGCCTTGTCCTGTGGTACATGCCCAGCTTAGCATTATCCTGAACACTATAGTTCATGTTTTTCATGGTTTCGGGAATTACCTATAGACACAAGATAATTTTTTTCTTAAACTTTTAAGTTCATTGAATGGGTGCAATCTTCCAGAACTCACTCAGATTGAGCAGCAGCTCTGATGAAAGCCACACAGTTTCTGGATGCTGCCTAAGGCCAACATTAACAGTTGAGGCAAATGACAGACAATCTGGAGCCTGAGAAGAAAGGCTAAGGAGAGAGGCTTTCTGGGGAAGCAGGATTTTGAAAACCTCTTATATATGCAGATGAACATAGAAACCTGTATACATGCTCTGGGCAGGTCAAAGAGCTTTTACTGCTCTTCGGCATGAACAAAATGTAGTTAAGGTAGAGTGGTAAACAGCCTGTCCAAGCGTTAGAGGAGTGCTTCTAACATAGCCAGACTCCTCATCTGGGGAATGTACATTTTCTTTTCTTCCTGTTTCTCCTCTGACTGAAGATGTCTAAGGAAATCTCCAGAAAAGTTTAGAAAAGTTGCTAAATAAATGATTACAAGTTGGGCCTAGTAGCACAGAGCTATCATACCAGCTACTCAGAGGCATGGAATATGAAGGTTGTAAATTCAGGATTTGCCTGGGACCAAGAGGGATTTCAGGGCCAACCCGAGTATTTCAGAGAGACCCTGTCTCACAATAAAAGTGAAGGAAAGGGTTAGGTTATACTTCAGTGGTAGACTGCTTGTCTAGCATTTGTAAGGTTCTGATTTCAATCTCAAGTACCACAAAAATAACAAAATAGAATAAATAATACAGAAACAGCTACAACTCATAACAAAGGACAACAAACTGAGGGTCAAAATTTGATTTCCAGAGTTATCACCTCATATTATAAAAAATGTCCAATTTCAACAAAAAGATAATGAGGCATTAAAAGAAGCAAGAAAGCTGGATTACTAATAGGAAAAAGAAATAAAACATTCTCTTTAAAAATCAAATAAAGCTAAACAAAAAAACCCACATGAAGTAGCCTTAGTAGACAGAGGCTTAAGGCCAAAAGCTTTGAATGTGTTCAAAAAACAGAATGAAATAGAGCAATTCTTTGACAATCAGAATTTCAATGAATAAATGAAATTTGAAGAAGTAACTAAAAAAATGTTGGATTTAAAATGTGTAACTGGCTTTAGAAATTCCCTAAAGATAGCTAAGGAAAATCTAGGCAGGCAAAAGAGAGATTCAGTAAATGCAAAGATCAAAGAAAATTACCTAGTGTTAGAAGCTGTTATGTAGTAATTGGAAATGGTAACATTTCCTCTTGGACTGAAGTCATTAAGGCTATGCAAGTAGACAAAATTTACCAGGCTCAGGAAATAAACACCTCACACGTTTTAGGAAGTTCCTGAAACTTATGATATTGACAAGAACCTTCCCAAAGAATAACAACTTGACAGCCTGCAGGTTGAGAAAGAGAACTCAGGAGATTCAGCTTTTGTGATTATCGTTTATGCTTCAGTGGGCTTTCCAGCGATGCAATTGCTTTTGAGTCATCCAGGTCTCTGTAAGTAACCTGTTATAGTTAGCCCCAGGAAACTCACTGGTTCACTAATTTAGACTTAAGGGAACGTTGGTCAGATGTAGATTCTTACTTATTTATTTCCATCTATTTATGTGTTAAATGCATGTTTGTTCATGTCTCCATAGAATAAGTCCCATGTCAGAAGCAGAAAAATAAATAGATGAAGAAAAACAAAGAAAACCCAAAAGACATGGAATATTACCCATAGATAGCATAACAGGGCTCTAGATTCTCATGGAAAAGTAACATGGATTGCAAAGGATCTCAAATGGCCAGATCAATTTTTAAGAGAACAGAGTAGAACTACTCTCTCTCTGGATTCCAAATTTTCTGGAGACTATGGTGAACTAGCTGTATGGCTCTGCAAATGGTCCAGTACATCAGACTGAGAATCTTAAAACATTCACATTTATGGCTAGTTGTCTTCTGATGAAGCCAAGAACATTTAATAGTCTTTTAAACTATTGGTGTTGAACCACTGGGTAGGAATTGTGAGAGAAAAAAGCTAGACTCTTCCATTTCATAGCATATGAAAAACTAGCTGAAAATGAATCAGTGACCAAAACACAAGAGCCAGAAGGATAAACCTATTTTGGGTTGGAACAACATGACCTTGGATATGACAAAGTTCTTTTAAATGTTATTCCAAAACCACAAGCAACATAATGAAAAACCTGGCAAAGTGGACTCCATCAAATGTAAAACTTTAACATGTTAAGTACACATCATCAAGCTTAAGAGAAACCTAACTAATGGTAGAAAGCATTTGTATACTAGACATAAAAGCTAGTGTCTATAGTATATAAAAAAATTAAAAATGTCATAAGAAACCAAACAATTGAAACTGCACAAACATGGGACTAGAGAAGATGTAAAGATGGTCAAACTAGCACTTGGGAGGCAGAGGCAGGCAGATTTCTGAGTTCGAGGCCAGCCTGGTCTACAGAGTGAGTTCCAGGACAGCCAGGGCTACACAGAGAATCCCTGTCTCGAAAAAACAAACAAACAAACAACAACATCAAAACAACAACAACAACAAAGATGGTCAAAAAGCACAGGAGGAGGCTGGAATTATGGGTTAGTTGGTACATTGTTTGCTTCATTTAACATTAGAACCCAAGTTAGATCCTCTAGTGAAAAAGCCAGGTGCAACCCAAAGGAGGACGAGGCTAGAGGACTCCTGGGACTCCCAGTCTAGCTAGGTTAGGAAGCTCAATGTTCCATAAGAAACTATCTCAAAATACAGTGACGAATGATTGCAACACCAGATGTTGATCTCTGTCCTTCACATCCACACACATGCAAGAACTCTTACATACTTGTGCACACACACTAATAGGTACACATATCATGCACACACACAGCACATGAGACTATCAGATACCATTTCACTCTACACTTATTGTCTGCATTCTGGATATTTGCAGTTCTCTGTATTAACCAACATTAACTGTAGAAAACAGCTTCTGTGGTAAGGGCTAATGACTGTACTAATCTGTGGATTAAGATAAGTATTTAGAATAGATTTCTAGAAATGTCCATTTTGCAAAATAATAGTAGAAGGTTTACCCCTAAGGCTTGTAAACTCTGCAACCCTAAGTTCTTGGCCAGGTTTAAAATAACAGGTTTATGAGTTCCATCCTGTGCAATGAATCTTAAATCCAATCAGAAAGCTAATCCAATCAGTGGCTAACCACTCTGGTCTAGTTTAAGTTATGTTGTTGTGATAAAATACCATGACCAAAAGTAAACATGGGGCGTATTAAGTCTTGTGCTTCCAGGTAATAATCTATCACTGAATCGATTCAGGGCAGGAACTCAAGGCAGGAACCTGGAGCAGAAATCAGAGAGGTGGGCTTGTGACATGCTCTTTTCTTTAGCTTTCTCACCTAGCTTTCTTATATAGCTCAGGCTCACCTGCCTAGGGATGGTGCTACTCACAGTGGGCTAGGACTTCCCACATCAAACAACAATTAAGACAATTCCCCACAGATATGACAATTGACGTATTTGATCCAAACAATCTAATTGAGACTTCTTCTACACAAATGACTCTTTATTGTGTCAAATTAACAATAAAAACTAGCATACCCTCATTAAAAAAAAGCAAAGGGCATGAATTTAAGAGGGTGTATGGTAGTGATTTGGAGGTAGGAAGGGTATTGGAAATAATCAAAATGCATTTTATCTATACATGAAGTTTCAATGAATACATTAAAATCATCTCTAAAAAGAAAACAACCTGAAATCCCTGCTCCTACAAATCTCTCCGATCTTAAGAATGATAAAAATGTTCAACAGTAGATTAAACTCTGTAAATGACAGTACCAGGAACTGAATTTGTAGAATGTACTGCTGGTTTTGTGTGTTAACTCGACACAAGCTGGAGTTATCACAAAGAATGGAGTCTCCCTTGAGGAAATGCCTCCAAGAGATCCATCTGTAAGGTATTTTCTCAATTAGTGATCAAAGGTGGGAGGACCCATTGTAGGTGGTGCCATCCCTGTTCTGGGTTTGATAAGAAAGCAAGCTAGTAAGTAACATCCCTCCGTGGCCTCTGCATCAGCTCCTGCCTCCAAGTTCCTGCCCTGTGTGAGTTCCTGTCCTGACTTCCTTTGGTGATCAACAGCAATGTGGAAGTGTAAGCTGAATAAACTTTTCCTCCCCAACTTGCTTCTTGGTCATGATGGTTTTTTTTTTTTTTTCAGGAACAGAAACCCTGACTAAGACGTAGAGCATACCTAGATTAAAGTGGAAAGACATGGAAAAGATGGAAGAATGGTAAGAAAATATATGAGAACAGGCCAAAACACAGAATACACTGAGGATACTGATCCAGGAGAAGAGAATGATGGGAAGCAATATTTCAGGAGGCACCAGCCAAGGACTTCTGAAACTGACTAAAGAGAGTAACAGGTCAGACATTTCACAACCATAAGAAAGATTCAAATGTAATGAAACTAAGCCCATGAACGTCAGCTTCAGAAGGTTAATAAAAACTAGCTTATTGCAACACAGGAAGAGACATTTGTAAGTGGAAAAGACTATGTTTTTAGGAACAAAGTCCAGCCACAGGCAACAACTCAGGAGCAACAACCTTATCCTTAGTACTCAGAAATATCCTTTTAAAAAGCAAGGCAAAACTATCTGTTTTAGGCAAGCAAAAGTCTGAGAATTCACTGCCATTACAATATGATCAGAGGTACCTAGGTAGGCTCATAAGAAGCGGAGTGATGACCCCAGCATGGAGGAAAGTGTCAGAAAGATGAAGGGCAATATGTAGGCATGCTAAACCTTAAACAGCAACGTCTGTGGGATCTCAATATAGAATTAAAACATACAAAACAAACAAGCATGAATGGCACATGAGTTAAGATGTGCCATTCTTGAATCAAGAGCGTCACATCTTAACTCATGAATTGACTGGGAAATTTGTAAAGAGCAGGTTAGAGGCTATGAATAAGGGAATGTGTCTGTGGTGGTGGTTGTGTATGACTTTAATTCCAGCACTTGGGAGGCAGAGGCAGGAGGATCTCTAAATTTGAGGCTAGCCTGATCTACAAAGCAAATTCCAGGTCAGCCAGTGCTACACAGAGGAACGAGAGAGAAATGGGGGGGGGG
>NW_022196912.1:128897438-128902670 GCF_008632895.1 Mastomys coucha | reverse complement strand
GAGAGAGAGAGAGAGAGAGAGAGAGAGAGAGAGAGAGAGAGAGTTGAGCTGAAAAGCATGACCTGCTTACACAAGAAATGCAAAATGTTTAGTGTCAACATGCTAGCTTTCTTCAAGAGTATATTCTATTTCTATATTTATTTATTTATTTATTTATTTACTCATCTATCTATCTGTCTATTTATCATCTTTCATCTATCTATCTATCTATCTATCTATCTATCGTGTGTATGTGTAACTGAGTGAGTTTAATTATGTGTACCATGTGTGCGTGGGAGCCCATAGAGGCCAGAAGAAAGCAAGAGATTCCCTGGAGTTACAGTTACAATATGGGTGACACAATATGGGTGTTGGGAATTGAATTCTAGCATTGTCCAACAGCAAGTGCTTTTAAATGCTGACCTATCTATCATTTGGTACACAGAGGGTCAAGAGTCTACACCTCTGAGTTACCACAACCTATAGGAAAGTTTGCTCTTCTCATAATCTTTGCAGAATTGCTTATTTTTTATTCCTTACCTGAAGAGGCAGATAATTATGCTTCCTGTTGTAAGAGACATCAGAGAAACACTGTAGCCCAAGGTATAAATGGCCTTCACCAGAATATAAAACGAAATCTACGAAGAAATAAAAAAACACATGTGTAAGCTGCTAGCTAAATGCATGGGACACAGGACATTTTGAGACCTCAGTCACAAAGGACACACTCTCTTTCTCTCTCCCTCTCTCTCCACCCCTGCTCTTACATGCCAAGTGCTGGAAGACAGGAGACAGGGTCATTTTATAATTCTACCTCCATCTTGAGCCCAGAAAGACCTTCACTATTTGAACACCTGTCTTCTCTTACAAGCTATTATAAGTGAGTGGATGACTTTTGTTAAAAAATTATCCAAAGGAACTATATTGGCTACCACTAGGGCCAAGACAAAGGAAGGCTGAGATGAATGGAACTGATCCTTGATGGAGTAGGAATGGACCAGTCTTCTGGAAATGCATTTTCAAGTAAGGCCAGATGATACACACATTTGAGCTCATGGGAAAGAACATGGCATCAAAGGTACATGGCCAGTCTCTCAGAGGTCTCTCCTCATAGAGTGGCTAAATCTTAGAATTTTTATTTCTCATACTTCTTAGGTTATTCAGCTTCATGGCTGGAAGCTAACATCCATGCAATCATTGAATATGGGATAGAAAGCTAGTAGTTACTTCTGTAGTACACTACAAACACAAGGACGGTGTGTGTGTGTGTGTGTGTGTGTGTGTGTGTGTATCAAACCAGGCAATCACAGGACACCTAACATGGGCTGCACCATCCTACTTTCTCAGAGGCCATGCCATCTCTGCACTTTCTGGCACAACTAATTATTGTATGAAAATGAGAATATGCCTGTTGATAGAGTGAATATTTTTTTTTTGTCAAAAAGTCCTAAAATAGACATATCTACTGCTACTAACTCTCATGGACAATGAAGAACTCTGTCAGGTATGGTAGCACATATCTGCAATCCCAGGAACCTTTGATGCACAGAGAATCTGAAATAAAGCTTCATCTCTTTGGGGCCCTGATTTAAAGTGTTTATAGTAAAACATAAAAAACTTTGCATCTTGCTACTATACCGATCTCCTAGGCAAGTTGTACCCAATAATGAAATAGCGGCATGATCATTATGGGCAAACCAACTATTTTCTGAGTGGATTTAAGGTCTTCTCCACAGGAGGAATTCCATTTCTAGTACTGTGAGTTTTGTCAAAAGCCTATGACTGGGAAGACCATAAGCCATAGTGAGAAGCCCACCGGTGTTTCACTCAAGGATCCTGTTGTCAAAATGTCTTCTAAATATCTATGCTTATTGTCATAGATTTGGGCTACTCTTAAGCTTGGTCAAGAAGCTTATTTTTCAATGGGTAGTGTGGTTAATGCAAAGACACTTGAGTGGTCAAAGTACTGAGAATAAGTAAATGTGGGTGTTTAGCTGTAGACAGGTCATCTATACCTATTTCCATCCTTCCAAGGCTCAGTGAACATTAGGGAAGAGAAGAAGGAACGAATGTAATAGCCAGAGGATGAGTAGAAAAGTTGTGAAATACCAACTTCTGGATGTCACAATAGCTGTTGAACACATCAACTCGCAGCAGCTGTGGCTTGCTTGTGCATGCCTTGCAAAAAAATCAAGCTAGCCAAAATTTCAGCATGGACTGGGGAATGTTCCCAAGGCCCCACTGTAGTCTATTGGTAGCTGATGGCTACTGACAGAGGGAAAGTCAATTTTCTTTAGGCATGTGGATCCTGGTAAGCTAGTTGCTTATGCCCCAATGCATGGCAACACATCCATGAGCATGTGGTGTGCATTAATTTGACTTAGGGGCTAACAACAACAACAACAACAACAATAGATAATGAAAAAAGAAAACATGAAATCATAAGGGAGATTGGTCAGGGTGTCCTGAAAAAGTCGAGGAGAGGTTAGTAGGAATGGGCATAAAGTTAAAATAAATTTTCTAATGTATGAAATTCTTTTTTTTGTTGTTTTTTGTTTTGTTTTTCAAGACTGGGTTTCTCTGTGTAGCCCTGGCTGTCCTGGAACTCACTCTGTAGACCAGGCTGACCTTGAACTCAGAAATCCACCTGTTTCTGCCTCCCAAGAGCTGGGATTAAAGGCGTATGCCACCACTGCCCGGCTTATGAAATTCTTAAATAAATAAAAACAGTACAAAAAGTGATGCAGGATGTCATAATATGTCATCATGTTTGAAAGCATCACCCTATTCAATTTAAAATTCAGGAATTCTCCTTGTTGGTACTGGTGCTATATCATGAAGGGCAGGTCACAGAAGAGCAGAGAATCCAGGGGTCCATCCAATCTTCCTCCATCTTCAGAGTAGTCATCCTTGCCTCATCTCTTCCTTCCTTCTGTCCTCATGCTTCATCTTCCCATTTCCACACCTCACCCTCACCCTCCCCTGCTCTTCCCTTCTATGGAATCCACAGAGGCCTTGTCATTTTATGCAATTCTTCTCTCCCCATGCCCCATCTTATCTCCACTCTCATCCCCATGATTCTCATCCCATGCCCTTTTACCTACATCCTCATTTACTGCCCCCCCCACTGTCCCCTTATCCCCTCACCTCGTGTTCTCATCTCCCATTATCTTCTGTCTTAGTTCCTTTTCTATTGCTATGAAGAGACACCATAACCAAAGCATTTTATAAAAGAAAACATTTAATTGGGGGCTTGCTTACAATTTCAGAGGGTGACTCATGACTGTGGTAGGGAACATGGCAGGCAGGCAGGTAGGCAGGCAGGTAGGCATGCAGGTAAGCAGGCAGGCAGGCAGGTAGGCAGGCAGGCAGGCAGGCAGGCAGGCATGGTGTTGGAAGAGTAGATGAGAGCTTATATCTTTTCCACAAACAGTAGGCAGAGAGATAAAGGATAAGTCTGGGCCTGGCATGGGCTTTTGAAACCTAAGCACCTACCTCCCAGTGACATATCTCCTGCTCCTTCCTAAGTATTTGATCAACTGAGAGACAAATGTTCAAGTATATGAGCCTCTGGCAGCCATTCTCACTCAAACCACCACACTTTCCTTTATACTTCACGATCATTTCCCTGTGGCACCCTGTTTGGTCACTGTCATAGCTACTTTTCTGTTGCCGTGATCAAACATCATGACCAAGGCAACTTACAGAAGGAAGAATTTATTTGGGCTTACAGTTTCAGAGGGATAAGAGTCCATCCATGAAGGAGGACCTTGGAAACAAGCAGCAGATATGAGGCTGGCACAGAAGCTGAGGGCTTACATCTTTAATGGCAAGCATGAGGCAGACAGAGCAAACTGGAAATGGTACATGGCTTCTGAAATCTCAAAGATTTCCCCTAGGTGACACTTCTTCCAGTAAGTTCATACCTACTCAGCCTACCTGAATAGTGCCACAAACTGGGGACAATGGGGTTGTCTCATTCAAATCACCACAGTCAGGTTTCTTCCTATGAATTCTTCTGGTGCTAAGGTACTTAATAAGTTTACCCATGATTATATTTGGCCTTATGTATTTTTCTAAGTATGTATGCTTCTTTTTGAGCTTTTAGTGCTTCTAGAAAAACCCTGTTATGATTAAGCATCCCTCACCTCACCCTTACCTCCTTACCCTCATCTGGCCTGTGGGAGTTGGCAAATCAGAACTCTGAAGTGCTGTTGTTATTTCTGCCTCTTGGCTCATCATGTTGTCCAGTCTGGGAGGTCTGGAGTGGCCATCTGATTAGCTAAGTCTGGGCTTGGAAAAGTTGAGCTTGGAGTCTGCAAGCACACTGACATTGGTGCTGGACAGTCTCACACAGCAGTTACCTGGGAACACAAAGGTCTTCTCTGTGGGGATGTGGGAATGCATGCATGACTTATTTATGGAAGGGACTCATGCAGTAGGAAAGGCTCCAACTAGAGCAGGGGCTAATGACAAGGAAAAACAATGTGCAAGTTTTTCTAATGAGCCAATAAAAGCATAACATATTTTGGTGAGGAGGGCATTTCAGTATAGCTGCATGCAGTACAAGTATTGCAAATATTATAGTAGGACTGCCAGAAACCTATGAGTGCCATCACTTCTGTAGCTGAGCTTCCATGACTCCTGTCCAAGGTAACAAGTGACTACTATCTGAACAGAGATGTACTAAAATCATGCCATTCATTATGTGAAAGTGGAGTAACCCACACACTTGGCTAATCAACTATAGTTTCGAAGCAAAGACATCCATTATGCTCATTCACCTAACACCTATCATCAAGAGACCACTGGAGCCAGAGATGTCAGTGATGAAAGGAGACAGAAATCACAGAGACCCAAACCAACATCCAGGCTGGCTAGAAGAACCACATGATATGTTACAGCCTATTACAGGAAGTAAGAATGTAGGCCAGCTGCACTGGCTGAGGCCAGTTGCAATCATGACTCTGTGATTAGAGCCTTGGGAAAGAGGAGAGCAACCTGGTAAAAGGAATGGGCAGTGCAAAGGCACTGCAGCTGAAAGGGATGGCAGAGAGGTGCAGGAGCCGTGTGATCTCACAGCATTTCAGTTGTTGCTGGAGTGGGAGTAAGCCCCCCGCGTTCTATACTCTGTCGCAGGATTTTCCCTGTCCAATTACATTAGGGCAGCAGGAGGCCTGTGATTGGACAGGGAAAGGGAGGCGGAGCTAAGGGTCACAGAGAGAGAGAGAGAGAGAGAGAGAGAGAGAGAGA
>NW_022196912.1:128881410-128897152 GCF_008632895.1 Mastomys coucha | reverse complement strand
GGGAGAGGGAGAGAGGGGGAGGTCTGGGAGAGTGGGGGTAGGTCAAGATGTAGGCAGAAGTGAGCAAGCATGGCTTTAATCAGCCACAGGTAATGTTCCTGTGTTGGGGAGTATGCAGATGCTTTCTACCTACCTCTTGCTGGGTGAGGCCTTTAAATTAAACCAACTGAAGTTAAATAAGGTTTAAGTCAGTTTCTTGGTTACTCTGGCTGCATTTCAGGCTCCGAGCTCCAGTTGACAGTGGCCTCAACCCCAGAGCAACAGAGGAAGAGTTTTTGCGTTCTGGTAGGAAGGTCTGACAGTGCATGCGAGCTACCATCCTAAGTTGTTATCTGGTTCTCATGAACACCTCCACCCGACTTGCTTCAGACTAGGCAGACATTTGCTCCCACCTGAACTTGCTTCCTTGTTTGCTTTCAAGTTCCTTCCTGACCTGGGGCCTCTGAGAAGTTACACAGGTTGCAGAGCTCTCCCTGCTGAGATACAGTCCCAAGGCCACAGGGTGCTGTCTCATTACCTCAACCACAGCCTTTAAACAAGGGCACATGAGCCCAGTGTGAGTAACTACATCTGCAGAGGACAGGAACTCTTTGTAGGAAGTATGGAAAGGGCCACACAAATTGCTCATACAGGTACAAGTGAGAGTCATGGTGGGAAAGAAAAAGAAGGTTAATGGTTAACACATCAAGGCCTGGACACTGAGAAAAGTAAATAAGAGGACTTTTACCTAGGTGTAAGATAACCAAACTAGACAGATATGAGAAGGGACAGGGCTTCGGGCAAGTTCAGGCAGGATAACTGCCCTCCTGCCCCAGCTCTTGAGGGGCATATGAAAGACACTATTGTTCCCTTTTACATCCTGGTTTCTGATGGAGCTAATTTTAACACACTAAGTTGCAAGCAAAGTTGACTTCTAAAAAGAAGCCTCTGCCTAGGTTAGGAAAGATGACCCAGGACATCCATAGACAAGGAGTTAACTAAGAACAAAGGCAGCTACTTCTTGGTGTCTGTGAGAACAAAGAGGGCCTGACACAACTGAGGAGATTTTAGGCAGCTGCCAGGTCGGAAAGAGCAACACCAGCAAGTGACTAACAGCTAGAAACAGTCAGGGTCAACAGCTAGTGAAGGGCAATCAGAGATGGACAAGGGGGCATTCACCACCTCTAACGGTACACAAGCTGAGGATGATCAAAGGGACATGCATAGAGGATGTGGGTCCCAGATAATTAATTAATTGAGATCGCCTTAGTCTTTGTCCCATAAAACTCCATACACAAAAAAGTTTGATAGGTTTCCCTGTCTTGGAAACCCCTCGCAGACTCGGGAGTGTTTCTCAATTTTTCTTAATCACCTTTCTTTCATTTTTTTTTTGTTGTTGTTGATAAAGTTTGCTTCAGCCTTATATACTCCCAGCAGAGTCCACATTTTAAATTTTCATTGATGTGAGACCATAAACTCAGAGCTACTAAATCAGGTTGCCTTTTGGTGACTATTGAATGTCTGGCACCTTAGAGCCCTGGATCAGGCACAACTAATGGGGCTGGGAAAGGTTCCATTATCCTAAAAAAAAACCCTTGCATTGTGGTTATCGCCCAGGGATCTGAAAATGTGTGATTTCCCACCAGAACCTCGCAGGAATGGAGCAACTGGCAAGACAAGGCTGGGAAAGTTCATAAACAGCAGCAGCTAAGGCTCTGGCAGCAAACGCTGGCCTAGACTTTGCAAGGAAACACTTTCAAAGCTTTGAAGTTTGGTCTTTTTGTAGAGCTGGGGTCCTGCCACAGCAAACAGCAACAAAAGACAAGTCCGAGAGTTTAATGTTATATCTGTCCTTTCTAAGAAAAGGCAAATGTTCTGATGGTGTCACAAAGCAGCGGCTCTTGGATAAGTAGAGTGTTGCCAAACACAGGGTAAGGAAGTGGTTTCCTGTTTCAGAAGCTTGACCCAGAAGTCCAAGGGTGAAGCTTTTCACAGAAGTGATCACCCATGGGCTCTCAAGCAAGGATGTCTGCGATAGACAACATTTATAGAAAGTATTAAGTATATTTGCTTCTGACTCAAGGATGTATCACAGTTCCACCCATGGTTGCAATCAGCGTTCAGTATGTCAGCCACAGTGGCTGAAGTGAGGGTTGAATCCTGGCTCTGTAAAAAAAACAGCCATTGTCTTTTCTTATGATTTGTTCATCCTCTAGGGAACAAAGTCTGGTTAAAAATGTTCAGGTCTGGGTTGACAGAGCCATCAGCCTGAGCCCAAAGTTCTTTCTTTGAGATCTCCAGTCATCTCAAATGGTGGACTTCTGATCAGTGTAAACCATGATCTTCAGGAAGAGAGACTCTCTGTGGCATATATGCCTGAATGTGTGGACAGCAGCTGGTGTTGGTCTCATGGGAACCCTTCTAGGAATAACAAGACATTGATTGAGATCCAGAAGGAAGCAATGATGAAATCATAGGAATGGGAGGACCAGAAAGGTGTTTTTTTTTTTTCTGGAAGGTACACTCTGGCATGCTTTTGTTTTCATTTATTAATATATGGAAATACCTAGAGCAGAGCTTGTGCTCATGAATAATCAACAGATGTTCCTAATGGTGCAAAGTCAGAAAGCAGTTGTATTTTTAAGAAGTATACAAGGGCATAGGGCAACATAGTATTTATGAAGCACTAAGTCAATGAAACAATGAGAAATCAATACCCAATGTGGCTTGTATATATTCATACATTTTACTTAAAGAACATGTAATGTATAGCTCTGTGATAACAATATCAAGTCTTCAAAGAACAGAGTAACATTCTGCGCTGTAGACATCACCAGGTTAGACTTGAATTAAGATCCAAATACCAAGAACCACGGTTTATCTAAAAGTTGGTGCTTGCAAGAAACTTTTTCTTTAGTTTTTACTCATAAAAAAAGACACAAAGAAGAAAAGCAATTTACACATTGGAAAAGGAGAGACACAACTGCAGTTTAGGATGGGCAAATACACAAATACATCTACAAAGCAACAGCAGAAAGAATAAAACCATCAGCCACACATGTGGCAAAATGCCTATAAGTAAATTTCAAAAAATCCCCATAGTAAGGACCTTAACACAAGATAGACACCACAGAGTCTGAGGACTCCACTGTAGGACAGTGGTCACTACTCTTCCTCCCAGGTAAGACTCCTATTTCAACCAACAAGTCCCACTTTGAGGCAGGAATCTGGGTTTTCTAGGGAACAGACACTATGACAGTTGAAGTTGCAGCTCAGCTGTGATTGCCTAGAGTGAGGATGGGCTTCCAGACTCCGGGTTTGGCTTCCACAGGATGGGAAAAGCAGGAAAGTTGATATGATTCTGGGAGAATGATGAACTTCTTGGTAAGAAATATCTGATTTATCAGAGTTCCTGCAAATACATTTCAAGTATACTAGCTAGCTGATGTGAAAAGTTGTTAAGAGGAGAGACAAGATAGCTGGGCCTAAGCTTGTGGATGGCCAAAGGAAAAAGGGAAGGAAGAACCCATCAAGTAAAAGGCAAGTAGACTGTGATTTGTACTACTAAACTTACATTATATAGACGATGGTGACCAGAGTGGGGAAATATGTTGGGAAAAAATAAGTCAAGGTTCTTAGTGGATGAAGTGCTGAGTCAGCAAGGATGAAAAAATGCCTTCAGGAAAACTGGAAAGGGAAAGAAGCAAATAAGAAAGCAAATTAAAAATAAACAAGGGGCCTGGTAAGATGGCTCAGTGGGTAAGAGCACTGACTGTTCTTCCAAAGGTCCTGAGCTCAAATCCCAACAACCACATGGTGGCTCACAACCATCTGTACAGCTACAGTGTACTCAAAGACATAAAATAAATAAATAAATAAATAAATAAATAAATAAATAAATAAATCTTTAAGATAAAAATAAAAATAAACAAGGAACATCTTTCAGCCAAATCAGTGATCAGCAAAATGTGATCAGACCTGGTATATATATATACTTTTTTACTTACAAATTCATTATGATTGAAAATAAATAAAATTCTGTGTTCATGGGCACTGTGGCCTCGATATCTGTGTCCCACCCTATATCTATGCTACGTCCTGAGGGATGAGCTCATGAGTGGGGGGTAGGTTCTTCCTCAGAGCAACTCTAAAGGGATCCACCAGCTTATCACACCTGATGCAGTGCAAAGGTAGCTGTCTGGAGGGAGTTTCATCAGACCAGCATCTGCCAGTGCCCTGACCGGGGATAAATGAATTTCTGCTGTTGATAAGTCACTCCAGCTGCAATATTTTGTTATTGTAGCCTGGACCAAAACAAAGTCCTTTTAACTCATTCTTGTGGCCAGAATCATACAGAAACTTGTCTTATGTGAACCAACAGAAAGATCAAAAGATAAAGAGAAACCCGATGCTCCAAATTCCACCTGTTTTTAAGGCATTTATGGTGACTGTTGGAAAGCAGGGGAAGGCCACAGCTCAAAGCTAGCTCCAGGGAAGCATTAATCAGCTAATGCCCAGTAGGTTGAATTTCAGAGGAAGAGGGGCTACACTAACAAATAGCTTATTTCATGTAAGCCTGATCTCTGATTTTCATACACAGCCTTTGCAGGTCCTTATTAGAGTTTAGGAACTACTGTTTTCCAGTTAACTACCAGTACAACTGGGGTCAATTTGACATGGTCCCTGAACCATCAGCCCAATAAAAGTGGAAAAAGTATCTCACTCCTTGTGCTTTGGGTTAGCTGCTGAGCTAGGGTACATCAGGCAATGATGGGTCGCTTTTGTCCCAGAGCCTACAATACAACAGAGTCTTGTGCCTTCTTGGAAAAATGCGTAAATTCTGAAGGGATAAACTGGACCTGTCAAGGCTCTGAGGAAATGTCAGCTTAGTCAAGATGTCTGCTACTGGGAAGGCTTGAAAGACTGTCTGAGTGTCTTGGGGATAGAGCTCCTACAGGTACAGTCTCTCTGAAGGGATCAATATGACGCAGAAATGAAAAGTCCATGGCTCAGAGTTGTGTGCATTGGATTGATTAGTATATTTCAGCTTCCAGAGGCACAGCCTTGATCCAGTGCTCAGGACCAATCACTGAACTCTTTACTGTACTACAGATGCATGCATGCTATTTCAAATGGAAAGTGATGAGGTCTCTGTTTCTGTCTGTATGGCTGTATGCAAGGTATGTTTTTACCCCTGGATGAAAATTCACCAAGGGTAAAATTAATTTGCAAAACATTCTGTTTAATTAGCTTAGGGGAAAAAGGCACTTAATTATGTAAGTATTTCCCAAAGTAGGAATCAGAAATGAAAAATCAAATTAGCTCAGAAAAGTACAAGTTTCTATGATTTGGATAATCTCCAGTAAATAAGAATACTGGTTTTTAGTTTTAAAAATACTTATATTTACAGAAAGCAGCATCACATGTTGCAGGCACATAACTTTTTTATTTCTAACCAGTCAACTGTCTTTGTGTTACAAAATTTCTCAACAATAAAAGTTTAAAAAAAAAAAAGACCAAATGGATTAAGTCGGCGTCATTTCCAATAAGAAGACTCAGTGGTCCAGCTTATGTTTATCTTGTTTTTTGACAGACAACTGAAGAGAATTGGTTTGTTAGTCAATGGTCCTGTGACACACCAAAAGCAAAAGACAAAACTAACAAACAAAAAAGAATTGCTTACAGGCCTGCCAATCTACAGAGGGCTTGTGTGACAATCAGGACACATGGAAAGCTAGATGGAAAGACAGAGGAGAGTGGACAGAGAAGGGGCTCGAGGACCTTCTGTGGTGAGGCTTTATATGAAACTATTAGCATTTTAAAATTAGCATTATTATAAGACAATGTACAATAGGACTTTGTAATGTAAATATAAGAATGTGATGTAAAATAAAGGTTTGCTTTTTTACCTTTTTAAAATATATATATATATAAAATATATATAAAATATACACATATATATATTTCTGTATTTTCTTTAAGTGTGGGAGTGCTCCATCTACATGTACACCTGCATGCCAGATGAGGGCATCAGATCCCTTTACAGATAGTTGTGAGCTGGGTTGCTGGGAATTGAACTCAGGACCTCTGGAGAGCAGCCAGTGTTTTTAACTGCTGAGACATCTCACCAGCCCAAGAACATACTTTTTTAAAAATATATAATGCTGATTAAGTTTTTCCTCTTTTCCTGTCTTTCTTTCTGTTCTTCTTTGGGTTTGTTGAGACAGTATCTACCTGCACAGCCCAAGGTGGCCTTGAACTCAGGACCCTCCTGCTGGTCCCGTCCTTGGCTTTAGTAGCATGCTCCCCCATTTCTTGACCTTACTCATTTTTGTGTTCATTGTCGATGGAATCCATGGTCTTGAGTTTGTAAGCATATGTAGGTAGCACTCTATCAGTGACATGTAAGCCCAGGGGAAATGGTCAACTTTTGAGAGGAGATTCTAATGGATTTTCTTTGCCTTTTGAATAATCTGATTAGGAATGGTTTCTTTTTATTAAAATAATTTCCTATGGTTCACTATTAAAAAGTTACACTTTCTGTCTTTTAAATAACTATGTAACTTTCTGTGTTTGGCTTTGAAATCTGTCACTGTTTTAAAGAGACAACTGCTTTTGATCCTATTTAAACGATGCTTTTACATTTTTTGATGTTTTTGACAAACTTCTGCAAATTGAATCCTAAATGAAGTCTTTTGATTTCAAACTAACTAGAGTTTTTCCAGAGGGCTCCTAGCAAGCTCAAAAGAATTTATTCTGTTTATAAACACAGAGAGATTGAATTAATTAGGCTTTTCATAGTAGATGATGATTAACTCCCCTTACCTTATAACTGTGTGGACTTATAAGCTTAGGCCTGCCAGAAAGTGTATGAGACTCTTGGAAACCCAGTGTGTCCCCAAACCATGCTGTCAGACCACACTGATTATACTGATTCCTCATCAGTCTTTACTACAGCCCTTTGATAGCTTTCTCTTAATCTGACACTTATCCAAAAGGCTCTGCAAGGAGTTATCATACAGACTGCAAGCGGATCCACTGGAGATGGGCAAGCACAGAATTTGGACAGCTTCAAGGTTGTGAATTCAGTTGGATGGGAATATTCAGAATAACCTAACTGACAGATCCAGGAAATAACTTTTTGGACTTTCTGATGTTCTGTTTCCTAGATTCAAAGAACTCATATTCTCTTTACACTGGAGCTTTCTGAAACTTTGGCAAAGTATACTTTTGTAAACAAAATGAACTGAGAAGCTTTTATTGCATAGTCTAACTTTTGTGGAATGTTGTGATTTGTGTAAATCGTGGTGGTTCTGTTCTCACTAACAGGACACAGTGGTAGGTCCTTGGCCCAGAGGAGCTTTTAAAAATCTAATTGGAGACTCCTTGTTTCCAGAAAGTTCTAATGGACTATGGCTGACCTTATAGAGCCAGTGAGCCTCCTTGGACATCACTGGTGCTGACTTAAAGGTCTTTTGCAGGACTGGGCAAATACTTTGGCTCTGCTTAGTCATCTGTGATTGCCTTTGGCAGGAGTGGGTGGTCTCTGGGACAAACCTGGTCAGCAGAGAACACCAATGCCCCCAACAGTGACTCTAGCTCTGTTTAGTATCTTCGACTTTCACTTTATCTCTAAACCATTTTTCTTTCAACATTTTCCTATGACTGTTCAAGCTAACATTTCCATCTTTATTCCATTCTTCTGATTTGCAATCACTGGAAACTGGGGCTGCCTCTTTCTTCATAGCCTGAAAATTGGATCTAGAAAAGCTACTACAAGCTTTAGAGAAATCACCACTCTCACGATGGCTGCCAATTGCCAGGATGTGCTGCATAGCCACTGTACTGGGACACCTGATAACACCACCAAGGATATTCAAGTTGAAACTACAACTATTAGCTGATACTGCCCCTTTACCCCATGCAACTTAGAAGTGCTGGGAGCTGGGAGCCCTTTCAGGGGATTTTCCCAGTATGCCACTGTTCTGACTATTGACCTTTGTTTTTATTTTGTTTCCATAGAAACATTTGTTAAGTCTCTAAGTGCACCATTTGTTAAGTCTCTAAGTGCACCATACCATAACAGCTAACTTGGATGAAAGCCCTGTAGTGCTGTCTCCTGAATCGACACCTGTATCAAGTGAATGTGGCTTCCTCAACTAAAGCAACTGTCCACAGACTGTTTCTAACTGATGCCAATATTTTCTGGAGGTAAGCAATGTTCTCCAAGTCTCAGAACTTACTAGGGAAGAAGAGAATGCACTTGTGTGTTGTTGGAAGAGGCCTTGTCTACACAGCACAGCTGTGGCTTCTTTAGTTAGATTTGTATGACACAATCATAGGGCCACAGGCTGCTCACTGGATAAATGAGAGGTAGTGTTTTCGACACCAGTGGCGGTTCACTTCAGAAAAAATCTGAAACCCTGCTAAGCTTTATCTAAAAAAATGAAGACTGGCTGAAAAGCATGTGCTGGCTCATTGGTCATTCTTTTCATTAAGTTTAGGCGCCAAGACCTGAGCTGCAGTCCTGTGATGGTTCCTTCTTAATTCCTGGAATCTCTGTTGTCACTGATTTCCATGAAAACCATGCAGCCAAAACCACATGGCCACAGCCACTCTAAGAATCTACAGGGATTCTGGTTTCTGATGTCTGTGTACATAGGAAAGGAATGTGATGTGAACATCAGTAATACCTAACAGCTGGGGATGGTCTCAATCAAACAGAGAAGATGGCCAAAGGAGAGTGATGATTATTAAATGAAAATAAAATTAACCAGGGAGGCCAGGACTGACCTATGACTGAGTTGGCAGTTGCATCAGCAGAGAAGCTCATAGAGCTCTCCCCAGCAGCTGTGGCAGCTCTAGCCTCAAGTCGTGGATGATAGCTTGGTATATTGTAGCACCAGCTAGGTAGCTATCCACCCTAACCAGTAAGAAACACATCTCTGTCGATGTGCCCAGCACACCTCAGAAACCTGCTAGCCACTCTTGTGAGGCTGTGTTTGGTCTTGTCTCCTCATTCAGCAACAGATGGTTTCCCACTCAACAAAATTTTCATGTCAAGAATATCTCTCTGGATTTCTTTTGACACTGCTGGCCTATTTCCTGCATGTGCCGTTGCTACTGACTGTTGTGGGATGGTTCTGTTTTCTCCTGAAGCCCGTGTGGCTTTTATACTGTTCCTGAGAGAGCTGACATTTACAAGTCTATAACCACCATGCCCAGTGCTAGTTAGTTTTGTTAATTTGACAAAAACTTGAGTCATCTAGAAAAAGAGAACCTCAACTGAGGAATTACCTCTATCAGATTGGCCTTCAGGCATACTGATTCTTGATTGATGTAGGAAGTCCTAGCCCACTGTGTGCAGTACCATCACTGGGTAGGTGAGCAAGCTGCATTCTTCAATGGTCTTTGCTTCAGTTCCTGCCTCTAGGCTTCTGCCTTGAGCTCCTGCCCTGCCCTTCCTTGATTATTGACTAAAACATATAAGATGTAATAGCCCTTTTCCTCCTTAAGTTGATATTGGTGATATTTTATCCCAGTAAGAAAAAACAAAGTAGAACAAAAATTGATATCAGAGAGTGGAATATTGCTGTGGTAGAGCTGCCTATGTTTTGGGGGAAGATTGTAGCAGTATTTGGAAATTTGGGTTGGAAAAGTTATTGAGGTTTTGGACCTTAATGGGCTGTTGAGGGAACTTGGAAGATAATGCCAAGAGAAATTAATGTGGTAGAGGTTTGGCTTGTGAAGTTTCAGAGGATAACAGATTCTATTAGGTTTCTTCAAGTGGTATTTTGGATTAAGAATCATTTTAAAGAGTGTTTTATTTCTTCTTCTCTCATACAATATAACCTGCCCACAGATTTCCCTCTCTCCACCCTCCTAGTCCCCTTCTCTGTCTGCCAGATACAGTCTACACCTGTCTTCCCCACTAGAAAAGAGAAGGCCTCCCAGGGACATCATCAACTAAACATGGCATAGCAAGATTCAATAAGATCAGGCATAAACTCTCACATCAAGATTAGGGATCTCACCCAGTCAGAGGAAAAGGGTCCCAAGAGCAGGCAAAAGAGTCAGAGACAACTCCACTCTCACTTTCAGGATTCCCCCCAAAAGAAAGGAAATCTTTGCTTCGATGGGGGCAATCAATGTTGCTTAGCTAGAGCTGAAGAATCAGTATGATTAACAAGAAACCAGCTTCATTTGTGTGAAATACCCTGGAAAGTATTTCCTCAGAGCTAGCCCACCGAAACTGTGATCCAGAGGGAGCCATGGCTGCATCTCAAGTTGGCAGCTGGTAATATGTGTCTCCCATGCGGTACTGGCTTCGTGGTATGAAAGCTGCAGGATTGAAGGAGTCATTGAAAGAAGCTGAGGCTTTGCACTATGAGAGTTCAGGAGAGGTCATTGATGTAGTGGAAACACCAGCATTGAATGGATTCTGGAGAGAAGCCAAAGCAAGGCACTATGTGGCAGGATAGATATCCCCAAAGAGGCTGAGAAAAGACACTGTTGAAGTTGTAGGATCAGCTGAAGTCAAGACCTCAACATATTTGAGATGCCAGGGTTGTGGGTTGACCATCCAGATGTAGAGAGGGGCTGCCTGAGTCTAGTAGATAAGGTGTGTGTGTGCTGTGGATGGCAGAGCTGGAGAAAAGGTTCTGCCCACAAATTCTTTGGAACCCAGAAGATTGTGTGTTTTAGATTGTGGATTGAACTATTTATATTGTTGAAGTTTTAGTTTTCTTGTTCTTATTTCTACTTCCTGGGCATTCTCTTTTGGAGTAAGAAACTATTTAACTTGGTTTTGATTTTATAGGAACCTACAGATAAGAGACTTTGGGTACTTTAAAGAGACTTTAAACTTTTGAAGTATTTGAAAAATTTAAAGACTTTAAAAGTAGTATGTTTTATATTGTTATAGTAACATTATATATTATGGGATAAATAAAAAAAGGAAAGGTTATGGCTTAATAATGATGTGTTTGTATGTTATGTTGATAATTGGTCAGTTATGCTGGTTAAGTTTAATTGACACAAACTAGAATTACCTAGAAAAATGGAAATTGAAGAATTGGCTTCATTAGATTGGCTTTTGGCATGTCTGTGGGCTATTTTCTTGAATAATTATTGATGTGTGAGGGATATCCCTGGGCTAGCAGTATAGCACTTGGTTGTATAAGAAAGGAAGGTGACCATCTAGGTTATCTCACTCAATATAATCCTTCTAGTTCCATCTATTTACCTGCAAACTTAATTTTTATTTATAGCTGAATATTATTCTATAGTGTATATACACCACATTTTCATTATCCAGTCATGGGACAGCTAGGTTGTTTATTTCCTGGCTATTGTGAGTAGAGTAACCATGAACATGGCTGAGTAACTATTGCTTAGTAGGATGTTGAGTCCTTTGAGCATATACCAAGGAATGACATAGCTGGGCCATATAGAAATTTTTAAAATTTTTAAATTTTTGAAAATTCTCCATACTGACTTCAGAGTTGCTATGCCAATTTGCATCCCCACCAATAGGGAATGAGTGTTCACCGTTCCCACAGCCTCACCAGCATTTGTTGTCAGTTATTTTGTAGATCTTAATCATTTTTACCGGGATAAGATGAACTCTCAATGTTATTTTAGTTTGCATTTTCCTAGTTGCTAAATATAATGAATAATTTTGAGGTACTTATTAGTCATTTTTATTTCTTTTATTAAGAACTCTTTGTTTGAATCCCTAGTCCATTTTAAAATTAGTTGTGTGTTTTTCTAACTATGGGTTTTTTGTTTGTTTGTTTATATATTCTGGATTATTAAATATCTGTTAGATGTATATCTGGCAAACATTCTTTTCCATTCTGTGGGTTTCTTCTTCACTGAATTGATTCTTTCCTTCTCTGTACAGAAGTTTTATAGTTTTATGAGGCCCTAGGTGTCAATTGCTTGTCTTAGCTCCTTGGCAAATAGAGTCTGTTCAGAAAGTCCTTTCCTACACCTATATCTTATAGGTTGCTGCCTATATGTTCTAGCAGATTCAGTTCTTCAGATTTCAAAGTAAGGTCTTTGATTCACTTGGATCTAACTTTTGTGCAGAGTAATAGATATGGGTCTAATTTCATTTTTTCTGTATATGGAAATACAGTTTTCCTGGCACCATTTGTTGAAGATGCCATCTTTTCTCCAGTGTATAAATTTTTGCCTTTGTCATGTATCAGGTAGCTGTAGTTGTAAGTACTCAAGTTTGGGTCTTCTATCTTATTCACTGGCTTACATATCTGACTTGTGCCAATGCCATATTGTTTTTATTACAATAACTATATAATATATCTTGAAGTCTAAAATAGCAATTCTTCCAGTGTTTTTTTTTTTTTTGCTGAGATTGATTTGGCCATCAAAGTCTTTCCTGGTTCCCTATGAAGTTTAGATTTTTCTTTCTGGTTTTATGAAGTATGCTTTGATATTTTTATTAGGGTGATACTGAATCTGTAAATTGCATTTGGTCAGATGGTTATATAACCCTTGTGTTGAGGCTTGGCCCTTATTACCAAAGAGACCAATCACATCCATAAGATGTGTATGACTCAAGCTGGATCTGACCTGAAAGCATCTTTCCTGTGGTCCTACCTTCACAGTTTCAGAAAATACTATGCAAACTTCCAAGGGATGGAAGCAATTAAACTGTCCTCAGCTGTAAAATCTATGAACCACAGAAATGACCAGCATGGCAAGATATGCAGAAAGGTGCAAAAAGTAGTACTCTTACATTGCTGGTGAGCACAGCTGTCTAATTGGACGGTGGCCCATTCAACAGGATGGAAATCACGCCTGGTATTGGAATCCTAGTCAGGTTCCCAGGATTAGTGAGGTCATGGTACTCACTTCTGCAAGCATGATGCTAGGGAGATGGGTTTTCACAGATAGTAGCAAGGAGGTATGAATTTTCTTATGATGTAAGTGTATCTTGTGTTTGTGTTATTGGTTGTTATTCTTCTGTTCTGGACTGTGTCTATCCCAACAAACTACAGAGGAGAGCTGTACAGCCACAGCCAAAGCCATGGTCCCAGTCCTTTCTTATGCCCTTCCCCAGGTAATCCCTTGTTCCCAACAAGGCTCCCTATCAGTCACAACATCTACCTGTGGGGCATGCTATACTCTTAAGAACACAGTCTCAAATGTGGCACAGAGAGCAGCCTGCCAACAGTGCATCAGAAGTGAGGTCTAGGATCCCAGTTATACTTTGAAGAAGTGAGCAATTTATTTTTTGACTTCATTTTATAGATGGGGAAACAAACAGTTGCCTACTTATCTCAGATTTCTGCACTGACAAACACATTTCTACATGTCGGACACATTAGCCATCAGTCAGGATAACACCACTTCTCAGAGCTTATTCTGCTGTTTAATGTCTTACTTGGGTGGTCCAAATCCTCAGTTACTGAGGAGTATGTGGCTTATAGAACTACTTCCAATCGTTTCCCACACAATAAAATGGAAATGAGAGCTCTTGTAGCTCAGCAGAGGCTTGATGTAGATAGTCTGCAGGCAGAACTGGCCATGGTGCTGATGATTGGAGCCAAGAGGATGAGGTCTACCACTGGGTTCATAGCCATTGTTTCAAGTTTGATGAAGCCTGTATGCATAATGTTTTTGTGCGTGGTGTAAAGTTTGTTCTTGCATTGTTCAAATGCTGATTTCTTTGCCCTCATTTCTTTTTTCAATCTGGACACGGAATTGTAATGTTTAGGTCAATAGTTCCTCCACCCCTTCTCATTTGTGCAAACAATTCTTACCATTTTTTCTCTGTTTTGTCAATAAACGCTGATCACCTAATGGCTGGGAAGAAGAGAGAATAGCAGAACTTCCATCATCCAGAGGAAGGAGGGGGATTCGGATTGGCCATGAGGAGGACAGGGTCCAAGAAGACACCATGTGAAAAACCATCTGAATCAGAGAGAGCTAGAACAATTTTAAATTGCAAGTATCATGGAGTTGGGGTTGGGTGGCAGCTAGATTAGTGTAGGGGGTTAAGGTAAATCATATAATAGCCTAAGTATTGAGGTGCAGCTTGAAATAAATCTTGGTTTCTCTGTGTGGTGACTGGGGACTAGTTAAGGTAAAGAAATACAGCCACTGGATTAATAAACTGTTTACACTTGCATTAGAATAATTCATCTTACAGAAGCTTTTGAGGTTCTGGTATGCTTACATCATCCACATGGCTATGCTAACTAGTACAACATAAGCTTCATGTAATAGTTGTTATGAGGCATTGTTTAGGGGCAAATGACTAAAAACATCTGTGCACATTCAATATAGGCATCATGGTTGTGTGGCACAACAGCCATGGGTCACCGCTTTGCATCCAAGTCTAGCTAAATACAAGGGCAAAGAACCCATAAATACTAGGGCAAAATATATACCCAGGATGATTAAATCATCCACAAATTAAGGGTATATTTTACCTTACTCAGAAAAAATTTATTTTCCACAACAATGACCGCTTATCTCAGCTGAAGGCTCAGCCAACAAGTTTTCTAGCACCAAGTGACTCCAGACACAGAATCCTGAGTCTGAAATAAAGTTTTATTCCTCTCACAAGTTCAGGCAACCCTAAGCAACTTCTGTTTGGAAGGGTAGAGTGTCATATCTGTATATTCACTGACTTCTTGTAACAGAGTTCTGATATCCATTCTGTAACAAGGTCTTGATAAAAATCTGGTTGGGTGTCTTAGAGTATGGGGAAGGGTCCTGAGCTTGGGTTCCTA
Source organism: Mastomys coucha (assembly GCF_008632895.1). Taxonomy (NCBI): domain Eukaryota; kingdom Metazoa; phylum Chordata; class Mammalia; order Rodentia; family Muridae; genus Mastomys; species Mastomys coucha. The sequence continues at coordinate 128,882,408 of NW_022196912.1, read as the reverse complement.
CCTGTCAATGGAAGATAACTCCAAAATCTTGGGATATTTCTCTGTCATTTAAGAGGCCATGAGAAGTAAGATGCAGACCATGTGTCCCCAGTCTTTCTTGGAGGAGGCTCTTTCCTGGGTAGTATCTTCTGATCAGGACTGAATTCACATCCGTTGCTCTCAGAGTCACAGTGGCTTCTCTTTTAGCTTCAGCCCAAGAATGCTCATAATGTGTTTACCTCTTCATCAGAGGAAGTGGGGCTGCTAGACCCATTTGGGACAGGCTCCAGGAGACATTAGGGTGATGAAGGTCAGTGATCACTTAGATATTCAGAAGCAGACATGGATGTTACTAGGTTACCAGCTCAGCTGCTGCAGGAACCAAGCCTCTCAGAAAAGTCTTACTTCTCGTGGGGATATGGTGTCTTCTCATGGGGTCATAGTCTTTCCTGAGGACTAAGCTTTTCTTGAAGACATGGCCTCTCCTGAGGACACAGATCCTGGAGATACACATCCTCCTGAGGATATAATTTTTCTTGAGAATGGCAAAGATATCCAGGGAAAGGAAAAAGCCATGAAGCCAGCTTAGGGGGAATGATGGTTTCTAGTGGAGAGGTTTGTGCGGTCACAGTTCATATAGGGATTTTGAGCCCAGTTCAAGGGTAATTGCAGAATGAACTCAAGCCTGTGTGTGCCTCTAAGGTGATTTTGGGCGTGCTCAGGAGCTATTGGGAAGGCAGACCACAGTCAGTGTGACACGTGTACACCTTCTCTTAAATAGAACTGAGTGTTTCTTTCTAATGGTAAGATGAACAGGGAGAGAAATTTATTTTCAAACCCCAATGTAGAATTTCTGAGGTAAGAAAATAGAGATATTTGGTAGCTTATTATCCCACTGAGCATTTTATACATATGCAGAGTTTATGATTTTAAAACCAGAAGGCAGCTGACCTAGAACAATCTTTGTTTTATTAGAAAGTAGGGGAATGTCAGGGCCAGTAAACAGGAGGGGGTGGGGT
>NW_022196912.1:128859917-128881400 GCF_008632895.1 Mastomys coucha | reverse complement strand
GAAAATATCTAATAAAAAAAGGAAAAAGAAAAAAAAGAAAATATTCTGACATTTAATTTTAAACTTGTGCCTGGCAGACCACCCAAATCTAATGGCTAGGAGACCCTAACAAGTTCAATACAAACAGAGGGTATCTGGTATCTCCAGACACTGATGTCCTGACAGAAAAACAGTTGGTTTTCCAGGTTTTAAACCTGGGGCTGCTTGACCTGGCATGACCTAGGGTCTCCTCAGTAGATGTGTTCTCCACTCTAGGGAGGTGAAGAAGAGCTAGGAATTTAGCTCACTGGAAGTGTGGGACTTTCTATCTGTCCTCATGAACTTTCAGGGTTTAGAACCTTTCTTTGGAGGATCTGCACCCACCACAGAGAGATGGTGCAGGTAGCAGAGGACCAAGAAGCTCATAGAATTCTGTTATCTATAAAATTGTGTTTAGTCTGTGTGGGGTCCTTATTCTATCTCTGCAAGTAATTTCTCACAAGATAGGTTTTTATTTTTATTGAAGAAAAAATTATTTTGACTTAAGATCCCAGAGGGCTCAAGATAGGCTCTTAAAAAGGAAAGAGGGGACTCTGTAGACTGAAGCTTAGAGATGACTTGAGCTTGTACTTTCCCTGGGTGGCCATCTTCATAGGCTGCTCCTTAGCCTTTCATTTTCTGGTTTGCATCAACTTCAGCTCTAGGGTAGTATTCCTCAATGGAGGGGCTTTAAGAACTCAGAGAACCATAGCAAGCCTTTCTCTGGCTTGCTTCTCCTTTGGCTTTGAAGAGAATTAATGGTTCACTGCAAAGCATCAAAGCCCATGTGTGAAGCTTCTATTAAAACAGGAGTAAGCATGACTGGTAACCCAGTCTGTCTCCACAAGGCAACTTCTTGATCATACTTCTGAGAGTCTAAGGTCAGCCATAGGCCCCTGTGAGCAACTATGATTCCAGGTCTTTGCCAGACCATCTGTGACGTAGCTCCTTGTCTTGCCTTTTCAAGTTGTCAAGCCTACTATCTTGTCCACAGCTGATCTCACTCTGCCTTCCCTAAACCTTTTCTTCTCACTACTGTCTGGCATTAAGCTTGGCACACAATGTGCCTTAAACCCTATGAACTCCATGACATGAAGCGAGTATAACCTATACTGAAGTGAGCAAATAGATGCCTGTGTCCTTGCGAGCTGGAATCCATCACCTGGTGAGCACTGGCACTGATGTCCAGGAACTCTCATTCGGACACATACCTGTAGGTGGCAATTCTGGATTGTCACAGAGGCTCCCTGTGAGTCACTCCGTCTACTCCTAGGACTCCCTGCTTATCACTAGGCTGTTAGGGGTCAAGTGCCTTCATGGTGCCAGAGGGTTGATGGTGTGCTCTGTGCCATCAGCCATGATAAGTATGAGGAACCCTATTAGGGAGAGTGGCCTAGTATGGAGAATGGTGGGAGGAGAGGGTATAAATATTTTTAGGAGTACCAAATAATATGGTAGAAATGTGTCTACTTGACACAAGTGCCAAAACTTTCTTCTAAAAGATCCAAAGCGATCTTTTATTTGAGAGCCAGGTGGAAAGGCATAACAGAGGTGGCTCCTTGTTCTCCAGTGAGGTTTGACCACATTGGCAGCTCAGGGCAGTATGCTGAAGCCCCAAGGACTCCACTATCTCTCCTCAAAGAGATTCCTGGCACTGTAATTTGATCTTATTATTCTTCCATATGTAGTTAACCTTATGGTTTATGTGACATGTATTTATTTGTCTTAATGTATTTTGAAAAATGATGGCCACCCACATAACTCTCATGGGACAATATGACTACGTGTAAGTGGGATACCCCAAAACACAGATCTGAGGAGAAAGTGCGATGCTGAGGCAAAGCTCAAGCTGTTTCAGTCAAGAAGACCTTGATTTCCCCAGGCCTACAGCTAGTCTAGACTCAGGCTCTTGGCTACCCGAGCAGTATCAGGCATGGGCTCCATCGTGTGTAGAGTCTCCTAAGTCCAATTGGAGAGTGATGAACTTAGTGGTGGCTTTGCATTGTTTTGTTTCATATCGCTTTGTTGGGGGAATTTTCTATTTTACTGATCTTTTACATGTATATTATGGTTTCAAATTTTGTGCTTTTATGGATTCTCTGTCTACTGTCTGTCTGTGTGTCTGTCTGTCTGTGTGTGTTTCCTGTATCTTTTCACTGCTTTTTTTTTTTTTTAAATCTGGTTTCTTTGCCTTTTGAATTTGCCTATTTTTTAAAAATAGAAAGAAGTCATGGAGTTGGATCTGGGAGGAGATGGGAAAGGGAAAACACCATCAGAATATATTGTATAACTTTTCAATTTAAAAAAGACACACAAAAAAGAGCTGGTGTTCTCCACATAGACATTTCTCAGATGCTACTGGACTCCTTGACAAGGGGCCTCGGCTTTGGCCATGTGTGTGTGCACGACCAGAGCTCCGATGCAGCCTATCATGTGTGTGTGCACGCCCAGAGCCCTGATGCAATCTGTCTCATGCTCAGGACATCTATGATGACATTGTATTTGCCATAGTTTTATATTTAAGAAGTCTGTGAAGCAACCTAGTATCTAAAGTATTTAAAGTGTGTAAGCTTCAATTTGGAAGCATTACTCATTTTGACTTTGGTCCATCATTTCTATTGCCTTTTGCATTAAAATATTTTGACTTTTTAATCCATTATTATAAATTTATGCTATTTGAAGAATCTCTGAAATGTTTAATTAAGAACAAAAATAGTTCTTCAAAACAGACAGAATGCATGAGGGCTCAGAAGCTGTGCCTCACACAGGCAGGGTTTAATTATAGTCCCCTCAGAAGCACCGAATGGGCCTCGGGAGTTTTCCTGTGTCTCTGGAAATACTCCCTGAAGGTGACCTAGGAGAAATCAAGACCAAGGAGAGGTCTTGTTCTGCAAGGACACACTGGAGCTTCTTACATCCCTGTCACTCAACATAACTGGGGAGAGCTCAGAACGCAGGCTCCCAAAGATCTTTGTACACATGAGGTGTGTGTGTGTGTGTGTGTGTGTGTGTGTGTGTGTGTGTGTGTGTCCCAGGCCTCCCCGAGGGACCTGAACACAGGGCTAGGAAGAGAGTGTTGAAGCAACCTCAGGACACTGCTCAACACCTATTATGTTCAAACATGAAGCAAACAGGGCAGACAATCCCACCTAGGAGTGGGAATCCTCCCAACTATGCTCCCTCACAGAAGCCCCGACCCGAGACTCATGGCTGCTTGATCTGTCTCCATGGCCCCTAACCAGGTGTTCTTGTCCCACCTGACCAGCTTCAGAGGGATGGGGTTGGAACCATGACCATCACCCCTGTTCTGGATCAGAACTCAGGATACTCAGAAGAGGACTTAAGAACCATCTCTGCAGAGTCAGAGCCTGAGCTGAGGTGAAGTTCACTCCCAGAAGGCCAGTGGGCAGCTTCCTAGAGACAACTCATCAAAACGCTTTAGGGCAGTTTAACATGCACTCATGTCTTCTGTAAAAACATGTTTCAGATCTTATTCCACTTGGATAGAGCCTTGAGCTTTCAAGTGGGTTTCTTGCCTGTCTCTGCAGGCAGACAAGGAAGGGATTACTAAGAATGCAACCCCGAATGCCTAGAATTTTGCTTTTCGTGATCCTACCAATGACCTTTGTGGGGTTTGGGTCCATATTTGTGGGTGTCTAGTACTATAAAAGGGTAAAATTTTACAATAAGCATCATTTGGCATCAAGGTATCTCTGGGCATGGTGCCCGTGACCGATGGGACAGAAACAGCCATTTCAGGGATGTGGTAAATGGGGAGGAAGCAGGGAAGTCTGAGAATTCGGGCCTCTAGTCACATATGCAGGATGCGGGTGACCTAGGGAGGGGCATGTCTGCTTCAGTAGTCGCTCTGCCCTTTGACTTCAGCTGCATCCTAAGTGGCTGTCTTTTGTTGCATTCTCCAGGCTTGTGAGCCTGATTCAGCTTAGTGAACCTCTTGAGGTTGGTCTTCAGGGTATGTGGGAGGGGTTCAGCAACATGAAATTTAGTGCACTCTGTAATCACCAAGTCCAGATCACACAATTGTCCTGTGTGCTCAGCAGCCATTCTAGGGGGATGGGCACCACCCACAGCTTCACCAATAATCATAGCCACAGAGAACACGGGATACACTTGTCACAGAGAAACTAAAGGCAGTGATTACACTCAACAGAACAGGCAGGCAGCAGTGTCACCGGCCAGAAAAGAAACCTGTTTCCTTTGGGAGCTTATCAAGTGAGACCAAACAACAGAAACAGGTCCTCAAGAGTGTGACACAGGGGACAGAGAGGACACAGGTGCCCTGCTCCCACATTTGACCAGGGGCTTGTGTATGGGCTCCTGAGTGGGGTAGTGGGTCAGAAGTGAGCTGGCATCTATTCAAATGCAAGGAGTCATGGTCTTCAATACTGGTTCATCTCTCAGCTTTTATTTGCTGTGCAGGATGCAGTGTAGAACCCTCTCCATGGTGTTCTGAGTGTGCTAGAAGGCTGCAACCCGAGCCTACGTCTCAGTCCAGAGCTGAGACTTCTAGCAATGCAGCTGAGGAGGGTAGGAGTCCAGTGGGTTCCCTGTCTTGTGGAAATGTCAAAGCATGAGTGAGAGGAAGGTTGTAAATTCAGAAGGGTGAAGGCCAACACATCCCACCGTCTTTTCAAGCTTGAGTACCTGTCTATGGAATAGGTCCTATCGAGCCTGAGTATCTGGTTTATAGGACACAGGCAATTCTGCAGCTGCTACACTGCTATTGTCCAGGAATGCTACCCCCAACTAGTGGAGCATTCATAACAACATGGCATTTTCTTTCCTTGAGTTTCATAATCTTCTGGCTTTGAATTATAAACCTTAGTGAAGAAAGGGAAGCAATTAGTCTGGGGCAAGGGGCAAGTGGGTCAACTCCCAGAAGCAGTGCTGCTGCCACAGATGGTGAGAAGGCACCATGATAGACCGGAAGTGACATGAGGCATGAAGTGACTGTGCTCTGTGGTATGTGGACAAATCTGTGCTTGGCTATTTACTGGGTCTCTCTGGAGTGTACCTTACATTTAGTACCTTACTGAGCCATCAGCCTGTTTGCAACTGAATGTGGGTTTGTAAGGAGCTCAAGTCCTCCTTACAGTGAAAAGGTGCCCCAGGCTGAGGAGGAGGAGACAATGGTCAAGCACAAAGGAGGGTGATGTAGGGATACACTAGGCTGCCAGGGTGGAGATGGAGCCAGGCAGAGGTACAGGGCTGAGTCAGGCATGTCCAGGTCACCAACAATTACGTGGATGTGATACTCTATCTTAGATGTAGCCATGGCTGGAGAGACTCATGGCCTGAGATAAGACCCCAGCAGCTACGAACAGACTCAGCATTGGAACTCATGAAGATGTTTGGCATTGGACTTGTGTACTGAGGAATCAGATCTGCTTCCCAGGAATCCAGATAATGGCAAAACTATAACTGGGATGGAGAGATCCAGGTGGCATGAAGGATGTGTTGCTCAGGGGACCCCAGAAGAGCTAGTCTGTGGCAGGTATAACCCACTTACAGGAGTCTCTTCCATCCAGACATGCTGACAGGTAAGGAAAGCCTTCCTTCCTGGGCCTCCCAAATTATGCAGAACCAGCAAATCCCAAACACAACAGCATATCAGAGTCCAAGTGTGGATCAAGAAGCTATACTGCTTAGGAGACCTATAGAGAATGTCTGTTTGCAGTGTCCATGAGTGGAGCTTGTGTGGCGGCTTGGGTACCTACCTTACTCTCATCCTCAGGGTCGTTGTAGCCACATGCATCTATGAAATCTGGAAATGTCTCTGACCATCCATCACTAGTGCAGTTTTTGCTTATGTTTCCTGGAAAGTAAATTTCAGATGTTTGGTCCTTGAAAGCTAGCCTCATGATCAAGGATGATATGACAAGCTGAAGCCCTAGTCAGCAAGTAACTGAGGTTGCCCAGAAGTCCTTCCTAAGTTGCCTTGCATACCTTCCTCCCTGAGATGCCCCCCCAGGGCTTAGTGGACACACTGTATCACATAATGGTAAAAGCAGGACTGGAACTGATCCCAACTGGTAAAGCCTCAGAGGTGGTATTCTGAAGCTGAGTGACAACCCTTAGCATATTCTGATGTCTGCATTTATCAGAGTGGCCAGGCCCAGAACTCTGGAGCAACATCGCTTGTTCTTCTTTAGTTTTTAATCTTTGTCCCCTTTCCATTTGGCCTGTCCCTCACCCTTTGATACTTAAGAAGCAGCATAGGGCAGTTTCCACTTCGCTATCAGTTGGAGGAAAACACATGACTGAGATTTAAATAGTAAGAAATATAGCAGTTTTGTAATTTTAATATCCCACTGTTTATTCCTAAATAATCTCAAATTTATCCAGAAATGAAGCATTCATTCTATTTACAAAGAATGTGGCAGGTGACCGACCACATAAAGCAGAAAGAGTATGAAGCTCTGGACAGACCTGGTGGGAAAGGGACAGACAAGGGCATTAGTAATTTCAACTGACCAGGCCTGATTCTTTCTCAAGGTGCTCAGGGTACGGCACATGTCCTTGTCCTCTGTGGAGCTTCTGTCCATTGACAGGGCTACTCGTGAGTCCCACAGAGTATAGGACATTTCAGTTTCCAAAGGTCTTCCTTTACATACATCTTTATTTTCAGAGCAGATTTGAGAGGTAGGTGTGGTTCATATTGCTGTTCTCATCCTACAGGTGGGGGACTAAGGTCTTAGAGGCTGGATTGTTTTTGAGCTTGAGCAGGAGATAGGCTTTCTGACCCAAAGGCCCTGCATTTTCTTTTTCTATATGGTGATGGCCACCTGTTCACTGGTAGTGAGCAGTCACTAGGCACTGAGAGCTCACCTCCTATCTGGCAATGTACATAAGCAGTTCCTGCCAGGTTGATGATTCTGAAACCAGAACTATTGGGCACACACAGCACTGAAGGACTCTAGGTCCCAGTCTCCATTCACCTTCCCTGGGGATCCACTGGTATCCCTTCTGGGGCTTTTGACTCAGACCACACCTGGCCCACTGACATTTGAGGAAGACTGCCTCTTTGCACTCATGGCAAAGCTCCTGAGGGAGATGTTGGTAACTGGAGTGGATGAGAGCTTTTAGAGGTCAGAATACTGAGAATGGTTGAGATTCTCTAACATGGCCATGACTGACCCAGCAGATAGGTTAGGGACCCAGGTTCCCAGTCAGAGACCAAGTCCCTGACACCATTACCATCCCTCACAGCTTCCCCACTCAGTATCTGCCCAGACAAAACTACTTTCCAGTTCTCCAAAGCACTGCACTTTTCTTGTTCTATTTGTTTCTTCTAATCTCTATTTTGCTACACAGATTCCTCTATGTTATGAAAACGTGAATCCTGAGACATGCAAAAAGAACAGTGTAGGACAGAGATGTGGATGGCACCTCTAATTCTCTAAACTTTAGGCAACAGCAAACTAGTCAGCAGGAGCGTAATTTGTGCAGTGTCCCAAATTCTCTCCCTAACCCTTACAACCTCGCAGTAATCTCTCCCCCCTCACCTCCAGTATCACACATGTACACTTTTCCTGCTTTGCCACCTGAGAGTTTATCACTCAGTCTTCCCCTCTGTATCTGCCCTGCTTGCCTATACAGGCTCCAGAAGCTGAGGTATTCCTTTTTCCTTAAAGGAGAACTCACCCAACCATGGGCCAGATGTTCTCTGGCTCCCTTAGGACCAGGGAGTAAGCACATGGCTACAAAAGAGCAAGGCCCAGCTTGCATCTTTTGGGAAAAACTGACCCCCGCCCCCAGATGAAAACACCTGTGAACCCAGGAATAAATGCAAATACCTGGTCTGCTGTAGAAATTGCTGAACACTTTGGGGCAGGGCACGGTGACAGTTTCCCCAATGTCTGCAGGGCGCCAGCATGTGATGTTGTCCCAGACACCGCTGCAGGCTAGAAGGAGAGGCAAAGAATTAGGTGCAAATTATGGGCCACGAGAACGCACTGCTTAGAAGGGCGGCAGGAGAATGAGTGAATCTCTCTAAACAGTCTTTGATAAGAATACTGCTAATTAGACAGCCTCCAGCCCAAGCGATTTTCCCTGAGATATCCACACAACGCTGTTGAGTTAGGAGCAGCTTGTGTGTTCACTTTATACTTTTGAAGAAAGCAACAGGCCTGCGGTTGAAAACCTGTGAATAATTCAATGTAAACTGTAGTTTTTAAAAAGTCCTATTCATTTTTAAACTGATAACTAATAATTATATACACTCTTGGGGTAGATGAGATGTTTGATATGATGTATACTTTGAAGGATGAATGAATTAGTTTACCTATCACTTCAAATGTAATTTCTCTGTGGTAAGAGCATTTTAAAGAAAGTGTTTTAGCATTCTAGTTGACATTAACTATAGTCAACCCTCTATGCAACAGGTCATTAGACCATGTTTTTATTGTCCGACTGAAACTTCATGCCATCTAAACAGCACCCAAAAATGGCCTTTGGTGACACCATTCTACATTTTGTTGTATGGAACAGGCTTAGGTTCCACATAAGCGAGTTCAGTGGTGCTTGCCTTTTTGCACCTGGCTTATTCTACTAGGCATTAAGTCCTCTGGGCCCATCATGTTATGGCCAATGACATAAATTTCCTCTTTTTTAATGCTGAACAATGTTTCCATACCACTCTCTTTTAAAATAAAAGACAGTCTTTATATTTTTCTTGCTGATTTGCACCTTCAGTGTGGTAAACTGACTCCTCATGGTATTGAGTCTTGAAGAGACCTGAATCTGGAACCATTTGGGAAGAATCGGTAGTATGGTGAGCTGAGCCTGGTTAAGGCAGGGGCCGTCATTTGCATACCTTAAACATTTCCAGACACTTAGGATACTGAATGACACTTTCTTGGTTAGGGTTTCTATTGCTGCAACAAAACACTATGACCAAAAGAGCAAGTTGAGGAGAAAAGGATTTACGTGGCTTACACTTCCACATTGCTGCTCATTATTGAAGGAAGTCAGGCCAGAAACTCAAACAGGATAGGATCCTGGAGGCAGGAGCAGTTGCAGAGGCTATGACCAGGTGCTGCTTACTGGCTTCTTCCTCATGGCTTGCTCAGCCTGCTCTCATGTAGAACCCAAGATCATCAGCCCAGGGATGGAACCACCTACAATGGGCTGGGCCCTCCTCCATTGATCATTAATTGAGAAAATGCCTTGATCTCATGGAGACATTTCCTCACCTGAGGGCTCCTTCTTCACTGATGACTAGCTTGTGTCAAGCTGACACAAAACCAGCCAGTACAGGTACTTTCCTTTGGGTTTGAGCTGGCGGCTGGGTTTGGTGATTTGGTCCTTCCTGTGTGACATTTCTAGATATCTAGGTATTCTCCTATTCATGCATTTGAAGGGGCTGCAAAGCTGAAGGTGGCACATCATTAGGTCCTCAGCAGTTTCTTTTTAGAGCTTCATTTACTTTCTCCCAAAGGGTGTATATCAGTTTTACACAGGCTTCAGCGTCACTTCCTTCTGTCTACTTTCCTGGTCAGTAAGGTTAGAGGCAGGTTCTGCAAACTTAACAGGTGATTTTGGGCTCCAGCCATGGCAACCTGGGCTTGTTCACACACATGCTGGGCTTTGGGTATAGTCTGATGTTCTTGGGTAATATTGGCTTGAGAGTGGATTGTTCTGGAAGGGCTGATCTCACTAATGTGAAGGAAGCTGAGGAAGTCATGTGAGAGCAGTATGGAGGCTTCTTGAAGTGTTCCTCCTTGGTTGTATGCGCTATGTGCAGTCAAGGAAGACATGAGCCAGTGTGAGCAGTGCCATTGACAGAACAGCAGCATTGAAGAACAGCTTATGTTTCACATTCAAAACGCTTAACTTTAAAATCACAGAGGCAAAAGTTCTCAAAGGAATGAGGCAAGGAAGGCTGGCCCAGACAGTGCTTATGGGAAGCTCAAGTTGTGTGGCCCTATCAGTCTCTTGTTATCTCACAACAGATGCAGGGATAAGGAGTGAGCCTTTTCTGAGCAGCCACAGGGATGGGGTTTTTAAATGCTTTCTACCTCTGTGTCCCTGGACCAGTCACAGGATTGGAATATTTAAATGCCTTCCACTCCTTTGTCCCTTAATCTCCAGGGGCCATTCTTGGCAGTCCCCTTAGCTATCTGTGCAAGCAGCCAGAAGTCCTCCTGGGCCACAAGCATCTTAGAAATCAGGAAACATGCTCTGATGTAGCAGACAAAGAGGACCCTACACACCTTACCTCACATTCCCCTTTGGACATCTGAGGAGTGGGTTTCTGAGTGCAGGAGTACTCTAATGTGAGGAGATGGGAAGGATACAGAAGAGAGAAAGAAAAAATTCCATGCAACTTAATAATAGGATTAAAGTGGTCAGGGCCTTAGTTGTGACAGCTCAGCTCAACTGGCTTGTGATGGAGACACAAGATAAGGTCAAGTGTTTATTATAGAAAGTGTTTTTTTTTTTTTTCTTACCTCAGGAGGAACCAGACAAAGTACTTCTTGTACCCTGGCCATTCCCTGCATAAAATTTGCTGTGGCCAGAACTGCCATCTGGCAGGACACAGAATTAGAGTTCCTCTTGAATGCTATGGATGTGCCAGGCTTCCTAGGTCATGATCCAAAGAGGAGAGCCAGGAACGAGGAGTGTGGAGCGAGGAGCGAGGAACAAGGAGCGAGGAGATATTCTTGAGAGTATCCAATAAAACCTCCAGGCCCATCCCTCCATGTAAACTATCAAAGGGACTCCCTCTTTATATATGGCGTGGCTGTACAGTGGCTACCCTAGGCTGTGGCCCAGCATTGTCTGCTCAGAAGTTCCCTCGCTGGAGCTGCCTCAGTGCCCACCTTGGTATCACTGAATACCATGTGAATTCAGCAGTGCTCTGCAGGCCATCTTGCTGAGCCATCTTAATCTTCACATATCACATGACAAAGTTCCCACTTAGCCTTCTCTACTCAGCAAGTACCAAGATTCAGCTGTCATTGCTAACTCTCCCTTTCTCCCAGGGCCAGATTTCCTGCACTGTATTAACCAGCTGAGGAAGGAGGTCATGGAATCCCACAGGTACTCAGTAGTCATAAGTTACGGAGGCAGGTGCAGAGAGAAATCTCAGATGGACCTCTAAGCCTTGCTCATGGATCTGTCCTCAATGGGTCTTCCCAACACCTGCTTCCACAGTGTCAGACACACTATGTAGAGAGGCATCACAGGACTTCTTGCAAGGAAGAATTATCACTTATTGTCTTCCCTTGTAGCTGGGCTCTCACGTTTTTTCACATTATGTGTTTATAATATGGTTATTTTCACTGGCAGCATGATATTCTAAAGTCTGAATTTAACAGTTAAATTTCCATTTCACAACCTCAGCATCCACTATGTTTATGAAATAATTGATAGGAAACACAATAATTAAGTACAGAATAGGGATAAAAAGAATGCATAGGCTTGCCTTTTAAAAGGAATTGGCATTCTTTCCCAGTTGAATACTTTCCTAAGAACACTGGTTGATGAATATAGAAAGAATGGGCAGAGTTAGAGAATCACCATATTTCTCCTACAAACAGTAAATCCAGGTACAAATCATTAATAGTTACTCAAACAAATGGTGCTAAGTGCTTCTGAGGCCCTGCTGTTAAGACAACCCAGTAGCAGAGCCTATACTAATACACCTAGTAATCCTTAAGTTTGCTGACCCGTGCGGGGCATATCTTCTTAGGGCTCACTTATGTAGGGTATACCTTTTCTAGGGTTCACCTTCTGGAAGCTCAGCTGTGTGTAGTATACTGACTTAGGGCTCCTCTGTGCAGGGTGTACTTATCTGGAGCTATCCTGTGCGAGGCATACCTGCCCATGGCACACCTGCCCATGGCACACCTGCTCAGGAGCTCAGCTTCTTGGGTGCCCAATTGTGCACGGTATTTACTGTGAGTGTCTTGTGCAGGCACACCTGTCCAGGGTTCAACTGTGCTAGGAACACCTTCCTGGTGCTCACATGTGCAGGGTGTACTTGTGCAGCCTTTGTCTTTTCTCCGCTCAGGTGACTATTGAGCAAGAAGATTTCTGTGATTTCTCTAAGCGCTACAGTTTTAAAGCAACAGTTTTTTTAAAACCTAATCATCATTGTGCCATCAAATCCACCGATCCTCTCTGCCTGTCATCAACCTCAGACACAGAGCTGGATGGAGTTGGAAATTGAATTGGGGAAGGTAATTTTTACAAGTGGCTTGTCCTCCTCTGAACTATGTTCATCTCTTTTGACCTGGATTGGCTCAGACCTCTGCTTGCTGGCCCCGCAGAAAAAGGGATTGGCTCAGACTTCTGCTTGCTGGCCCCACAGAGAAAAGAGGATGCTGTCTTCTCTGCACTGTGACCACACAAAAAGTAAATCATCAGTGGTCTTTTGAAGTAGCCCTGAGGAAGCAGACGCAATGCAGTTTCAGTTTGGCTGCCTCCTCACCTGGCTGCATCCACCCAAAGACCATAGGATTGACCTAGGCTAGCCTGGCCCTTAGGCTGGTCACTGTCTAGAGGGCAAATCAGATCCGTGTGGAATTGGTACCTTCAGCCTAGTTGTGTGTGCTGGAGCCTTGCAGGGGTCACTGGGGCCCACAGAAATTTAGCATGGTTTCATTATCACTTTTTGGCTTGCAGCTCAGAAATCTCAACTAATGCCACTTTGGACACCTAGTACTAGGTGGGGCACTCAGGCCCTCCACCTGAGTTGACCATGCAGAGCAAATGTTTTTATTCCTGAACAAGGAGGCATAGTACAGATATGGATGTTCTCTGAACAGCTGTTCCATGAGCTGCCAAACTGTTGTGTAGTTATTTTCTTCAAATTTGAATGCTTTCTTGTATAAATGAGAGATGCCACAGATGCTGGAAACTCATTAAAAGACTTTGGAGGTCTCTCTCCCAAATGATACAAACAGTGAATAGTTTCTGGGGATGGGGGGAGAGAAGACTCTTCATTGTTGCTACCTGGAAACTGTACAAGGAAAGGACAAGGTACAGTGTTGCTACCATAAGTAATCCAATAAACAACAGTTCATCAAACTGGCCTTGGGCACAATGGCTTCCTTTTCCTGTTGTTGGTGCCTCATCCAGGGTAAATATGTATGTTCACATCTGCCCCAGTAAAAGTCCAAAATCCACAGACATCTTGCAGCCAGGACTTTCTTGTCTTAAATGGTCACTGTACACAAGGCTCCAAAGCAATGGATAAATGTACACAGGAAGCAGGAAGTGGACCACCTGGGCTTGAATTTCACAGCCCCTAGGAATGTGAATGCAATGTGCTGGCTTTCTCTGTGGATGGCTGTGGATGCTGGCTACTCACATTGCTAACTGTAACAACGGTTGCTATTCTAGGGGTTTGGAGTCTCCGTCAGCTGCTCTGAGGATCGAGATTTCAGGAGCTCTGCTGAGAGGATTCATCCCTTTCTTTTGTTCTAAGGATGCTTCGTTCTTAAAATATTGCCAGTGAGATCAGAACTCCATCTATGCATTAGCTCATCTAGGTATGTTGCCAAATGCCATTTTAGGAAAGCTGCAATTAGGAATAATGACAGTAACTGAACTGGGAGAAGCACAGCAAAGAAACCTTTTGAGGGAAATACCCAAAGCAATAGCCTGTCCAAACTAATGAATGCAGCACCCAAGAAAGCAGGCCCTCTCAGGAGACAGTCAATGTGGGTACAGAGGGCCACACAGTGGGGCTATAAGACATTCCAAAGATTATTAATGGGACAGACTAAGGGTCCATGAGGAACCTAACCATCCATGGAGACAGAAGCTAGTCAGGACACTGTTCCTTCCTATTGGCCCTGCAGTTTTAAATGAGTTGTGGTAATGGTTCTTATGTGTTGAGAATTATGAAGCTTTCAAAAAAGGTTTCTAAATTATCCACTTGCCACACTATGGACGGAGTAGCATTGTCTCTCAGGACACTTTTGACAAAGAGCTCTTCCGGCCAGAAAGGGTAGTAGAAGCTTAGCCTGGATTGTGCTGATGAATGAGACCACTCCTAGTGTTATATTAGAGAGACAGTGGCAAATCAGGTCGGGTTAGAAGGCTCTTCAAAGCCAGGACTCCATGTGTTTGGAGTGCCCCATAACATTGTACAGGATCCAGGTAAAATGCTCACATCCCTAACTAGGAGGTGGCTAGAATTTCATCCTTAGTCTTTAGGGTGAAGTACTAGCTATCAGGTAAGACCTGGAGACACCATTTACAGGGAACTGCTGCTGGATGGCATTGGGAAGTCAGCTCACATCTGGCTTTTGAATCTAAAGCAGCAGGTTTACTCTGGGGTTAAGGTGAGCCCCAAAGATTGAAACCAGATTCTGGAACTTGAGCTAAGTTTGCACCATGATTCAGACCCAGAAGCAACACAATTTGCTAAATGAACAAAAGGGTTTTATAAAGTAGTATGCAGATCTGGACAGAGCCTACATTTTTGGTGGGGAAACTATCTATCAAATCCAATTAAATCCCAATATCAGTACATTCCAGCAGGAGTCACTATAATCCATATGGAGAGACCTGCTTAGTTACTGCCACTTAAAAATTGAGTGCAGAATCTAGTCCTTAGGATAGGGGACTGTTTCCCACCTGCAGGGTTCTGGGACCCTCATGTGGCACCATGTGACAGTGGGTAGTAAGGTGACACAATGTGGGTAACTAACTAATGTGTGTGCTGAATATTTACAAAATGTTGTCACCCTAATGCATTAGGATATTCACAATGCTTGTGCTGATGGCATAGTTTCCTCCCATATGGAATACTCCAGAAGCATTTCTCCAAGGTCTACTGTGGTCCAGGGCCTGGCTGTTACCTCTGGGGGTTCAAGACTGGGCAGAGTCGGATAACGTTTTGCATAGCAACAGATCCCATTTGGAGATGCATCACTGACACGAAACATCCTGTCAATGGATCTCAAGATAATCTCCCTCAGATTCATGGTCAGGACTTAGTGACCTTCCACGACCCCCTCAGTGTATCTACTAGCAGGCTCTGACTTATATCTAGGCAGGAACTGACCCAATCGAGGAGAACAAAGTACTGGCTACTCTAGGAAGTTGTGAGTCCAAACCTTCATGGAAGTTAGTGCCCAGCCACCATTCAGGTGTAGCCAGGACAGAACTGTATCAATGTAGAACCAGAGGACTATGTTTTCCAGGGTGTCTAGGCCTTGGAAGGTTAGCAGTCAGTGCCTTGGGCTGGGAGTCAGTGATGTCATCCCACCTTCTTGGGAACAGACCCCCGTCCCTCAACCTCTCAAGGCCAGTTCTGAGACTTAAGTACTTCCTGTTCTGGCCTCTGTCATGAAGGACTGACACACCCCTGAGATGACTGGGTCGTGCAGCTAGAATATTCTCTTTCCAGCTAACTTTGACCCTTCCATCTGTACAAGGCAGAATCTGAGCATTGTCTGTCACTCCCTGCTGGGCAGGCCCGGCTGGATCTTTTCCTTCACAGTGCTCCTGCATGCAAGCAGGCTTAGCAGACCCCACAGGTGGCAGTTTTCCCTGCATGCAGGCTTAGCAGACACCACACGTGGCAGTTTCCCCTGAACTCTGGGTGGCTTTCTTCTGTGGAACACTGTATGGCCACACTGCACATTGTGGCCTCCAGGCCTTTCTGCCCTTCTCTCCTTGTAGTTCTGCCTCTTGCTCCCTGAAACAGTTTCTGGCCGTTGCTATTCCCTACCACTTTCCACAAGAAACGTTTTCATTTCTCCTCTGGAATGCTATTTGCTTGTCGTGTTTCTTTATTTCCAAGGATGCCCCGGCTTTCCTAAAGCATAGTTCCTACTGAGACACTGCCCTCCAAAGCCCTCAGTGTATCTCCACTCTCGGGACTACACATATCCATTCTGCTCTCTCCTCATCTGTGCTGATGTCCCTAGCCTGCCACTGCCACAACCCCCTCTTACTTCCTACATCTGAGATCAGCCTGGCACATGTCTCTCACGCCAGTACCACAGTCTCAGGTGGAAATCCCCTTTCCCCTTCTTTGTAAATCCCAGTACGTTTTGGCACAACCATGTGCGCATGCGTGTATGTTCACAGAGAGCTTTAAATTACAGATTAACCTCATGAAGGGTGTCCACGAAGTGCATCACAGCTTCATGGCAGGCATGTATTTCATTCTTATCCATAACTTGTGGCCTACTGTCACACTCAAGTTTCCTCAGGGCAGCTCAGGAAAGGTTAGGTAACACCTCATTCCCGACTCTGGAGTTATCTCTGCTACCTCATGTGGTGTCAGTCTAGTGAGCTGTCTCATCTTGAAAAGCCACAGTTGCTCCCAGAAGCCTTAACTTATGTGGAAAGAGGTTTATGTCAAGATTATAATGTGGAAAGCAACACAGAAGAGCAACAGATCTAGACCTCAGAGAAAAGAACACAGGGTGACACCTGGAACCTCACAAGCCAACACAGGTCCAAGGAAAGAAAACACCCACTTCACCAGGCAGGTGGAGACTCCATAGAAATCCCCATCTGACAGGCAGCTTTGAATACACAGATGAGGGAACCAAGGGGAACTTGGAATTTGTGCCTGAGCATTTAAGTGGCACTCCTATCTCTGAGCAGACACTGAAGAATGAGGCAATGTCCTTCTAGAAAATTCTGCTCTGTTTCTAGCAAGCAGTGGATGCAGAGCCAACAGGTGTAGAGGGTCTAGGGCCTAGAAAGCCCTACTATTTGGACTCAATGTCCTTATCCTGAGTTCTTGGGCTTCTGGTAGCAAGTCCAGGACTCTTCATTCTTACCAAACAGAGAAAGCCTCAGGTGGTGCAGGAGTGTACATCTTCCTTTGTACTGAACACCCTGCAGTGCCTACTCACTGTAATAGGCCTGTGTCAGGCACATGACACCATTCTTGGACCTCAGCACCTGGTGGGAGTATATAGCATGGCTTTCCTCCTCTTTAAGCTTTCTTCTCAGGGTCCAGTCATCACTGACCAAGAAGAATTGCATCACACAGACCTTGCTATTTACATGGTCATGAGAAGCTCACTTAATTTCATGATTAGTGACCTGAAGTTCATCAGATGCTGGTGATGTATTTAATTCCTAAGAACATTAGGACATTGTTTCTAATAGTAAAATATCATCACCCATCTGAACGTTCAGTAGCTGAAATTCCAAAGGAATGTACTAGATATTATGTAAACTCAAAGGAGAACATAGAGCAGATACAGTCTCCCAACTAAGGGAGAGAAGGGGAGATACAGAACAAACACAGGGATGGCTTTCAAGGGCACTGTGCATCAGCGCTGTTAGCCTCACGGGGCAAGGGAGGAGAGGCATGGACATGCTTCTCACTGGAATACTTTTTCTCACTGATTTCTAACACTAATTTCAGACATAAAAATGTTCATTAATTTTTTCTGTAAAAGCCAGTTCAAATATTTTTAAATGCCCAGCCTGATATTTGTGAGACGTAACAGGAACCAAACATGTTCTCTTTCTCTCTCTCAAGAATAACAGGGTAGAAGGATTAGTGGCCAGTGCACTGTGGTCACTGGTGACCACACACCATTCCTGGGTAATAAAAAGAAGCTGTCTCAGTCTGCTAAACACTCCCAGTGTGGGCTTCTGAGCCCCTCCATGGGCAGCCCCTCCATGGGCAGCCCCTCCATGGGCAACTTCTAAGGAGACTAACTGTTCCTATCTGCTTCTCTTCTGAGGATGTCACATGCAAACAGCCTTGGGTAACAGAGACTACTGTCCTCTGGGCAATCTGGCAATTAAGGCCCTCCCCTTTGGCTCCTCAACTTGCTGTCAGGATTCTAACAAGCTGCTGTGGATGCTGACGATTTTCTAGGGTGGAGCTGTGACTGAGATGCATGGGCCTTGGATCTGAGAGTCTTCAAAGAAGAAAACCCTGGTGAGTGTGAAGCTCATGCTGTGCACCGTGTGAGAAGCAGGGAAGTCTGTCTCTGGCCCAACATTTCCCATCCTTTGCTATTATTATGAACTTGTGGCTGGCTACTGTCAGTCCAGCTTGTCAGCAGGAAATAACGAGGCCCTCACAGTTCCTCCAAGGAGTCCAACCCTGTTTAAAACCAACCAAAGACCACTGTTCAACACCTTCCTTTACCTGGTTCTAAGTGGACTATAGCAAAACACATCCTATGACAATCTCCACCTAATTTTTCAGGGAGGAGGGGGTTATCAAGGCATGCTAGTCTAACTTTTGTTCTGCCAATTCCTTTTTTTTTTCCAGAGTGGAAATTTTTATATCAACTGGTTTCAATAAGAAAACAAGTGAATGCGTAGAAACATGAACAGTGTTTCTCATAACAATGGCCAGGTAAAAGGGAAGTCTGCAGGTTTCTCTTTTTCAAAGCAGAAGCAGGACCCCAAAGACAGGGCCAACTTCCCTCCATTCAGCTGGGAGCCCAGAGACCACTCAGGAAAGTTTAGGACAGCATCTGAAGGAGGGTGGGGGTAGCCAAAGGCAGGCCAGAGACAAGGTGGGCGGGAGTCCAGGATCCAACCCTCCTGGGCAGCATCACCAGGGAGGAGTCATGGGCTGTGGATTCTGCAGATAGGACATCACCACGGCAGAGACTGAGAGCATGAAGCTACTCATCATCTGCTTGGTGTCCTCCGAGCTCCGGGAGTTGGCAAAGCTGATGAAGGAGCAGTAGACAGCAACCCAAGCACACCACTTCAGCTTAAGCATGAGGCCGCACATGCTGAAAATCATGCCGAGAAGATTCATGTAGTCTGGAGTCGGGTCGTCCAAAGTCGGGTTGCACTCACTCGGAGGAGGCTTATACCTTAGCACTTTGTTGGGCCTCTGTGGGTCGGACATATTGTTGGTGGACATAGCAAACTGAAGACCACGCCGTCCTTCTTTCACGGCTAGAATAGCAGCTTCCGTGTTCTGCCAATTCCTGAAGTGGCCATAGATGTGGGCACGAAGTAATAGGAAGCCACAGGAAAGTTTCTATACTGACTTCCCAGAAAATATTCCTCCAACCTCAACCATCTGTGATGTCAGGCTCCCCCTGCTCACATTGTCAAGAGTAAGCTTATCTTAGCAGTGAATCAAAATTAAACTACAGGACTCCAAATATCTCCACAGCTTTCTGAGTCCTTTTTAGAATTGACATATTTACTACATCTTTCTGTTTTGTTTTCTTGATTCATCATAAAGCAAAGTGGAAGAGTTCCCTATTAGGGTTGTGGAAGTTATTTTGCCAACATCGAAGCTACTTTGTTTCTAATTTCTGAGTGGAAGTAATTTTGCCAACATCAAAGCTACTTTGTTTCTAATTTCTGAGGTTCTTCTAGACCAGTAACACGCTGCCATGGAATATGAAAGCAGCTCTCACAGATATTAGGAACTCAGCAATGTCACTTGTGACTGCGTGAAGATATGTCTTGTGGCCTTGTCCCACCAGAAGTGCTCCCTCAGCTCTGGCTCTGCACAGCCTCTGGCTCCCATTGCCTGCAGCATCTTCATCCTGGTAACCTAGTGCTATTTATATTCTTGGCATTGGAACTCTGCATATTTCAGAGAGCAGACGAGAACTGGGGTCACAGGCTGTTTCTTCTGGGAGCTGCAAAGTGGCTGCTGATGGTCAGCTCTGCTCTCCTGAGGGTGGCTGGCTAATGACCAAGAAGTTCTTGCAAAATAGAAAGGTGAATGAATCAGATATACATACACTTTTTCTGTAGGCTAACTTTGAAAATAGGAGCCCAAAACATGAAACGTCCAAGTAGGCATCCGTTCTTGCAAGAAAAACCAATGAGGTTTGTCTGTATGACAAACAAGGGAGAAGTCTTACAGACTTGATCCACCTGGCCGTGCCAGACAAGCATGGAGGGAATCTGAGCAATTTTCATAGACTTTCCTTAGGCTGTCCATACAGTTTGTCCTCGGGGAACCCAGGAAGCTTCTCTCAGGAGGTCATCTTTGAGAGGGCCGCTCAGCAGGAGTCACCAGCCTAGGAATTCAGCCACTAGCAGCTCTAGCCATCACTGGTCACAGAGATCTGCCCAGCTCCCATTTTAATTTCATTTTCTTTAAAAAACAAGATTTATTTCTACTTTATATGTATGAATGCTTGCCTGAAAGTATACATGCATACTACTGTGTGCAGAAGCCTATGGAGTTCTGAAGAGGCCAGTGGATTTTTTGGAACTGTAGTTATAAATGTGATGCCATGGGTATTGGGAACCCAGCAAGCAAACCTAGCTACTAAGTCATCTCACCAGCCTCATGTCTAAGTTCATTTCCTCTTCCTCCTCTTCTTCTTCTTCATCTTTTTATTGCTATCATTGTTGTTGTTGTTTGGTGTGTGTGTGTGTGTGTGTGTGTGTGTGTGTGTGTGCACGCCTTTGCTACAGGATTGCTTTTCTGAACTCTAAATTTTTACTGGACAGAGCCAGCCTGAGTGACCACAGTGCTGACCCATATCTCTCATTTGTTGCCAACTGAAGTCAGTTCTTTAGTGCTAGCCTTTCATGGGGGCAGTGGCACTGACTGATGATATTTGTGTCGATGGACTGAGGTCAACTAGACAATTTGGGGAATGTAGCCTTCAGAACCACATGTGTGCTGTAAAATCACAGGCCGTTAAAGGAAGCTTTGAGCCAGAGCCTTCATTTTCAGATGAGGAAACTAGGGTCTTAGACAGGTAGGACAAATGTGCCTATGTAGAGCTTTTTGGCCTAGTATGGGAGCCACTGACCAATCTGTGGTACTAGAAGGTTGAAAAGTGTTCCAAAAGGTGAGGGGCTAATAACATTCTTTACAAATGCACTATGTTATAAGACTTAACACAGAGAAAAATGTAGACAATAACTTCTTGTTGTTTATAAGTCAAAATGATAATTAGGTCAATAATTTAGGTTAATATAAAATACATTATTAAGATTGATCTCACTTTTTTTTAAACTTGTTTTAATGTGGCTCCTAGAAATTTCACATTAGTGATGTAACCGTAAGTCTTGTTAGATAAGAGGTCCAGAGTAGAGTGTTGGACCTGAGTCTTATTAACCAACAGAAGACAATGGACTTCAATTTCTTTCTTGAAAAAGGTGTGCACATACATGACTGTTGAGCAGAGAGATCCCAGACAAAGGGTAGTGCTGCTGATACCTGGGCTGGCACATACATGACTGCTGAGCAGACAAAGGGTGGTACTGCTGATACCTGGGCTGGCACATACATGACTGCTGAGCAGACAAAGGATAGTGCTGCTGATATCTGGGCTGGCACATACATGACTGCTGAGCAGACAAAGGGTAGTGCTGCTGATACCTGGGCTGGCACATACATGACTGCTGAGCAGACAAAGGGTAGTGCTGCTGATACCTGGGCTGGCACATACATGACTGCTGAGCAGACAAACGGTAGTGCTGCTGATACCTGGGCTGGCACATACATGACTGCTGAGCAGACAAAGGGTGGTGCTGCTGATATCTGGGCTGGCACAT
>NW_022196912.1:128838689-128859845 GCF_008632895.1 Mastomys coucha | reverse complement strand
AGCAGACAAAGGGTGGTACTGCTGATATCTGGGCTGGCACATACATGACTGCTGAGCAGACAAAGGGTAGTACTGCTGATATCTGGGCTGTGGTACCCAGGAGCCTTTGGGGCTGTGAACATGAAGGAGACACAAATCAAAGGCCTGGTGTCTCAGAAAACTTTGTCTCACTCAGAGGACAAACTCAACAAACTCACAGTATTACAACAGGTATGTCTTCAGAAACCTGAAATCCCAGTTTCCTGTTTGCTTCTGACAAGTTTCCATTATTCTTAGCTGGACCAACTTCAAGGATAGCTAATATTTTAGAGCCCAAGAATTCAGATATGTGCTCTTACTCCGTAGGAACCATAGTCACATTCGCAGAGATGCCAGAGCCATAACATGTTAGGAACAGTTTATCTTATCAAGCATGGAAACTGCTGGAGTAAAGAATTGACGTTTTCTTTTAAAAGGTTTGCTGAAATCCCCACTGTCACAAGGCTACATTAGTTTTGCTTGTGGGCCACCAGAACAGTGGCACATGGCCTTATTTTTTAAGGTGTAGGTGACCTCCAATCCCTCAAGGGGCTGAGAAGTATAGACAGCTAGGACCCTAACCCCAGACTTAATCCCGAACCTACCTCTGTGATTCTCCATTTGGCTGCTTAGCAGCTCTGCACATTTCGTCTCTTCTTCCTGTATTTCCAGATGAAAGCGACATTCTGGATGGATGCTGCTCACCTGTTCAAGTTAAAGAAATAGAAGTAACTAAAAATTACACAAGAGGGGGTTAAGCAAAAATCTACAGGGAGATCCAAAGCTTCACCTTTCTAAATTTCTTTGAAACTAAAATTCATTTTAAAGTAGTGATTTCATTTTCCTGGTATGGTTATTTAAAAAAGAAAGAAAAACTTTACTATTTATTTTGTGAAACAAACATAAAGTCTAGTAGAATACTTCTTCTGAACAAGAAAGAGCAGTGGGCAGTTAGAGATGTGCATCTCTCAGAGTTGAAGAACTCTCATTTCATAGTCTGTGGTTTGCTTAAGTAAAGCAAGTTAGCTCTTAGTGGCTGTGGGGTGTGCACAGACACTTTGTGCACCCGAGGACCCTCTCTGTGATCACCCTAGAGTCAGAAGAGCTTAAGTGAACTTTCATAAGCTTCAGGACACACTCAAAACTTAACCCTACTCGTACAGATACTATTGTTATCATTGTGCAGCTGGGTGTGAAGAACCTTTTTAGAAAGAGAGGGAATAGATGGAAGAGGCAGTGCTGAGAGAAACAGATCTGATCCAAGGAGCCATGGAAAGTTTCTGCAAAGCTTTCACAGAGTCCTTAGACACTGAAACTGAGTGCCAGCCAGAGTAAAGAGAGCATGTGAGCTTGCAGTCCAGGAAGACAGCATTTCTGAGTGCTGTTCTTATAAAGACCAGCGTCCTCCCCGGCTGGGCTCCTTGTGGAGCACTAGCTCTTACTACTTGTCATGTCTGTCTCGTGTCTGTCTGTCTGCCTGTCTGTCTCAGTTTCTCCCTGTCTTAACAAAAATTCGCTTTTATAAGAGAGTAATGAAAAGGAATCCTCCTCAGTTAGATACGGCTATATCTGTGCGTAGTTATCCTACTGTAGATATAGGCCATCTAGCATTCCAACAAAGAATACAATTTCCCAATAGAATCAAAGGTCAAAACTCAATGTTGGATTTTCTGCCACTTTCACTTCATTTAAAGACCACTCGAGGTACCTTGGATTTACCAGTTCATTGCTACACAACCACCAAAATGGAGATATCCGGATGTCAAGCAAGAGCAACTCACTGATCTGAGTTTCAGAACTGATGAGATTATAAATTAAGGTGCTAAAAGCCTGCTATCAGCCGACATTCCTGGAACAAGGGGACCGATGAAATTTTGGGACATCTGAAAGGTTAAAGTGAAATGGAGTTCCGAGGCTTCACGAGCATCCCTGTGAAGCTTTCCTCAGCTGCCCGTGGGGGCGGAGAAGATATGCTCCAAAAAACTGAAATTTCATCAACAATGACCGATGGATTTCCTTAAACAACCCCTCCCCTCTTGCTGCACACGCTTAGCTTAGTTGGCTCCCTCAGCCAGAGGCCTAGATATGTGTGGAAACCTTAAGCTCCACAGAGACACAGTTCTCAGAGCAGAGAAGGAAACACAAGAAATAAAATGCAAACCCTTCTTTTCTTTCTTAAGAAATGTTTTCAAATAAAGGGTAGAGTTCCAGAGAACTACATAAAACCAATACAACCGTGTAACAAACTTTAGTTCAGGGATTCCTCTGGCTCTCTTAGAAGGAAAAAAATAGAGTATTTCAAAAAGGAAACTTTCTTAGCCACATCACTTTCCCTCTGTCACATACTAAACAAACGCGCGGACCAGGAGATGGAAAGAGAAATATTTAACCACAGAGTAACAGCAGTTTCCCTCGGATGCAAAGCCAGAGCAGGTGGCCCGGGCAGCGGCCACTCTTCTTGCTGGGTCCTAGGGGTGTCCCCAACTCCACGCACACTGCCAGACCAGGACCCAGGTTGTCCCCAAGGGCGGGGGTCGAAGAGAACCTGGACCCCACTTCTGGCGAACCCGCGAATAGGAAAACTGCCCGTGAGCCCAACAGCCCAGGGTTTGGTAAGGCTCAGTAGGACGCATTCTGCTCTGGATTGTCTCCGCTGGCCCCACGCTCTGCCGGCTCGTGCTGGGACTCGGAGCCCAGCGGTCCACGGCAGGACGCGCCTCTTCGGGAAGGGGGCGTAGGTTCACTCACCCGCACCAGCAACCAGCAGTAGCAGGTCAGCACCACTGACGCCCTCATCTTGGGCTCAGCGCGCCGCCTCGGTCCTTGGCTCCTCAGCAGCACTGTCCCCAGCTCGGGGCCTCCCAGTGCGGATTTCCTCAGTCTCGCGCCTATCGCCCTCTCCGTCTTCCTAGCAGCAAGTCCCGGCCCCGCCCCTCGGCCCAGTCCCCGCCTCGCGCCCCTTCTCCTTTTTGCCGAACCTCTCCCTGCCACTCTGGTCCACCAGATCCCTCCCTCCATCCCTACTTCTCCCTGTAGTGCAGGGCCCAGGGCCTTACTCCCACCCCCTCCTGGCCAGGGTACTTCCCTTGTCAGTCCTGCTCTCTCGCGCTCCTTCCTCCCGGGCTCCCCTTGCTAACCGAGCTTTATTGTTTCCCTCCTCTGCGACCCCACTGTGGGCTGCCATGCTCAAGCCTTTGGAGAGTTGGAGGCTCAAGTAAGCTGATTGCTAAACTACAAATGGCATCGCCCAATTCCAGGTAAGGGAACTTGAGCTCTGAGGTAGCATCTGGCACTAACTCCTGTGCAAATGTGAAGCCTGTGTGCAGCACAAGGAAGAAGTGCAGACTATGGTTGGGTCTGCACTGGTGTGAGCAGAGAGAAAAGAGAAAACTCATGTACGGTTTCCCCTGGAGAACCCAAAGCCAAGTTGAACAGAAAGCAGAGACTTCATCAAGGCAAAAGTGGGTCTGCCCATTGGCACCCCAAACCCTCAGGTGTCACATGTATGCCCATTGTACACTAGACTTGTGGGGACACTGTCACTTCTCAGCTGTCGATTGGCCATCGACAGACCAGTCTAGGGAAGAGTAGAAAGCTACCAGCAGACAATAGCACTAGATTAAGTAAAGCAGGCAAGTTTTAAACTTCTTATTCAGATATAATTTCAAACCCAAAGTCAGAAGACTAAAATAGTACAAAATGTATCCTTCACACTTTGGGGTTTCTATCTGCCTGTTATCTTTTTCTCCATTGAGTTCATCATGTGCTCCATGACATCAGAGCCCAATGTACCTGAGGACCTAGATTTCTATTTGTTGTCTGTCACTCTTCCATTATCTGTGCATCTGTCTGTGTTTGTCCACCAGGGGATCTTATGGAGAAGGTCTGGGCACTAGGTCTGCAGCTTGGGGCCAGGAAGCTTGGGCTCTGTTTTTGTCCACAACCCCTCTCCGCTGTTACAGCCAGTGAAACTGATCCACCTGCACATTTGTAAATCACAATCAGAGAGCCCTTCCACCCCGGAGGGTTACAATTAGAATTAGGAGAGCTGACACACATAAATAGTTGTGAGGGATGCATTCAAGGTTAGGGTTAGGGTTAGGTTAGGGTTCTAAAGTCAGGCCGGATGTTATGGGTCAAAACTGGGTGAGATGCCAAGGCTCCACCCACAGCAATGGCATATGTGATGAGGTGAAGTGATAGTCTTGACAAGGATGAGATACAGGCAGTGGGAGACAAGAGGGACTTGTTCTTATTGGGGGTATCCCGGAGGAGTGAAGCTCCCAAAGAAACTGGTCACCAGTGGAGGTCAAGGTTCCTCAGAGAGAACTTTAGAAAGAGGTGTCCCACCAGGAGGTGGTGGCCACCAGGCAGTGGTGGCGCAAGCCTTTAATACCAGCACTTGGGAGGCAGAGACAGGTGGATTTCTGAGTTCGAGGCCAGCCTGGTCTACAGAGTGAGTTCCAGGACAGCCAGGGCTATACAGAGAAATCCTGTCTCTAAACAAACAAACAAACACACACAGAGAAAGAGGTGTCCTATGGAACATGAAATCTAATGGTCATCACTGTGGTAGCTCAGAAAGTGAGAGCAGACACCCTGACACATAGGGAGTAGGGTTATTGCTGTCCATAGTAGTTGGCTCGCCCTCAGAAAGAACACCCATAGAGGCTCTCTGGCCTGCTATTCTGGTTTTGTTTGAAGTCCCACTGGTAGTGAAAGATGGGGGGATGGATTTGCCAGTGAGTTTGCTTTGTCTTTTAAGGTCTCTCCATTCTTCTGAATTTGGATAAGGAAAGAAAGAGAGAAAGATGTGGGGGAGGGGGCACCGAGGACTGAGACCCTTGTGCCTATGGTGACTGCTTGGGTCTACGATGGGACTTCACCATGTTCACAGTCTGGGTTCAGCCTTGTGCTGTGCTCTCCAGCATCTTCCAGACCTGCTCTTAGCCCCGTTTCACCTCCACCTACTAATGATGTCTGGACTCTCTATCCCTTCCACACTGACATCCTCTTGGGCAGTTTCCTAGACCCTCCCACTTAAGTGACTGCTCTGGTTTCCTACCCTAGGGTTTCAGTCCTCTTTATCTCGGAGGCTTCTCATACCCACAGCATTGGGGCAGTGATCTTCACATGGCATTTTAGCTAACCCTCTGCTCTCTTAGGATGTGGTCATTGGGTCCCTTTGCTTTTGTGCCATTGAAGTTTTGGCTCAGCAATGATGGCCAAACAGCTAGCACTCTCCACATGGAGCTGATTCAGTGAAGCTTATCGGAGAGATTAGAAGCCTATATGAACACATAAAAAGAGGATCCTCAGGAACTGACAGACAACACCCACTAACATCCTCTGACTCCCCCTCAGAAGGTGCTGCTGCTTTCTTATCTACAAGGGCCTTGTGTTCAACATAAAATCTTCAATAACAACAAAGAATGAAAGTGATTGTTTCATCTCTATTTGTCTTACTTTTACAAAATAACGTTCTTTCCCGGTACTTCTTTCTGACACCGCCCTGTAATGAGTGGAGCAATTTCAGGGGAGTACATAAACTGAATCTATTTGCTGTGCCTGGAGGGGATGGTTATGAAAAACACATGACCCATTAGGGGGTACAGCACAGTTGTCTCCAGGATTCTGCACCTCTCATGTGCACAGAAGGAAAGCAACACGCGACTGATCTGTAAAGGGAAAATCTCCACCTTTGCAGAATGTATCAGATGATGGGTTGGTGGCTCATCCTGATTCCTGCTAATACCCTGCAAAGCGAACTAAATTCCTGTTTTAAATGTAAGATTTATATGCATTTCATATTGTTGTAAGTCTTTAAAATGAAAATGAGTTTTACCTAATATTCTGTCAACGCTGGGGAAAACAACTTTATAATTTATTTTATTGTATGAATTTGAAAGGCAAGGCTTCATGTCTGTTTTTTATTTTATTTATTTATTTTTATTTATTTTTTATTTTTTATTTTACAGAGGAAGTCAGCGAATGGAGCCAGTTTTCATGGGTATCTCACCTCACTATCAGGATTGACCCACCCATACCACAGGCTTGGTTTTTCTAGGAGAACAATTTATACTACTTGTAAAAATATAGTTTTTTCTTTTTAACTTTTTCTTATACTTTATTTTTATATTGAACTTAATGGTAATCTAGTAAAACGTGTGTTGAGCACAAACACCTTTCCAAATTCTGAGCCTAGTTCTCCCTGCATACTCAAGGTTCTCTAGGGGTGTCAGAACAAAGAAGAGAGAAAAGAAGATTTTCTAGGGCTCTGTCTTACTTGAGTATGGAGGCTGAGAAGCCCCACAACAAGCTGTCCACAGCTGCAGAAGCAGGAAAGCTGATATCATGGCTCCATCTGGCTCTGAAGGCCTTGGATCCAATGAAGCAGATGATGCAATTCTTAGATCAGGCAAAAGCTCAAGAGCTTCTGATTTCCAGAGTTGAAATTCTCAGCCTGGAGTTCTGATGCCCAATGATCCTGCATTCTCTTCTCAAATCAATAGAGGGGAAGACAGCTTGAGCTCCAAGAATCAGGAAAGGGTAGGTCAGGGGTGAAGGTGGGCCATGGCTGCATTCCTCCACAGCCACCTTCTTTAGCCAGATCTGAGCTCATGTGCTCTGGTTCAGGTTCAACTCAATTGTGTAATTGTACTGAAAAGAATGGCTTTGCTCTTCAAAATTTGAAGTTGAAGCACAAGTTATGCAGAATAAATAGCACAGTACCTAGTGCTAAATTTTTCCTACATGCATGCCAGAGAAGGAATGCTCTATATGAAGATCTGGTGAATTCCAGAATCCAGGGGCTCCTCCTCTCTCTCTTTAAAAATGCTACCACCTCTTTTTTTTAAATAGTCTTTTAAAAAAGATTTATTTATTTATTTGTTTATTTATTATATATAAGTAGACTGTAGCTATCTTCAGACACACCAGAAGAGGGCATCAGATCTCATTACAGATAATACATCATGTGGTTGCTGGGATTTGAACTCATGACCTCTGGAAGAACAGTCAGTGCTCTTAACCACTGAGCCATCTCTCCAACCTAGATTTATTTATTTATTTATTTTATGTATATGAGTACACTGTAGCTGTCCTCAGACACACCAGATGGTTGTGAGCTACCATGTGGTTGCTGGGAATTGAAGTCAGGACCTTCTCTATCTCTGAGCCATCATATGAAGAAGTTGTGGGCTACTTTGTTATTGTTGTGCTGTATTTGTTATTTTAAGGTAGTCTCATGTAGCCTGGTTGGCCTCAGACTCTGTTCTACATTAGCTATGATTTTTTTTTAATCTTCTTTTCTTCAGCAGTGGGATTATAAATGTGTGCCGTTATGCCTAACCATAAGGCTGTGTGTCACACTTGAGAAGCACTGCACCTGAGCAGATCAAGAAGCCAGCTCCAGTGAAGCCAGCAGAGGACTATGGCAGCAGAGGACTATGGCAGCGGAGGACTATGGCAGCGGAGGACTATGGCAGCGGAGGACTATGGCAGTGGAGGACTATGGCAGTGGAGGACTATGGCAGCGGAGGACTATGGCAGTGGAGGACTATGGCAGCAGAGGACTATGGCAGCAGAGGACTATGGCAGCGGAGGACTATGGCAGCGGAGGACTATGGCAGCGGAGGACTATGGCAGCGGAGGACTATGGCACTTCTGCCCCTGCTGTTTGACATGTGCTGGTGTGTCCAGAGCTTGTGTACTGTTTCAGGTTCACAGGCCACCACAACTTTGCAAACTCACTGAAAACCTTTATTTCCCTGTCGCTGAGCTGTCTGAATATAGCTTGGATGTGGTGTTTGTGGTCTGAGTGTTAACTAGTCATGTTGTCTTTGCTCCTGGCCTGCTCCTAGAGAATCATTCAGAAAGCCAGAATGTCCTATAGACCACTCAATTGAAAGCAAGCATTTCTGCAGCACCCCGTGTGTTCTGGGTGCTGTGTTTGGCCATGCAGAGAGTCCATGCTTGTTATTACGGGAGTGTGCTATCTGCTGAGGAGACCAGTATCCACACAGGAGTCACAGGGTAAGCAAACATGCTTTCTTGTGGTTTTGCTGTAATAAGCTAAACTGGCCAAACAGTTAGATGAACAGATAGTAAGTAAAATAACATTGTACTTTTAACACAAACCTTCTGAATGGAGGTTGCAGCTGAGTACTCCATTTGATGCTGAAGAGATGGAAGAGTGGCTAGCCTATGGCCCTGCTCACATTTTTGCTGAGATGTCCCTTTTACTCTACTAGAGGACCCCTGGCTGATTGTTTTGACTGGTCTCCCTCCCCACAGGAGTCACATTCTGCAGTGTTTGTCTCCACACAATGGAGTTTCCTTTTGGGCAAGCATGGTTAAGGAAGAATGAGAGAAAACCAGAAGAGGGAGCTAAAAAAGCAAAACCCAGATGTTACAATCCAATTACTTTTCTCCCCTCTTCATCCTCCTCCTCTTCCTCCTCCTCCTCCTTTCCCTCCTCTTCTTCCTCCTCCCCTTCTTCTATCCTGTCTATAGGTGTCAAGGAGTTTATCAGAAAGACAATCTGTTTTGCCACCTAAGAGAGCGTGCATGATAGCCATTGATCTCTCTGAGTGTCTGATTTCATCCTGTGTTTCTCATCCACGGCTTATGCTGACTTCACAGTGGCCTCAGGATCCTCACAGCTTCATCAAGGTTAGAGCCCATGGATACCATGAGACACCTGAGTGTCCCTAACATGAACAAAGTGCTTCCTGAAGAGTGCTTGGGGAGCTATGACAGCCACAGTGGACTCCTGCTTTTTCCAAAGGATGCATCTTGTTCTTCTAATGTAAATGCCCTACTGACGCTGAGGATTCTTTTCTTTTCTTTTCTTTTTTTTGTCCTGGAACTCACTCTGTAGACCAGGCTGGCCTCAAACTCAGAAATCCACCTGCCTCTGCCTCCCAAGTGCTGGGATTAAAGGCGTGCACCACCATGCCCAGCAGATGCTGAGGATTCTTTAAGTGACTCACTCCTCCAACAAGCCAAGTGAGCAGATAGTGTTTGTCACAGTGTAGTGACTGTCTCCTGCTGGTTTATGTTTTCTTCTTCAAAGAGTAATGATTTGAATTTGTGATGTGAGTCTGAAGATGCTAAGCTCTCCCTCTGCGCCAGGACAGATGAGAACACCAGGGCTAGCTAGTGCAGTGGAGGTGCCCTGAGGGCCACAGATATTGCCCACTCTGTTTTTCTAGTGGGAGAAAAAGATCTTGTTTTAGTCATGATTTATTTAATTACAAAACATCAAAGGATGAATTAGTTTGGAGCAAACCTTTGATTTCAGGCTATAATCAGAGTTCAGTAAGTGAAGTTAAAGAGCTCTGAGGCCAACGTTGTCTTAGTTTTGTGATGCTGTGTTACATTCTCTTTGGATAAGAAAATATTCAGGGCTAGGAGCCAATGTTTAGTGCTTGTCAACATTGTTCAGTGCTTGTTCATGAAGCCTCTGGTTCCTTCCTCGATGCTGCAAGACAGGAGTGAAAATAATAGTTTCATTTTCTTACACTTTTTGTTGTGAAATGCTCTTTTAAAAGTGATATTTTAACTAAATTCTTAAGGAAATGAAATGTAAAAATGGAGTCTTGTGAGTTGGCAGGGCGGCCAGGACAGACTGGAGCATCAGGTGAGAGGGAGGTTAGGGCAGCCCGGACAGACTGGAGCATCAGGTGAGAGGGAGGTTTTGGGATGCTGTGCAGGACATGAGCCTCACTCATTCTCCTCTTTAGCGGAGGAGAACTGCATCGATGGCCATGTTCCACTGTAGGTGTGTCACCCCTCCCCCAACCCCTGGTCCTGACATCCTGGCAAACAATACCTGTCTCATTCCTAGCGACATTGCTCCTAGCTTAAAATGAATGGGTAGGTGCCTCTGGCTCCAGCCCTGGAAGTGCAGCAAACACTCATGCTCCCACCCCTGGATCAAAGATACTCATGCTGGAGTCCCTGAGCAGTGACACTCCTGTGTACCTGGGTAGCGCCTATACACATGCCTGTCCTTGTGCACCATATATTCACAATCAGGACTGTGTAGTTGTGTCCTGCCTTCACTTACCCAGGTCAGCGGTGGTGAGGGAAATCTTGCCATCTCGGCTCTCTCCTGGGTGCTTTCTGAGGCTGTGGTATTCTGGCCAGGGGAGCACTGCCCCTCAGTGGACAATGTCTGTCTCACACTATCTTCTGAGATGGCAGGAGATTCCCAATGTAGAAGTAAAACAAGAGGCCTTGGAGAGTGGACCATGGGGAGGGGCACTGAAGGTACTGCCTGCCTGACAGCAGGGTTAAAGGAACATCTGAGCTGAGAGGCCAGGACCTATGCGAGCTATTGTTAGAACTTGCCTTCCTCCCAGCAACAGAACAGCATCATATGTGTGAAACCAAGCAGAGGGACAGGGTTTTGAGCTGTTTCTTGTAAATTCCAGGCAACAGTTCCTGGGAAAGGTGTCCACCAAATGTGAAAGAGAGCAATGTAGCTTCATTAAAAGCTGGGTCTATGTCGTGGAGCTATAACATCCTAGAGGAGATGCTCTCTGTCCCCCCAGCCCCCAGAGATGGTGCTACACAAGTCAGTGATCATTCACAGATTCTAAGTAGCAGTGATAGTCTGAAACACATCAGATCACAGTAGTTGAGATTGACACATACCCTAATAAGTCAAACTCTCATTCACCTATGACTATTTGGCACACGTGTATGTAGCTGATGTGGTACATGCTTGTGTGTGTATGGTAACATGTGCATGAATATATGCATGTGTAGCTAGTATGGTGATATGCCTGGATGTAGTGGGGCATGTATGTATGTATTGTGCAGTTGGTGTGTGTGTGTGTGTGTGTGTGTGTGTGTGACTTTGTGTGTGGTATGGTATGTGTGCAGTTGATGTAATACATATGTACCTGCATATGTGTCTGTGGGTTGTGTTATGTGTAGCTGGTGTGGTGGGTGTGTTTGTATGGCTGGTGTAGAATGTATGCATGTATTTGCAGCTGGTGTGATATATGTGTCTCTATGTGGTATGCTATGTGTATAAGCATGTAGCTGGTATCATGTATCTGGTGAGATTCATGTATTATATATGCTGTGGTATGTGTAGCTGGCAGCTTTTGTGTGTGTGTGTATGCATGTGCTATGATATGTGTGTTTTGTGGTATGCCTCTGTATGCTGTCGTATGTATAACTGGCAGCTTTTGTGTGTGGATGTGTATATCTACACATGTGCTATGATATATGTGTTGTGGCATATATGCCTGTGTGCTGTGTTTATAAAAAGATAAAGAGGTATAAAAATATGTTCTGTGGCGGTGTGGTGAGATATAGGGGAAGAAGGTGCCTTGGCGGGCCAGTGCATCTCTTCCCCCTGAGGGACTAGCCACATGACAGTATAGTATAGAATAGAGTTTATTTAGGGTATGGGGAGGGTAGTTAAGAGGTTAGTAGAGGCAGAGAAAGGCAGAGAGAAGGAGAGAGTAGAGAAGTAGAGGTTGGCCATGAGCATGTGGAGAGAGAAAGAGAGGGAAGGGAATGAGAAGGGAAGAGGCCAAGAGGGCAAGAGAGAAGCAAGCAGGAAGCAAGAGTAAAAGAGAAGAGGGGCAAGCAGTCCCTATTACAGTGGGCCAGGCCTACCTGACTGTTGCCAGGTAACTGTGAGGTGGAGTTTAGACAGAATGCTAACATGGTGTGCTTGTGTGTGTTGTGCTGATGTGTCTGTATGCTGTGGTGTGTGTTGTGGTGGTATGTGTGTCTGTATACTGTGGTGCATGTGTGTTGTGGTGTATGTGTGTGTGTTGTGGTGGTGTGTGTATCTGTATGCTGTGGTGTGTGTATTGTGGGGTGTGTGTCTGTATGCTGTGGTATGCGTGTGTGTATTATGGTGGTGTATCTATCTGTATGCTATGGTATGTGTGTGTGTATTATGGTGGTGTATCTATCTGTATGCTGTGGTGTGTGTTTGTGTGTGTGTGTTGTGGGGTGTGTGTCTGTATGCTGTGGTGTGTGTGATGTGGTGATGTGTATATCTGTATGCTGTGGTGTGCCTGTGTGTGTTGTGTTGTGTGTGTGTTTGTATGTACATGCTGTGATGTGTGTGTTGTGGTAACTGGAGTTGCATGTAGTGTATCTACTCACCTCATGGTCATTATTTTTCAGCACTTTCAAGCCTGCCATCTCTGTGTCAGAGGAAAATAGCTTCATGAGGGAGCAGATGGCATGTAGGGAAGCCTGGTCCCTTTGTAAGAATGTCATTGCCCCCAGGGCTTCATATTTGGAATTCTTTTCAGTGGATTTGGGGATTTTCAGACATTTACATGGGTTCAAGGACAGTAAATGCTACATAACTGAAAGTCAATAAAATATTGCTTAGCTCACCACACAGACCAGGGAAGCAATATGTTAGATGCCATCTCTCTTTTCCTCTCTTTTTCCTCCTCCCCCATCCTTCCTCTTCTTCCCCTCTCCCTTTCACTCCTCCTTCTTCTTCTGTCACTAAGCCAAGCTTCCTTTTGGATGACCTGCTGCACAACTGTCATCTCAAATAAGTGTTTAAAAATAAAATGAAATTAAAATAATTACTCAAGTATTTCAGACAAAATATACTCTTGCTTTTTGTGTATATTTTGTGCATGTCATATGTGTGTTCTTATATATGTGTGTGGACATATATGGAGGTCACAGAACAACTTCAGATGCCCATCACCCTATTTGAAACAGTTCCTTGCCAGCTGCTGCATGCCCCAGGCATAATAGTGAAAACTATCTACATATCTATTGACAGATGAGTGGATAAAGAAATGGTATAAATACACATTGGGATTCTAATAAGCATTTTAGAAGTAGGAAATGCTGTCATTTGCCACAATATGATAGATCCATAGGATTTATGCTAAGGGGAATAAATCAGAAAGATAAGTATGATCTCACTCAGGTAGAATCTAATTCACTGTTCTGGGGCCAAAAGCTGATGACTTTTGGCAAATTCACAGAGAAAGAAAAAGGAAAAGAAAGTCAGGCACACACACACACACACACACACACACACACACACACGCACACACACTGGCTGGGCCTGAGCACCTGTTTCATCAATTTCACAAGTGCACATGCATACATACACATACCAACATAAGTATTTATGCACATACTTATAGATGGAAAGACATATATGCATACAGACATACTGTACATACATAGAGACATATATACATATGATATACATACATATTTATATGTATATGTATACACACACAGACACACACACACACTTGGTGAATGGAGCTGGAGCAGAGCCTCAACAGCCACACTTATTTCTTCTCTCAGCCTTTATACCTTCTTAGACAAAAGTCCTTTTTAAAATTATCTCATAGATAAAATGTTTCACAAAAGAGGGGTTACAGAAGGATGCTGACACTAACTTCAAAGCAGCATCTCATTCTATAAGCTTATTATGAAGCCACAATTTCACATGGCCTTGCTTTGGCATAGTGCACACCTGTGGCCTCATTCTTGGACCTGACCTAGAATGAATGTTTTTCCTTGATCAAAAATCTGTCTGAAGCCTATTTCTCTTCTTAGTGCAATTATGAAAGCTCATTGTATTCTTAATTATGCAGTCTTCACTTTCTATTCTATGTGGAGGGGGCACATTCTATTCTTGATTGTAACTTTATTTCATCTTTCTGGCAAAACAACTAAAACCATTTTCTTAAACTTTCTTCTCAAAATTATTTGAATCAAATAAGGAATTCTGTAACGTCATTAATTCCTCTAATCAGCATTAATTTATGAAAGTTTGTCTTCATGTTGATCTGCAGGAAATTTGCTGGATAGTGTGGGCTGATGCCCCGGATCATTAGTGTGGGCTGATGCCCTGGAGTCATTAGTGTGGACTGATGACCTGGAGTCATTAGGATATGTAATAATGGCAGGAGGGGCATCTCAGCAGTGAGAAGCAGTCTCTGGGGCTGTGCCTCTCCACAGTGCACCCATCACAGCTATGTAAACTGGTGGGTCATCTCCAGGAAATTTACTTGCTTGCCATAGCCTTCCCTAGATGGCTTCTGTCACATGCATAAACATGCACATGTGCACACATAAACATACACTTGTACACATACAAGTATAGATATAAACACATATGTCCACAAACATGAAAATAAAATACACATACATATACACATGTGTACACATCAACATACATACATCAACACACACATCTACATATATAAATATACAGATCTACACACATAAATATGTATTTTTAGACATACAAATATATATGTATATATACATATACATATAAATATACTATGTACACATATATGCATGTACACATGCATTAATATACAGACTTACTTAGACACATAAAACCACTCATGGCAGGGGGAACATGTCAGCAAGTAGAGTAGGCATGATGCTGGGCAGTAGCAACAAACTCACATAAGACACAACCACAGGCAGAGAGAGGTAACTGGGAATAGCATGAGCTTATACAAGTTCAGAGCCTGCCCCAGTGACACACCTCCTATAACAAGGCCACATCTCTTAATCCTTCCCAAATAGTTCCAAATGATATATGAGCCTATAAACTTCCCCTGCCATGCAAGCCACCACAGTGGCATTAAAAAATCCTGTACTCCTATTTGCTGATACCTTCACCTATTTATTTTTTGACAATTAACATTGCATTTGGTACTGAATATTTTTACAAGGAAGCTCTTTGGATTAAGTTGAAATAAATATGTGTTTTTCATTTTAACATATCCCTTTTTTTGATAAAATATGGAAAGGGGCTTTCTGTAGTAAAGAAGATGAAGCAAGGCAATATGACAAGAATGGTCATGGAGTGAACAAGGTTTCATATTTCAGATATAAATGACTGATGGGTTCTAGTATGGTCATGTGTTTTCCATATGCAGATCCATTGATGCCCATTCTAGTTTGCTTTATGTTGCTGTGAGAAACACCAGAGATAGAAGCAAGTTTTGGCAGAAAGTGCTTAATTTTAACCTCATCCATGTCTG
The DNA here is from genome assembly GCF_008632895.1 of Mastomys coucha. Lineage (NCBI taxonomy): Eukaryota > Metazoa > Chordata > Mammalia > Rodentia > Muridae > Mastomys > Mastomys coucha. The sequence goes on along the minus strand of NW_022196912.1, from coordinate 128,844,795 downwards.
AGGGATGTCAAGAAGGGACTCAAGGGAGCCCAGAGACAACCATAAAGGAACACTGTTACTGGCACCTGCTCACCAGCTCACACTCAGGAAACTTTCTAATACAGCTTCAGACCGCCTGCCCAGTAATGGGGTTGCTTATTGTTGGCTTACGTACCCCCAACCTGATGCCAACCAATAATCAAGACACTTTCTTGAAAACACAGCCACAGACCTCACAATATAGGCAATTCAGTTAAGGCTCTCTCTTTTTAGCTGTCTAGGTTACATCAAACTGACACAGAACAGTATCTGTGTCCCGTGTAAGCAGAGACTGAACCAGGCGGTGTTTTCTGAGGATGTTCTAAAGCAAAGAGATTTTCATTCAGTCTTTGATATCTAGCTATGCTTGTGACAGGCCTGGATACCTATGTGGCCTAAGTCCCCTGTTTGGAATTCAGCAAGGATTTGGTACCTTGTTTATGTGGGTTCCATGCTTGCCTTCAGTCTGAGCTCAGCCAAAGATATTCAGGAATGGTGATTGTCTTCACTTTGAGCTTGTTTTCCTCTATGAAGTAGTGAGGTGAGAGGTCTTCAGTTCCACTCTGGCCTTGTCACGCTAGTCCAATCTTATTTTCCTGGATAAAGATTGTTTCTACCTCATAGCTGCAATCAATGTTTGGATATTCTCAACCTCCAAGCACTGTACTTTATTTTTCTCTTCACCTAATGGTAATGCCTCATGTTTTAACACTACCAATAAATATATTCTTAATATATTATGGGTATAGCTATTTCCTTAGGTTCTGTAAGGTTCTGTTGTTGAGCTGTGTTGTATAAAGCTTAGTAGGAGAGTGTGTGCTAAGCTTTCATAAAGCCATTGCTTTCATAAAAAGCACAACATGAAAAAACAAATAGACTTGAACTGGAATGCTTCATTTCAGGTGTCACCCAGTATTGATTAGCACCCCCTGGAATAAATGACTGGCTACCTTGTCTGTATTATTATTCTCCTATAGGATCCCCGGACTTTCAGTGAGTAAAAGAATGTTATTTTCTGACAGCCTTATTGCTTTAATATAATTTGGGGAACTTAGAAAGAAGGAGGATAACCTGCCTCTGAACTGCAAGTGAAGTTGATAATATATTATTGTCTTGGCTTCCTAGACTCAAGTGCTTTTAAAAGTTTAATCTGGAGTTTGTTTGTTTTTAACTTTAAGCAAAACAAAAACAAACAATCAAAAAGCCCAACTGTCTATGGACTACCAATATGGCTGGGTGCTAGAGTACTGTCTCCAAGATTAATATCCAGTATTACAAAACCTCACATTTTAAAAGCCCACATGATCAATTGTTATTCTTGCTGTATTTAGGGAAATAATGAAGCGGTAGGAGTTTAAATGAAAACTGCCTCCATATGCTCCTGTATTTGAACACGCGTTTCCCAGTTGGTGGCACTGTTTGGGAAGGTATCAGAGGTGTAGCCTTGATGGAGAAAGTATTTCACTGGGGACAGAATTTCAGATCCAAAATTCATCACATCCAATTTGCTGTCTCTACCTTGTGCTTGCAATTCAAGATGTGAATTCTCAGCTTCTCCTCTACACTATCATCACTATTATGGGCTCTAAATCTGTGAAAAAGATAAGCCAATCAAAACCATGCAACCAACAAAACACCAACTCTTCTGTAAGTTGTCTTGGCCATGGTGTTTTATAACAATGAAGGTAACAAGTATAGAAGTTGGTATCAGAGAGCGGGCTGCTGTTATGAAGAACCAGCCCATGTAGGTTTTATAAAGGAATGTGGAAAACTTTGGACCTTTGGATGAGAAAGGCAGCTGAACACTGTAAGCTGTAAGAGTTTAAATAGACATTTTAGTGGGAGCCTGAAAGACAGTTAAATTTATTGAACAATGATGACTTTAGAGGCTTATCAAAAGGTTTCAGAGGGAAGAAATTATTTTAAAAACTTGGCCAGAGGCCATTTATGATTGTATTGGCAAAGAATCTTTTCGCTCTTTGTCCTTCTCCTAAGGACTTGTGTTCAGGTAAATTAAAAAGTAATGGACTAATTCCCTTGGTTGATGTAATTTTCAGGTGGCATACTATTGAATCTGTGGCATGCTATTATGAATGACTGCTATGCAGGTCTACAATGAAGAAGAGGAAGCAGCACTCAAAAAATAAGAAAATACATTTTGAAGATGAAAAGAGCACCAGAAACTTAATGTTGCAGTCAAAGCACATGCCTAATAAGATAAGATTAGAACCTTTATGGAGAGGTGTCCTGCTCTACAGGTCCATACAGGAAAAGGTGCTCTCAGATCAAGAGCCCATTCAGTTGAGCTTCTAATTTGTGAAAGGGAGCCTAAGTCAGCAGAGCTCTACCTGTGGGTTGTGACCTCTTTGAGAGTCAAACCAGCTTCCATAAGGTTTGCATACCATATATACTAAATACCAGATATTTATATTACAGTTGATAACAGTAGCAAAATTATAGTTATGAAGTAGCAACAAAATGATTTTATAGCTGGGGGTCAGCACACCATGAGGAACAGTCTTAAAGGGCCATAGCATTAAGAAGGTTGAGGACCACTGGGCTGAAGCATCTTCTGCTCTTAAAAAGCAACTGAGTTAAATCACTTCTGCTATGTGATTCAAGAGGGGCAAGATTCTTCCCAAGGTGGCTGTACAACCTTGCAGTAGTTCCTCATACTACTGCCTTTGAAGGCATGAAAGATGCAAAAGTGAAGGGTTTTCGAATTCTTCCTCCATGATTTCAGAGAGCCCCTGAAGCCACACTGTGTGAAGTCCATGAGTCTTTAAGAGGCTGTGAGATGCCATTGTATAAAGCTGTATAAGTGAAGTCTGGGTTGTGCTGAAGACCCTAGGACATGAGACACGGCAGAGTCATGAGATATTTGTAAGAGCTCAAGAGAGAGATGTATGTTGCAGGCAGTAAAGATGGGGGGCTGGAGCTACCTAAGGTCTCCGAAGTTAAAGTCCCAAATATGGAGGTATAGGATTTAGTGTTTGGTCAGCTGGGTTTCAATCTTGCTTTGGTCCATTATTTTCCCACTATGCCCTAATTCTTTCCCTTTGGAATGGTAATACATATTCTATATTATTATATATTGTTAGTATGTAACTTGTGAGGTGTTTAATGTTTAATGTTAACTATTAAGTAAAATTTTGAGTCTCAGAAGGGATGTTGGACTTTTAAACAGTGTTTGATTTCAGAAAGACTATGAGGGTTTTGGGAGTTGGACTAAATGCATCATTTCACATTATGATATGACCAGCAGCTCATGGGAGTCAGGCAGTAGAGTATATATGCTTGAATAAAAATGTCCTCCAAAAGCTCCCATATTTGAATAATTGGTTCCTGGCTAGTGGCATTGTTTGGTGGAGGTTGAAGAGGTATAGCTATGTGTGAGGAAGCTTGTCATTTGGGGCTGGCTTTCAGAGCTCTCTCTCTCTCTCTCTCTCTCTCTCTCTCTCTCTCTCTCTCTCTCTCTCTCTCTCTCTCTCTCTTTCCTTTGTGCTTATAGGTCAAGATGTGAGCTCTCACCTTCTCATGCTTGCCACCTGCCATTGTAGATCCTAATCCTCTGCACCTAAAAGCTCTAGTAAACTTTTATAAGTTGTGACGTCAGTGTTTTAGCACAGCAACAGAAAAGTAACTAATACAGAAGTTACAATTAAAACATATTGTTGCAACAATTTAGTCTTACTCAGAGTTGCCTATTATTCTAGACATTTTATTGACTTCCCATGGGGATATGTTTTTGATATCAACCTTGCTGCCACTCTCCAAAAATATTTTCAACTTTCTCCAACTACTCTGACTTGGTCTCATAAAAACAAATGGTTAAATGCTAGAAAATAAAGCTAGACAACCAACACAAACTAAAAACAAAGCATGTAGCAGTGTAACATGGAAGCCTCTTGCTTGTTCTAATGTGAACTACTCAGAAAGGTCATTGGCACATGAGATTCAAAATTTTCAGATTGTTATCATTGGCTTTCACTTGAAATATTAGAACCCAAGTCTTGGAATGTTCTTAGCCAACAACCTACCAGTTTCACATTGGCTTCTTAGACAAAATTAATTTTGCCTTTCTTTAGCTTCCAGAACACTATGACTTGTTTTAAAACTTGGACCATAGAGAGGCCAACTTTTAATATCCCACATTTGCAGTACCACAGCCAAGAATCAGACTCCACCTTCTTAACTGTTCTTCTTCCAGTGACAGTACAACTTTTAGTTTATTGTTGGAGATCATAAGTGAGATAACTCATGTTGAATGTTTCTCTCATATATTTTGAGTTGGTTGGATGACTATACAATGTATGCATGTGTGGAACTACCAATCTATCTATCACTAATGTGTCCAATGATACAAGTTAGTTACAAAAAGCACAAAACATCATACGTATTTTGCCTAAGTGAAAATAGCTTCTATAATTCACTATTTTATTTTTCTCCTCATTTTATGTTCTTTCTGGATATTGAAACTGAAATATCTGCTCAGATACACTATGTCTTATGAATATAAAAGTGCTGTGTTCTCACTTATTCAATTTCACATTTAACTTTTTCTTGTAGTGAAAAATAAGATTAAATGTGTTGAATGTCAAGATGAGAACAAGGAAAGTTCTGTCAGTAAACTGTGGCCCCCAATAACATCACCAGGAACAAATCTACATGTAACATTTTATTCAAAAACATAGAAGTTGGTGAGATATCTCAGTAGTTTAAGAGCATTTGTTGCTCTTTCATAAGATTCCCAGCACTCATATGGCACAATGACTTGTAACTTCAGTTCCAAGATATGAACAGTCCCTTTCAACTTGTGGGTGCCACACACATGTGCAATGTATGTACATACATGCATGCCACACTCATACACCACACACACAAAAAAACCCCAAAAACCTAAAACAACACAAACCCAACCTCCACGGCTAAATGAGGCTTCACAATTTTCACACAACTATTCTAGCCCTTCCAATGATTTTGTGCATTGTTTTCATTGTTTCTAATGCCAGAGAAAGCAATAGAAAATACTTACCAAGGACACATATGCTCATCCCTATTAGAACCAAGGCTAACAGATTCACTTATTAGTTTCAGCTAAATTCTAATTAGTGGGAATCACAGGCAGGACTCTACCCACATTGCGAACCCATGCAAATAATTTCTCAACCTTTGCAACTTTAAGGGGTTGAGCCCACCTGCACTTCATTTACCATGAATATTATTCATACTTATGAATAATGAAAATCTATTTTGTTAAAAGGGCAAATGTCTTTGAACTGTTTGTTCTGGATGCTTAACCTGAGGACCCCATTAGTTTGTGTTGCTGTGATACAGTTCCCATATAAAAACAACTTAAGGGAGAAATAATTTCTTTTGGCTTATAATTTCAGAGGTGTGGTCTGTTTTGTCAGGGAAGGCACAACAGGAGCATGAAGCTGGCTCAGTACTCAGGAAGCAGGGAGCGGGTCAGGCCAGAAGTGCTCTAAGTCACAAAACTTCAAAGCCTGGAGGACTCCTGCTAGTTACTCCCAAACTATACAGTCCCTTCCCATGTTACATACAACCTCTTTGGCCAACCATATCCTACAAATTTCACACAGGGTAAGCCTGGCTCACTCTGCCTAAATCCCCTCTCCATGCACCCCACCTTCTCTCTATCCAGACTAGGTCTCACATCCAGTATCCCAACATAGACTAAGCACCACTTAGGATGCCACAAATCTTGAAGTTTAGGTCAGGATCTTTGTAGCCTTAACCTAGAACACATCTAATTCTGTATCACTTGGCCAGCTCCTGCATATCATTCATCAGTGTTTAGTTAGAGGACTGTCTGATCCTTTTCTCCACGTTCCTGTGTCTCCATTTCTCCCTAGATGGAAAAACTAACAACTTTGATGCAGCTGCATAGCTGTGTAAAAAGGTCAGTTGAAACTTCAAGCAGGTGGCTTTTTACACTTCAGAACAAGTTCCTCCTTTCACCTATGCAAAACTACCTGGGTGTGGAGAGCTGTGAAGCGCCACACCTCAAAGATGGCGCTGGCCGCCGCCCCCCCGCCAGTCTGATGGCGAGCACTCTTGAAGTAAA
>NW_022196912.1:128805311-128832881 GCF_008632895.1 Mastomys coucha | reverse complement strand
ATAAACTGCTGGAGAAGAGCCCGAGAGTGTGTTGCATCATTCTTGCTGGTCGAGGGTGGTCGCGACACCTGGGCTAATGGAGTTAAATGAGGGGTGCTTATGGAGCCCTGGGATCCTTCCCTTGTGAACCCTGTGGAGTGTATGTGCCCTCCTGGTTTGGTAGTGAACCTTGCGAGTGGGGCCAACACCGAACAGTCATATGCCTATCTGGCAGTGGACTGAGCCTGTGTTCCACCAGGCTGTCTGACTTCAGATGGTAGCAGCAGCAACTATTTTATATTGTGCTGCTAGTTGGTACCACCCTTCAGTCTGTTCAAGAAACAGTAAGACCTCTGTATTGCTCATTCTCGGCATGTGCTGTTTACTGTGTCTAACAGGGACTGGATGTTCAGCAAGGGCATGGCTGTATTGGAGCTGGTCACAATTAGAGGCTGGCACTGCATGAGAACCTCAAGGGTATTTTCCCTCCCTCCTATTCTGGGTGGTTAGCAGTCTCAGTCCACAAATATTCTGAAACTCTCAGCCCGCCACATCATGCCCATTTAGGAAAAATCACTTAAAGATCCTGGGAGTGAATGATTAATAGAACCCCATCATTGCCCACGAATGCATTAGTGATATTTGTCATCTAGTACTCTCTCCTGGATAAGAAAATGCACTGTCTAGTGCTCAGAAAAACACTCTTTACAAGCACTCATTATAAATGAGTCTTGTTCTTCTGATTTATGTAAGAATGGTGTTTTCTTGTTTTCCTGAGCACATTTAGAAACTTTTAATATGTGAAACAATCATAGGTTTTGAGTTATTGATAGTATTCCATGAGAGCTTTGAGAGCCAATTTCTACCAGAATAGTTTAAATTTTAAGCCAGAAACAAAGGTTTTAGAACAAATGTACAAATATACTTGTAGACTTCTATTACCAATTATATTAAGAGAGCCTATATATTAACCAAGGTTCTATTACACTTTGGCTTGCACAGAACACAAATATTGTACTGTTCTTGGAGTTGTGCACTTGGGACAAAACTGAAATTCTTACTATGTTCTCTGATGTTAAAAAGCATGGTGCCTTGATGTGATGAAGGCTTTGAAACAGCTGTTTGTAGTGTTTCATTCTAGTATAAACTCTGGTGTTAGGTGCAAAATGGTAAAAGTTTGTCACTTGTTCGGTTTGTCCCAGGTGTGAAATTCTGTGTTTAATGAAAGCTGAAGAGCTACAAACAACTATCCGGTTCTACACAATTGTCAGTTTTTGTCTCATGTGTGAATTCAAAGTTTAGTAAGAGATAGCCAACAATTAAATTTTTTCCACATTAAAAAAAAATCATTTGTGTTTCTTTCTAAATTGAGTTCTGTGGTGTCTGGTAAAGGATTATAAACCTTAAGAAGTTGGCATTTTTCAGATTTGTAGGGTTTCTCCTAAGGGAACAATTAGTTCCCTGATAGTGACCTGTAATAACAGTCAGACTTTGTTACACTGCCTGCCTCTGCAGGACTCACCCCAGTTTGAATTATAGGCCATTACACAAGGTTTTGTCTATGGATAAAAGATTTACTAGATTCTGTACATCTGTTAGTTTTATTCATGTATGAATTCTTTCATGTTTTCTAAGGTTTGAACATTGACTAAAGGATTTCCCACATTCATTACATTTGTATGGTTTCTCTCCTGTATGGATTCTCTGGTGCTGAATAAGGTTTGTGCAGTGGATAAAAGCTTTGTCACAGTCTTTACATTTATAAGGTTTTTCTCCTGTGTGAATTCTCTTGTGTTTAGTAAAAGATGAACGGCAGTTAAAGGCTCGGCCACATTCTTCACATTTGTAGGGTTTCTCTCCAGTGTGAATTCTCTGGTGTTTTCTAAGGCTTGAACACTGAGTAAAGGCCTTTCCACACTGTTCACATTTGTAGGGTTTTTCTCCAGTATGAATTCTCTGGTGTTGACTAAGGGTTGAGTTTTGGGTAAAGGATTTGCCACATTCTGCACATCTATAGGGCTTCTCTCCAGTGTGGATCACTTGGTGTTTCTGAAGGCTTGAACACTGAGTAAAGGACTTCCCACACTGCTTACACTTGTAAGGTTTCTCTCCTGTGTGAATCCTCTGGTGCTGACCAAGAATTGAGTAGTGGTTAAAGCTTCTGCCACATTCTTCACATTTGTAGGGTTTCTCTCCAGTGTGGATTCTCTGATGTTTTTTAAGGCTTGCACACTGGGTAAAGGATTTTCCACATAATTTACATTTAAAGGGTTTCTCTCCTGTGTGAATTATGCTGTGTTTTCTGTAACTTGAGCAATATTTAAAGGCTTTGCCACATTCATTACATTTGTAGGATTTCTGGGAATGCTGACTTCTACGTGTAGTAACATTTAAAGTTTTATTAAACATTGTGTCACAATCTACATCCTTGTAATGATTATCTTGAATATAGTTATATTGATGAATAGTAAGCTTTGAACATTGAATAAAGAAATTATCACAATTGAAAAGCTTCTCTGGAAGAGTACATTGATGCTTGTTGGCACTCAAGCAATGGTCAAAGTCATTATGTACTTTGTTACACTGACCAGATTTCTCTAAGATATCCACATCGTTGCAACTATTTAGTAAAGATCCACTACTAAAAGCTTTGCTAGTTTCCTTATACATGTAAGGGGCTTCCCAAACATCTGTAACTAGATTTTGGCTATGCAGTAACGGATCAGTAGCAGGCAATCCCCAATCACTAGAATTGTGCTCTTGGCCACAGGAGACAGGTATTTGCTGACTGAAGAGTAAGGATCTTTCAGGATAGGAAGACTGGACTTGATCACTTTTAGAGATCAGTCCTCGGTTTCTTAATTCTTTGTTTATGGAATTGTTTGAGTGAAACAATAATCTATCTATCAGATCTTCCCAACTTTCTTTCAAAGTTAAGTCATGCTGAAGAATTTCCTGTGGATATTTACAGTTATAGACACATGGCTCATCAAAAGTATCTGGCCTAGCATGAGTTTTTTCCAGATCTGTTTTCTGTTCTTGATCTTTGTTGTCTTTGGTATTGCTTGTGATCAGACATTGCTTATGTCTATCATGGCAGGCTGCTCCTTTATTCTCATCTACATTGGCAAAGTCTTCCCTTACGTATAAATGTTTAAGGCTGTCACTTCCATTAGTCACTTTTGGGAAGGAATATTTTAGGATCTGTTCTGGTGATAAGTTCTGGGTACAATGATGAGAAAGAGCTGAAATAAATAAAAACAAACAAATTAACTGAATAGATACTAGTGATTACAATTTATAAACACACGTGAAGTTATACCAGAATGGAACATCTGGAGTTCCATATTTGAAACATTTGGAGAAATCACAGTAGCAAAGGTTGAAAGTTAACTAAAAAAACAAACAAAAAAACCAAAAACAAAACCACAACAACAAAAAAACCCAAATTAAATCAAACCAAATCAAACCACACTGAAACAAACAAAAACAATAAAAAAACCCCAAACAACAAAACACCTTAAAATTAAACTTGTGCATACTCCCATAACCAGGTAAGGAATCTCGGCACCCTAAGGAAGCAAAAAGCCAAGCAGTCTCAGTGTAGCAGGAAGCGAAGTTTGTTACTTTTGTCAAGCACAGTTCTAATTCAAATCTCTATCTCTATCAGGAAAAAAAAATGAGTCAGATGACCTTTTTTATTTATTTTTGCTTCTGTAGGGCCTGTCTGAAACCTGGCTATCTATAATAACAGAGAAGAGTTACCAGGTATATTTTACATAAGTTTTGCAAAACTGAGACCCAAGGCAAATACTATTTTGGTATCCCAAACTGTCACCAGGGGGAGAGCCCACGCTAGCTAATGAAATTTGAATAAGGACACAAAACTCCATACAACAGGTTTGTCTCCCAAGGAAAGGTTTTGGAGTCCTCAATAATCAAAACCATGAATGAAGATATCCTGTAGAGAAAAAAGTAACTTTCTGAATATAAAACAAATTACTATTGTTTGTTGTTGATTTCAGTGAAAAATAAACTTAATCTATATATATATATATTAAGTATATATTTATACTGGGATGACTAAATCTACTTAACACATTATCATCTCAAAAAACATAATTTTTGTACTTGAACACTAACCATCAATTTCTCTAGTATTTCTCAAGGAATATATATTAAATATACTCATGATCTATAAAATTCTGAATGTTTGCATGCCAATCTTGTTTTTTTCAGTTAAATCTAGATCTTTAAAAAATAGCTAATGTCTAGTAGCCTTATGTTTACTTTAGTAATATTCATCTTTGACCACTACTACTTCAACAATCCCTCAAACTGACAGTCACTGGTCATGTACCGACCTGCACTCACTTCATTTCTGAGATTAACTTTTCAGATTGCACATTAGGATGCTCATTTCCTGTGTCTGCCTGATTTCATTTTAAGTCCTGCACTTTTACCCATGCTGCATAAAGTTAAGTGATTTTGAATGTCTCTTATATTGCTGAATATTAATTCACTGTGCATATGGACCACACAATCTTTTAAAAATTCTTTTTATTATTTCCAGAGGTGTGTGTGTGTGTGTGTGTGTGTGTGTGTTAGTGTAGATGCCTGTGAATACCAGAGGCATCATATCCCTCTGGAACTAGAGTGACAGGCAGTAGTGAGCTGCTCAGTGTGTGTGCTGAGAACTCACACTGGTCAACACCAAAAGTGGTTTAAATACTAAGCTCTCTTTTAAGATCCCAAATCATTTATGCATTTGAACTGACATTAACTTTTATCTTGGCTACTTCAAATCATGCCACACTAAATGCTCTATTTGGTGGCCTTATCGACAGAGTGATCTACTATTGCTGGGGTTTGCTGTAATAAACGCATGTTCAGTTTTTAAGGTGTCTCCACGTGTCATCTCCCCATGCCTGTTATAATCTGTTGCTGATACTTTTTCAAAGGACAAATTTCAATGGATGCTAACACAGTATACAGAGATGACTGACTCGGTGGGAAGAACATGAAAAATACTGCAAATTCATTATTCAAAAACTGATTTATAAATTATATACATAGAAACAACCATCTGAAAGACAATGGATGATAAAATACTAAAATCAAGAAAATGAGACTATGGACAAAGAAATAAACAGTTATAAGCAAAAAAATAGGGAATGAATTTAGTAAGAAGTAATGGTGGAAAACTAGGAATATGATGGAGAAAAACGTCAGAATTTAAGCACCTTAATGAGTTGCTACATGCTGAGAGACAATGCATGTATTAAAACTGATCCATGCATTAGACTCTATGTTTCACAAGTTACAAAGGTAATCCTGAGAGCAGTAAAAGTGATGTGGCCGCTCTACGAAGCTCCAACGTGACCTCAGCAGAGCTCTTAAAAGAAAGATTGCAATCCAGACATAAGATGGAGGACACAGTGAACTTGCTGAAGGAACAAAGTCTAAAACATACTGTTACCCAGCCAGCCCACTACAAAGTCAAGGGAAAATATAGGCATATACACTGTAAATGACCACCACCACTAGACTTCCCTACTACCATGGGCAATACAAATAATAAAACTGTAAAGCTCCATGGAAAATCAAGTACAGCGAAATTGAATTCCATGAACTTATTAGGAAGATGCACAACACACTTTTAATTTCTGAATAGAATTAAAAAGACAAAAGCGAAAGCTTAATTATAAACCTGTTAATACACACTGATACACTCCAAATAAAACATCTGTGTTACTAATAATATCACAGGAAAGAGAAATGTAAGTATAAAGAAAATCTGTATGGACTAGAGATTACTTTGTCATTAGTGCATACAAAAAAAAGGGGGGTGGAAAGAAATTTATGCTGTATCATAGGTGACTCTTTTAGATGTAAGGATTCAGGTATGCTAAAAATCATGAAGGGGCCAAAGAGCTGATATATGGCCATAATTATGGTATAAAAAATATACTTTTAGAAGAAAAAAGATATGAAAATAAGGTACAATTTAAGTTAGGAACACTAATGAAAGAAAATAACACACTTATTTTTTTCCTTTTCTTTATCAACTAGACAGAAGCTAGAGTCTTCTGAGAAGAGGGTACCTCAATTAAGAAAATAGCTCCATAAGACTGGCTTGTGACTAAGCACAGGGAGCATTTTCATGCCTAATGACCAATGTGGGTGAGCCCAGCTCATTGCTGGTGGTCCTGGAGTGTATGCGAAAGCAGGCAGCAAGGAGCAAGCCAGGAAGCTGTACCACTGTATGGGCCTCTCCTGTCTTTTCATCCCTGTCCTGTTGAGTTCTTGCTCTGACTTCCCTCAGTGACATACTGTAATGTAGAACTGTAGGCCGAAACCCTTCCTCCCCAAGCTGCCTTTGGTAATGGTGTTTTATCAAGGCCACAGAAACTATAACAAAGATAAACACAAATGGACATTTTTCTAGGAGGGTGTAATTGTAATAAATACACTACACTTCCCACTTCTCAAATATATAAGCCCTGTGAATTGAAGTAAGATATTGAAAGTACCAGAATAATATTGATTTCACATCCCTATTTTTCATATTGTAAAACAAAACTATATAGAGTACTAATCAGGAAACAAACCCTGAAAAATACTATAAACAATCAGATTTACAGACATACACAAAATCAACCTGGACTATGTGGTAGGACACAAAACAAGTTCTAGCAGATAGGAGAGTACTGAAGTTCATTTCTGACTATAATGAAGTAATGGACATTAACCATGGAAGAGAAAAACTGTAACAGTATCAAAGAGTGCCACAATAAATATTCAGTGATGTCCAAATGGAGACATATTTTTCCTTAAGGTTAACTGCAGAATTATTCATAACAGCAAAGTGAGAGCACTTCCCCTTGACAGCCATAGATAGAGACAATCTGGAATATGCACTCAGTGCAGTATTATACAACCTTGTAGTGTTAGACACATAGCCTCTCACCTGTGTCCTCTGCTTCATTCAGTCCCACCTACCCACCTGGGAACACTGCTACTGCTTCATTCGGTACTTCCTTCCTTCCTACCTACCTACCTACCTACCTACTTACAAACCCACCTGGGAACACTGTCTTTGGTCACTTTATGTCCCAAGGCTCTTTTGTGTGTCTCTAGAGAGGTAACCAGGTATGACTTAGAGACTGTAAGATATGGTTATCAAAAAGAGAACATGACCTATACTATGATTGCACCTGCAACAACTGAGGTATGTGTCTCAGTAGTGTGTGCTCAACAGAAGAGATTCAGTAGAAGATTTAAGAACAACACTGTACAAATGTAATTCCTTAAAAGACATATAAGACAACATTTCCAATTTGCAAATGCTGAGCTTCACTTCTAACTACAGTCAAATCAAAGCTGAAGAGGAGAAATTAGACTTTAATATGTAGATCAGAATGTTCTGTGCCATGGAACTGTTGCAATTACCACTAGGCTAAAGGCAGGATGTATAGTGACTCCAGAAAGAGGAAAAGGACAATGACAAGAATAAATGGGAACATTTTTTATGTATGCCAAGGATCCCACAACTATTCTTTAAAGCTCAAGTTTGCACTGCTTATGAAAGGCACAGGCTACAGCATTCATTTTTGAAAGGAAACATGAAATGGTGGCAGTGTGTTGGGAGCTCTGCAAGGATGCTGTCCTCACCCACAGAGACCAGGTTTCTGTAGTTTTCTACCATCACATCCCTATACAGCCTCTGCTGAGGAGGGTCCAGGCATTCCCACTCATCCGGAGAGAAGTCAACGGCCACATCACGGAAGGTCAATTGCTCCTGAAATAAAAAACAAACACAAATACCACACTGTCAGAGTTCTGGTGTCACCCAAAAAGATCAAAGTTCTGTGCTATCCAAGATGACCAGAGTTCTGTGTCAGCTAAGAAGAAGTGAGTTAGAACAGTGATGATTCAGGAAACTGAAATTGCTCAACAAGGGGCTGTTTATATTTACACCACCAAACCAGTGTAAATATTACAATTGTATGACATTTAAGATAGCAGAGCATTACTATCAGAGCACGCACTGTATAAACTAACAGACAACAGTATCTGCTGTGTAACAGAGGAAATGAGACTAGAAAGCCACAGTGAATTAGACGGATGCTGATTCTCATTCAGGTGTTCTGGACTGGAGTCAGAGTTTCTGACGACACAGTTCAGTAGTAATGCTGAGTGTCCAAGGCTGTTCGTTAGCAACTGTGAGGTACAATTTGATTTTTAAAGTGATCACATATTTTATTATGAGAGGAAGTATAGCTAGAATAATTTTTTCATGAGAATGATTTTATTTTTTCCCCTACATTATTTTGTCAAAAAATGGCAAATGGTCAAACCTAGGTTCTAACCAAATGTACTTGGTCCAGGATTAAGATGGAAACATAAAATTAAAAAACTAAAAGAAGCTTCAAACACTTTTCACATGATGTTGGGAATGGAAATATATTAAAAAGGCAGCAAAAGAAAACTGACCAAATAATATTTATACTTTATTTCTAAAAATAAAAATAATAGCTATAAATCTAAAACAATACACTATGGCTGTGTGTGTATTTCCCAGTGATATAAAGTACATAAGGCCCTAGGCTTCTCCTGAGGTCAGACTAAAACACACACACACACACACACACACACACACACACGCACACGCACACGCACACGCACGCACGCACACACACACGCATACACACACACATGCACACGCACACATACACACACACACACACACACACACACACACACACACACTGACCTCCTAGTATGCTTAATCAAGATGTAGGGGCACACATTTTTAATCCTAGCAGTTGGTAGGTAGAGGCAGAAGGATGTAAATTCAAGGCTACCCATAACTCCACAGAAGCCAACAGTGCAAACTGGAATTATATTATTTAAGGAAGATTCTGTTTTCTTTTTAAAAAAATACTTTTAAAAATATAATACCACTAAGAATGTATTTAAGGATGTCAAACTACAACCAAAGCTGTAGCTTTTTAGTCATTTACTAACTGTTTTGTATCATAAGGTCTAATTTGAACATACTGGAAATAGATTTGCTTCTTTGGCTAAAAATAAAGAATGGTAAAGAATTATGAATATGTGATATTGAGCTGGAATAAAATGAAAATCTATTGCACGATGTTTATTTCATATTAGAAGAGGAAGTAGCTTAAGATAAAAACAAAGAAACAAACAAAACCATACTAACCAGAAGTAAGGTAGAGAAACAAATGTTTCTGAATTCTGAATATGGGTTTCCACTGCCCCTAACCAGAGACACATTTTTCCTATGAATCTCTTTGTTTTCCACCCCTGAGATTCTTTAGCTTGAAGTTCTGAGTGTCAGGTTTTTGCTTCCTATGTATATCCACAATTTTAAATGACAACATTCAGTGTTGGAACAAATCACAAAATACTCAGGTGATTAAAGCAATTAAACAAACTTTTGAAGCACTTATATTTCATTCCTCAAAATGAAAATTATATTATCCTACCCTTTTTAGAGAATATAACATTTCTTTGTTATGTCATAATAAATAACTCAACAAACAATAATACATAATTTTTGGAAATGTATAGGGTTTACAGAGTCAACTCTCAGACAATTAGGAACAAAACCAAGAATGGCACTGTCAATGACAGCAAACATAAGTTTGTCTTAAATACAAGTCTCAACAGCCTGTGGTACCAGGTAAGCTGATAGAAACAGAAGGAAAAGACCTGCACAGTGTTACCCATGAACAGAAGGGCTTCTGGCCCTTCCAGAAGCGGTCTCGGACCACACTCTTTTTGTGGCATCTAGATGTGATCCATCCATGGTCCATGTTTAGTGCCAGGACAGCTATGAATGTGGCCCAGTACAAAAAGTTTACAGTCTAGGTAAATGCTTAGAGTTTTTTGTTTTGTAATTTGATGAACTGATTAAGCAGCTCTATAACATGAACTGTGTAGATGACAACGTCTGTTAGAAGGCTGGACACATCTTAAACCTTCTTAGTTGATTTGTTTCATGAAATAAAACTGGAAAATGACAAGGTTGGTAGTGAAACCCTCGCTATTCTTAAAGTGAGACCAACAAAGACCTGTTTCTTAGATGATACCTATGATGAGAATTCATCATGAACTTGTCACTTATACCCATGTATCATTATGCCTTCAGTCACCATATTAGAAAATGGAGAGCAATGGACACTAAACGTAGATGCCACTAAAGTCTCATTTTAATCCACGTCTATCAAAATGTTCAATTTTATTCCTGAAAGGCATAGTTCTCAGGGGCTGAAATTTACTCATTTATGCTTATTCATATTAATCATGAACTCTCATAAAAGACCCAAATAAAGCAAAATAAGCTGAGAAGTAAATGAAAAACCTTGTGACGGTCGAATCACCTTCACGGCTTTTTAGAAACATTCTGAATTACCACCGAAAGAGACTATGAGAACGTGAGTGCAGGGACTGTGGTTCTGTCTTCTATTTGGTACTTTGTGAAGTACTCAATACTAACTCTGGAGACAAAAACAAACGCCACACACACACACACACACACACACACACACACACACACACACTAACTTAGAAGTCCAGATCAAGCCTTCATCTAGAATACATCATAAGGACACCTGACTGCCCAGTCAAGGAATCATAGAATAACCCAGATTTTCCCGGGGCTTCACTGCTTTCTATGGTCTCTCTTGGGAATGATCTTGCTCCTTAGTAATGGCAGGGCTTTTTTGTTTCCTCAGCACATGGGTTCATTAATATCAAGCTGGACAGGTCAGCAGGATGGGGGAACTGAGGGAACAATGAGGGCAAAGGAACCTCTCACCCTGGAGTCTGCTTGATGTCGACTCAGATAAAAGTCACAAACTACAATGAACAGAATCTGCCGTGAAAGCTGCTTTCAGAGAGACAAAATTCCTTTTATACACAGAGAATTCAAATAAAATATTGAAACACCAATGAACAATGCTTAGGATCTAAATATAGCCAATCTCCAAATATGGCCTTCGAACTATCCCACCTACTTTCTGAGAATTTCTCAAAAGACTATTAATTGCTGTTTACATTAAAAACACTAACTATTCATGCATTCCTCAAAAGCTATGTGCATAACAGGAAGTGGCCTATGATCTCATTTAAGTTCTTCAGCAACCTTTTGAGGTGCAACTTCAGAATGCACTGAAATCTTAAAAATAACTGTTTACTATAGGGCAACTATTACAGACTGTACAGAAAGAAGTCTATGTGCACACATGGGTGTATCCTCCCCTTTCAGAGAACCTGTTTCTATTAACCTTCATGCTCAGGTTTATGTCAGAACCTCTTCCTGACAAACCCTGAGTCTGGTACATACTGGCTCTTCCTGAAAGTCCTCTCTGTGATACAGAATCCCAGCTTTACCAGAGGAGAGGTCTCTGAAAAGAATTCCTCATCTTGTATAAGAACCATCACAAAACTGTTTCCTGTGTACACCCACAGCTGCTGATATCGTCACCTGTAATGGCCTTTTAATATGTGCCAGCTTTTTATCTCTGGCTGCAATAAGGCCTCTTTGAACTCTGTAATCTTTAACCCTTCTGTAACCATTATATGATAGGCACACACACACACACACTTATAATAGTAATGCATATTATAATAAAAGAATCTGTAATTGCTAATGGTTGCTGTCAAGGAATATCTGACTGCTTGGTAGGAGCAGCTAATAAATACTTTGTAAAAATAATCAGTTTTGGAAATGTATCCATTCATGTTTCTGACAGATCACTTTCACAACACCAGTGAGAGGGGGCTCAATTTGTAGGGTTTCATTGGAACAAGCAGGGGATACTCAGAAAGCCTCCAGTTTACTCAGCTGGCTCCTACAATGGGTGCCAAGACTATCTCCGTGCACATGGTACATTCTCAAGCGAACAGATGTTTTAGTAGTGCTTCTTCAGTTCTTCACAGACCTGTAGGCCTAGATCAGAACATGGCTCAGATGATGGCTATACTGAAAAACAGAATCCTTTTTATACATGCGATACATAACACACATACAGTTTGCATACACTATTGACAGCTAAGACCCCTATCTCACAAAGATAGATGTAACCAGAAAGGGAGTCCTCCAAACTTATAAATCTACAGAGAAAAAGCCTATATTCTGCTTTAGCGTCATGCCCTCTTCCCTTGCTGACAAGCTCTCTACTGCTGCTCTTGGGTCACTGTCAGTAGCATCATGTCCCCCTCCCTTGCTGACAAGCTCTCTACTGCTGCTCTTGGGTCACCGTCAGCTTTCTCTCTGACATCAGCCCCAGGCCACAGAATGAATAGTATAAAGAACTGGCTGTGACTATGAAGCTGAATCTAGAACCAAGAAGCAGCAGGCTAACAATAAAGTCTCCAAGAGCTGTTGAACAAGCCCAGAGCTCCCAGAGCCACATGTCTTATGTAATCCACATTAGTAAAGGCCAAAGGGGAGGGTGTTATATAGCTTTTCCCTCATGGTATAAAACAATTATCTCTTCCACTATCATAAGATAGGACAGAGATAACCAGGACTAAGTTAACCTGGTCAATCAGGCATGAGAAGAAAGCAAAGAAACACAGTAATCATTAGGTCTATCACAAAGACAATGTGGCTACTCCTCTTCCTAGGAGACTGGAATGAGACAGGGGCATCATGGGACTTGATTCCGGGACGCCACCTACCTCATCCTCCTTTGTTCCAGTTGCACAACACCACAGAGTGAAAAGGTTAATTTAAAGTGGGATGCCATGCTCCAGCCTTTACGTTCTGGACACGCCTTATGGGATAAGACTTCTTGGTGACATAGCAGCTTTGCAGTTACCGGTGTACCTATACACAAACCCAATGACTTCACTGGTTTTCAGAGCCAGGTTCAGTGGAATCCCTGTTTTACTCTGATCATGGCGCCCTAACAAGACTGATTTACATTTTTGTTCATATCTGCCAAGGAGAAGAAATGCAAGAAAGTTTGCAGGGTTTGAAAGAAAAAGCTTTGGGGTTGCAGTAAAGAAAGGACACATTTGTCTGTGAACACAGTCTTCCGATCTGTGTTAAGTCAGCTCTTGTGCTGGTCATCTGAATGCATTTAGTTGCCAGCGCTCTCTCAGCTGAGTCTACAGGGTCATGAAACTCACTGCCAACTTTGTGAGGTTGTGTCTTTATTGCTTTGAGATAAGGTCTGACATGTAGACCTGTAGATATGCCGTGAGCTCTAAATTCTCCTGTGTCTTACCCATTAGTGGGCTTCTGGAAGCCTGAGTGTAAACTCCGAACTCTCCAGGCCCTCTCCTTATGCTGGCAACACTACTTACTCCAGGTCTACCTATTCTCCCTAGAAAGAGTTTGTCTGCATAGTAAAGGATCCAAGTTAACACCTTCCATTGGACTCTATCTTACACCTCTAGGCTCTGGGGGAAGGGGGAACTGAGCTGAGCCCAGGTAAATCTTCTGGCTTCTTTGGGCTACACCTCTAAGAAGCACCAACTGCTGTTTACTCCAGGAAGCAGTTTCAGAGCATACTCTGCCAGTGGCTACCTGGCACTCTGGATTCTAAGAACTTGAATTAGTGATTCAATACACAGGCAACAGGTGCTAGGCCAGCATTATGAGTTAGTGTCCCATGAACCACAGAATCAACTGATCAGAGTTCACAGGGGCCAACAAAGACTGAAGTGACCATCAGGGAGTCTACAAAGGTCTGATGTAGGCCCTCTGCATATCTGTTATGATTGTGTAGCTTGCTGCTCTTGTGGAACTCCTAACAGTGGGAGCATGGTCGGTCTCTGACTCTTTTGGAATCCCTTTCCCCCTATTAGGTTGGCCTGGTCCAGTCCTGACATGTGCCTAGTCTTACTATAACTTATTATGCCATGTTCAGTTGATATTCCTGGGAGGCCTCTTTTCTCAAGGGAGGAGTGGATCTGGGAGAAGGGAATGTGGGAGCGGGCTGGGAGGAAGGGAGGGGGGGAAACTGCAGATGGCATGTAATATGAGAGGAGAGTTTAGAAAAAAAAAAAGGATTTCAGTAATCATTGTGTGTTCGAAAGGAAACCTGGGCACAGAACTGTTTAAACTATAGATTCCGTGCAGCTGTTTTTAAAAGCATGAAGTAGAATGACCATATAACCTAGCAGTCACTAAAGGATTGAAGTCATAGTGTTGAAGAAATGACTACCCCACCATGTTGACTTCAATACTGTTCTTAGTAACCAAGACATGCATAAAACAAAAGGGCTTCTTAGGTCAGAGTCTACCGGGCTCAGGGCATCCTGCTGCTGCCTCACTGCACCCCACAGCTCAGGCTGTTGTGTAAGGAGAGGGCACTGTGGTCAATGTGCTGGACAAGCACATAACAGTTGTGGACCCAGGTGCCAGGCCCAGGTGCAGGAAATCACTAAAGCAGAGCTCAATCCAAGAGCATTGTGGGAAGGTATCTGTGGCATAGAAGACAGAGGAAAGCACAGAACTCAAAAGACTTAAACAAACAAACAAATCCCAGGGTGTTGAGAGGAGGAACTGTTAAGAAACAAAAGACAAATTCCTACAAAATGCCATCCTGAGGATATCTCACAGGTATGATATGGCCCTTGCATCCAAAATGTCAGCAGATGTGATTAAATGTGCAGACCTGTAAAGGACTGGACCTAACAATACTCCCTTGTCCTCAATGACAATACTCCCTGAGGATTTGTGGCAGTGAACAGTTGATAAGTTATCGTGGGAGAGGGACAGGAGAGAAATAATGAGGACATGTTCAAAATACATAAGCACGTATGAAAATGTCATAATGAAACTCAGTATAATTAATATATACTGATACAAAAACTTAAAAAAAAAACAATAATAAAGTGCCATTCATTAAATCTTTAGAAAAACGATGTCAAAAGCTGTCTGATTGACATACACCACGGTGTATGTCAACTGATATTGATCGGGAATGGCACACATATTTGCAAGCTGGGAAAAGGGTTTCAGAGCTGAGAACATCCACTAGGCAAGGGGGAAACGGGAAAACGGTGGGAGAAGGAAGACCCAGCGCCCAGCTGCTGTCCCTCAGGAACCTCCGTCACGGAGACTGGATTTTCTGATGCTCCTTCAGGCCATCTCCAGCAGTCGGCTAGCTGCAGACAGAGAGGCCGCTGCAGGGGAAAGGACTGGAAGCAAAATCAGTGTTTGCTCTGCTCCTCCCTTCCCGGGCACCCGAGGACGCCAGGTCCGCACAGCCGCCCAACTCCGCCCTAGGCCGAGCCGACCTGGTCCGGCGACTCTCGGAGCGCAGACTCCCGCCTACCCAACCCTCCATGCAGCCTCGCGATCATCGCTCACCATCTCCATGGCTCTCCTGCATCTCCAGCACCCGTGATTTCGTAAGGGCCACCGGGGCTTCCAAAAGCTGGAAACCACGCTCACATTTTCCAACACAAAGGTCGTGTACGGGATGTAGACTCGCGAGATTGTCAAGACCCGCCCCTTTGCTCTGTGAACTTGATTAGCGGGGTTCTCAGCCAACACTCTTCTACCAAAGTGACGGCCACCACCCACGCCCCGCCCTCGTGGCTTTGATTGACATCAAGTAGCACCAACCCACGGCCGAATGAGGTCCGAAGGGCAAGTTCCGTGCTGAAACTGCTTTAGAAGTGGGCTTCTGAGGATTTAGTTTCCAGGGCGACCTGTGGCTTTTCCTTCTTCTTTACGCCTCGCGACTCATCATTTGTACACGTGTACACATATGATCCACAAGTCAGAGAACATAACGACAATTATTTTTATATTTCCTAGAACTTGTTTGGACTCGGATCTCCTTTCTGGGTTTTGAGATAGGAAGCATTCCCAAGTCAGCAGTGTCCAGTACAAATGAGAGGTTCAATTTAAACTATTCTAGTGTCCATTTTAAGAAATTAAAAGAGCGGTGTGTGCTAGAGCACGCTTCAAACAGGTATTAACATGCTCAGGGGCCAGTGAGGATGCACCCTTCCCTCATAATCAGCTTGAAAGGAAACCCTTCTTTCCCTGCTAACACTAGTTTTTAGGAAAGGAAGCATCAAATGGATCTTACAAATGGCTTGGGATATCAGGATCGTACCTAGTATGATGCTAGTAGAAAGGGAAATGCTTGTGCTATGCTTGCTTGAAGAATTTATTTCGTATAATACAGTTTCTAATGGGACACTTTTCAAGGCCCTTTAAGATTAATGACGCTTGCTAATATATTAGCAGAGAATTTAGTAATTGGTGATCCATTTATATTGTTATATTGTCATATAAAGCATATGTTAATGTTTTTACTGTTATTATTACTCATATATAATAATCACTAAGTAATAGCACAGCCCTTTAGAGCAGATCAATGCAGATCCACGAAGATGTACTGTCTTATAGTGATGCTATATAGATAAATAGGTGACTTAAGACTTTATGATGAACCTATAAGAATTCCTAAAATTATATCAGTGATTATTAAGCTCATTTATAGTGGGACTGCTATTAGGTCCTTTTCTGATAGTCAAAACTTTGATGAGAATTCTGCCAGTTTCCCAAGTATCAGCAGTTAATTCCTCTTAGTAACCAGACTTTCTCCTACTCTGATAAGTTATAGAACAATTAACCAAAGGTCATAAAAAGGGAACTAAATATTTATTATAAGTACTAGGATGGAAGATAACATATTGACTGGGTTTATCTATACAAAACTTCACTCTAACTTAGTTATGGTTTTAAACCTTCAGTGACTCTGTGAAGCTGAGACAGATATTTAGCTAGATAATTACTCCTAATGGATATGCATGTAAACAGTCTCTGTTGTAAACTTCTGTTTCAATTTATGATTTGATTTTGTTGTGTGAACTTGTGATTAACTTTTTAACATGTAATCATGTATTCTGAAAGATGTTTAAGAACTGAGGACAAAGAGAAGAGTCAGAACTGAGGGACTGAGGTGAGAGGAACAGAGGTGAGAAGAACTGAACTGAGGAACTGAGCTGAGGAGAAGCTTTTAGACAGAACACTTTTTAGATTAGAAGGAGAATGCAGAGTGGAATAACTTAGAAACTAAGGGAAAAACAGATCTTCCAGGGACCAAACACTGCATACAAGCTACAATAAGACTTCAATCACATCAAGGCTGTATGAGGCAATCCAGGAGGGAAAGGGTCCCACAAATAGGCAAAAGTATCAATGACAACTCCTGTTCCCACTGTTAGCAATCCCACAAGAGACCAAGCTACTCAACAATAACTGATATGCAGAGGACTTAGGTTAGACCCCTACACGCTCTCTGATCTCGGAGAGCCTCCACAAGCTCCAGTCAGTTGATTCTGTAGGCCATGTTCCTGTGGTATCCCTGATCCCTCTGGTTCTTCTGATCCTTCCTCCACCTCTTCCACAGAACTCCCAGAACTCAACCTAATGCTAGTCTGTGGGACTCTGCATCCATCAGCTGCTGGATGAAGTCTCTGGATGACAATCCTGCTAGGCTCAGGTCCCAGAATACTCTGCAGATAGGACAAACTGTAGGTCTAAGGTTTTGTGATTGTGTTGGTGTTCCAATTCCTCCATTTGAGGTCTTGCCTGGTTATAGAAATGGCCGGTTCAGATTGTGCCTCCCCCCCACTAGGAGTCTTCACTAGGGTTACTCTCATAGATAGGAGTCTTCCCTAGGGTTACTCTCATAGATCCCACGGAGTCTCCATTGCACTAGCTTTCCACCTTGCCCCTGGAATGCCTTCCACAATCCTGTTTATTTCTTCCAATATATTTTCTCCCTACTGTACTTGATTCCCCTGTTCCCAAGCCCACCTGCCCCAGTCCACCCATGAAGTTTATTCTATTTCTCTTGCCCAGGGAGATTCTTACGCTCCCTCCCTTGTTACTTAGCCTCTCTGGGTCTGCGGACCTTAGCACGATTGCCTTTTACTTTTCAGCTAATATCCATTTATAAGTGTGTACATACAATGTTTGTCATTCTGAGTCTGGGTTACCTTATTCAGGATGACCTTTTCTAGTTCCATTCTGCATTATTTCTTGTATAAAGGAGTTTAAACAAACAAAAAATTCTCATTGAAACAACATCCAACAAACAAATGTCCAAAGTGTGTTACTATAACCTAATATTTTACCTATTAGAACAGAATGTCTGTCCTATTATATTACTTTAAAAAAATTAATATAAATCTAAAAAGACTGATCAAGTAAAGGAAAAAGAGGAGGGAATTATAAGAAATAAATGTTTCATTTTCAGTATGAGGTACATTTAGACCACACAGAGTCACAGATAAGAAGAGACACTAAGGCCGTGTTCTGTATCAAGTAGCTGGCCCTGCTTAGCTAGTAGGTACCCTTAGTTCTCTGCTGGCCTGAAAAGCACCCTCACAATGCTCACTCTGTTTGTAAGTCCAGTAAACCCACTGGTTTCCTAAAATAGACTTTAGTGGAACAAGCAGCCGTTTGTTTACATTGGCTCAGGGAAAGAAATCCTGGAATATATGAATTGATTAAAAAATGTCTTCTGTGCCTTTAGAAGGGAATTATTTACCTTTTATACCCACCATGCTGGATAGCTCTATGGAAACTTGATATGCTATCTGAAAGGAGGGAACCTCAATTAAGAAAATGTCTCTATAAGATCAGGCTGTAGACAAGCTTGTTTTCTTAATTAGTGACTGATGGGGGAGAGCCCAGCCTATTGTGGGTGGTGCCATTTCTGGGCTAGTGATCCCGGGTTCTATAATAAAGCAGGCTAAGTAGGCCGTGGAGGACATGCTAGTAAGCACCCTCCTCCATGGCCTCTGTATCAGCTCCTGCCTCCAGTTCCTGCCGTGTTTAAGTGCCTGCCCTGACTTTTTAAAATGATAGACTATGATGTGGAAGTGCAAGCCAAATAATCCCTTTCTTCCCAGATTGCTTTTAGGCCATGATGTTTTTTGTTATAGCAATAGTAACCCTAACTAAGACACCCACAATTCTTTTCCCTCCCACTTCCTACAAAGTCCTTTTTAAAAAAAAATTCCCTTTATTAATAATAGATTCGTTTCTCATATATAATATATCCTGATTACAGTCTCCTCTACTCATTCCAGTTCCTCTCATCTGGATCAACTCCATTTCTGTCTCTCCTTAGAACAGAGCTCAGATAACAAAACATAACAAAACAAAGTATAAAATGAAACAGAAATCATCACATTGAAGAAGTCAGACAAGGCAAGCCAACAGGAGGTAAAAAGCCCCAGGAGAAGACACAAGGATCAGAGGCCCACATACTCAGGGCTCCCGGAAAAACTCTAAATTGAAAGTTATAGTCTATATATTCATACATACACAGAGGACCTGGTACAGACTCGTGTAAGCCCTGTGCTTGCTGATTCGGGCTTCGTGAGTTCATAGGAGCCTTGCTCAGTTAATTCAGAGGGCTGAGTTCTCCTGATGTTCTCCACCACCCCAGGGTCTTACACTTTCTGCCTCTTTTCCTAAGGGGTTCCCTGAACTCTGAGGAGAGATTTGACAGAGACCTTCTGTTAAGAGCCATGTGTTCCAAGATTTCGCACTATATTTATAATGTCTGGTTGTGAATCTCTGCATTTGTTCTCATCTTTTGCAGCAAGAAGTGTCTCTGATAATGGGTGAATAAGGAACTGATCTATGAAGATAGCAGAATATCATTGAGTCATTTTATTTTTCTTTTTTTATACCAGCATTATTCTATTTTATTCTAGGTTTCTGGACTATCTACTGTCTGGTTTTTGGTCATCCAAGGAGTGTTGAGTGTGGGCTGCATCTTGAGGAGTGGGCCATAAGTCATATCAGACATTGGTTGGTCCCTCCTACAAGCTCTGTGCCACTATTGACCTAGCATGTTTTCAGGAAGTAAAGATTGTATATTAAAGTTTTTGTGGATGCCTTGGTATTTATGTTCATCTTTTGGTATTCTGCAAAGTACCTTCCTGAACTGAAGACACTAGAATTTAGGCTCTATGTAGGTTCCATCTTGACTTCATATTCAATGAGTTTTGTGGGTGTTGTCTTCAGCAATGGGGCCCTCACTGTCAGTTTGTGGAGAACAACCTAAATTCTTGGCAATGGTCTGGGTAGTTTGTGGATTTTCATGGAACCCCTTTGGCCAACAACTCAATTGGATAAAATTGAGTTGTCCTAGCACTGGAAGCTTCATTTGGAAACAAGAGATGGCCAGTTGAGACTCAATCTTCTTCAACAGGACCAAGTTCATATATTTTATAAAGTTCATATTGCACTAGGTTTTCCATAAAACCCCTCAAATGCCCTTCAATTCAGTCTTTCTCTGCATTTCCTCTGTCAAACCCATCTCTCCTCTCCCTTCCCACAGGATTCTCCCATTCCTGTACTCCATCTTCCATGGTCTACCCATAAAATCTATTCTATTTCCCCCTCCCAGAGAAGTCTGTGTGTCTGTCCCTTTCTCTATACTTAACTTCTCTAGTTCTATGGATTGTAGCTTGATTATCATTTAATGACAAATATCCACAGATAAACAAATGTATAATGTATTTATCTTTCAAGGTCTGGGTTACTTCATTTAAGATGATTTTTTTCCACAGATAAACAAATATATAATGTATTTATCTTCCAAGGTCTGGGTTACTTCATTTAAGATGATTTTTTTTTCTAGCTCCATCTATTTACCTGCACATTTCATGATGTCTTTTTTTCATAGTTTCAACAGAGTGGGACACTTTCATAAGAATGACCTGTGGTGGCTGTTCCTAAAGGTGTTGCCTGTCTGTAGAATCCATTCCCCAACAGGAATGCCTTGTCTAGCTTCAGTGGGAGAAGGTATGCCTAACCCTGCAAAGACTTGATATGCCAGGGTTGGGGGATACCCAGGAGGGGCTCCTGTCTTCTCAAAGGAGGAGTGGGGAATGGGAAAAGAGTCTGTGAGGGGGACACCAGGAGAAGGGATAGTGATTGGGATGTTAAAATGAATGAATAAATAAATTAATGGAGAAAAAAAAGCAAAGCACTTATAAAAAAAATGATCACTGGGCAGTGGTGGTACACACCTTTAATCCCAGCACTTGGGAGGCAGAGGCAGGAGGATTTGTGAGTTCGAGGCCAGCCTGGGCTACAGAGTGAGTTCCAGGACAGCCAGGGCTATACAGAGAAACCCTGTTTTGAAACAAAACAAAACAAAACAAAACAAAACAAAACAAAACAAAACAGACCCAGGGGTACAGGGGTGCAGGTTAGTTAACTCTGTTGGTCTTCCTGTGGAGTTGTTATTCCTTTCCAGGCCTGCAATCCTTCCTCCTATTCTTCCATAAAGGGTCCCCAAGCTCCATTCACTGTTTGGCTATGGGTGTCTGTATCTGTCTGAGTCGGCTGCTAGGTGGATCCTCTCAGAGAACAACATGCTCCTGTCTGCAAGCATAAAAGAGTATCATTAATAGTGTTAGGGATTGGTTCTTACCCATGGTGTGTGTCTCAAGTTGGGCCAGTTTTAGGTTGGCCAGTCCCTCAGTCTCTGTTCCATCCCCTGTGCCCATATTTCTGCTAGACAGAATAAATTTTGAATTGAAAATTTTGTGGGTGGGATTGATGTCTTTATTACTCCATTGGGATCCTGTCTGGCTACAGGAGATGGCCTCTTCAGGTTCCATATCCCCAGTGAAGTGAGTCACAGCTAAGTTCACCCTCATTGATTTGTGGGTGAAGATGGACATTTTCCTATTACATTAATCCTACCAATTCAGGAACATGTGTGATTTCTTTCCATCTTCTGATATCTTCTTCAATTTCTTTTTTTGATGACTTGAATTTTTTTTAATCATAGAAATCTTTCACTTTCTTGTTTTGAATTGCCCCAAGATATTTTATATTATTTGAGGATATTGTGAAAAGTGTTCTTTCTCTGATTTCTTTCTTAGTCCACTTGTCATTTGTATATAGAAGTATTACTGAATTTTGTGAGTTATTTTTGTACTCATCTAGTTTGTTGAAAGTGCTTAGCAGCTGTAGCTATTTCCTGGTGGAATTTTTAGGGTCACTGATAAATATTATCATACATCTGCAAATAAACATATTTTGATTTCTTCCTTTTTAATTTGTTTTCTTTCAATTTGTTCTTTGATCTCCTGTAGTTGTCTTATTACTCTAGGTAAAACTTTAAGTATTATGTTGAATAGGCATGGAGAGAGTGAGCTACCTTGTCTTCTTCCAGATTTATGTGAATTGTTTTAAGTTTCTCTCAATTTAAGTTAATATTGGCTATAGGCTTGATGTAAACTGTCTTTATTATATTGAAGTATGTCCCTTGTGTCCTTAATCTCTTCAAGACTTTTAACATGAAAGGTTGTTGGATTTTGTCAAAGGCCTTTTCTGCATCTAATGAGATACTCATGTGTTTTTTGCCATTTGGTTTGTTTGTATGATGGATTACATTTATTGATTTACCATTGTCAACCATCCCTGTACCTCTGGGATGAAGGCTATTTGATCATGGTGGATTATCATTTTGATGTGTTCTTAGATTCAGTTTGAGATACTTTATCGAATATGTTTGCATCTATGTTCACAGAGGAAAGTAGTCTGTAAGTCTCTTTCTTGTGGTGTGTGTGTGTGTGTGTGTGTGTGTGTGTCTATCAAAGTATCTGTGGCCTTATAAAATAATTTGGTAATTTCCCTTTCTGTTTCTATTTTGTGGAATAATTTGAGAAGTATTGACATTAAGCCTATTTTGAAAGCCTGGTAGAATTCTGTGCTAAAACCATCTGGATTTAGCTTTGTCAAGTGCTATCTATCAAGAAAATTGTCTATTTTTTTTTTTTTTAGATATTCCAATTTTGTGGGGTACAGGTTTTTAAAGTACGTCCTCTGATTTTCTGGATTTCCTTGGTGTCTGTTGTTATATTCCCCTTTTCATTTCTAATTCTGTTAATTTGGATATTCTTTCTCTACCTTTTAGATAATTTAGATAAGAGTTTGTTGATCTTATTGATTTTTATAAGAACCAACTCTTTGTTTCATTGATTCTTTGTATTGTTTTCTTTGCTTCTATTTTATTGATTTCAGCCTTGAGTTTGATTCCTTTTGTTCTAGAGCTTTCAGGTGTTCTGTTAAGTTGTTAGTGTGAGATACCTCCTCTATCTTCTATTTATTTATTTATTTATTTATTTATTATTTATTTATTTAATGTAGGAATTTAGTGCTATGAACTTGCCTTTTAGGATAACTTTCATTTTGTTCCTTAAGTCTTGATATACTGTGTGTTTGCTTTCAAAGAATTCTACAAGTCTTTAATTTCTTTATTTCTGTAATCTGTGGTGGTCTGATAGAATTCAGGAAGTTATTTCAATTTTCTTGTATCTCTTGAGACTTACTTTGTGTCTGAGGATGTGGCCAATTTTTGAGAAAGTTCTGTGAGGTTCTAAGAAGAAAGCATATTTCTTTGGGCTTGGGTGAAAATGTTCTGTAAATATCTCTTAGGTCCATTTGGTTTATAACTTCAGCTAGCTGTAGCATTTCTATGTTCAGTTTCTGTCTGTCTATTGGTGAGAGTGGCATATTGAAGTCTCCCACTATCTCTTTGTGAATACCTGTTCTGATTAGTTTTGGCTTGAAGACTGTTAGATAATAAAATGGCTACACCAGCTTGCTTCTTAGGTCCATTTACTTGGAATATATTTTTTAAATAATTTACTGTGAGGTAATGTCTTTCTTTGCTCTTGAAGTGTATTTCTTAGTTACAGCAGAAGGATGCATCCTGTTTCTCCATCCATTCTGTTAGTCTGTTTTTATTTTAAATCAGGGAATTAAGATCATTGGTATTGAAAGATATCAATGATCTCTGATTGTTGATTCTTGCTATTTTATTGTTGCTGCTGCTGGTGGTAATGGTGATGGTGATGGTGGTGGTGATGTGAGTGTGATGTGTGTGTGTGAGTGTGATGTGTGTGTGTGTGTGTGTGTGTGTGTGTGTGTGTGTGTGCTTGCCTTTTTTGGCTTTGCTGGTCTGAGGTTATTTATTTCCTGTGTTTTCATAGTTGTAGCTAACCCCCTGAGATTGAGGCTTCCTTTCTAGCACCTTCTGTAGGACCGGACTTACAGATAAATTTTGTTTAAATTTGACTTTATCACAGAATATCTTATTTTCTCCATCTATGATGATTGAAAGTTTTGCTGGGTATACTTCTTGGCTCTTATTTGTGCTCTCTTAGAGTCTGTATCACATCTGGCTTTTAAGTTTTCCACGGAGAAGTCATTTGTAATTCTATTAAGTCAGCCTTTATATGTTGCTTGACCTCTTTCTCTTTTAGATTTTAATGTTCTTTTTTGTTCTGTCTGTTTAGTATTTTTATTACCATATGCTGACAGGAATTTATTTTTTCAGTTTAATCTATGTGGTGTTCTTTAAGCTTCATGTACCTTGATAGGAAATTCCTTTTTTAGGTTAGGAATATTTTCTTTTATGATTTTATTGAAAATATTTTCTGAGCTTTGAGCTAGATTTCTTCTCCTTCCTCGATTCTTATTATTCTTATAGTTGGTCTTTTCATCGTTTCTCAGATTTCCTGGATGTTTTGTGTCAGAAGATTTTAGATTTAACATTTCCTTTGATTGATTCATCTTTTTTTTATAATGTCTTTAACACCTGAGATTCTCTCTTTTATCTCTTGTATTCTGTTGGTGAAGCTTCCCTCTGTAGTTTCTGTTCGATTTCTACATTTTTTATTTCTAGAATTATGCCAGTTTGGGTTTTCTTTATTGATTCTATTTCCATTTTTAGGTTCTTAGTTTTATTTTTTTTCCTCCCATTGTTTGTGTTTTCCTGAAATTCTTTAAGGGATCCATCCATTTCTTCTTTGAAGACTTCTGCCATCTTTATAAGGCAGCTCTAAGGTCTTTTTCTTTGTCTTCACCTATGTTCAAATATTCAGGGCCTGATGTGGTAGGATATATGGGCTTGGTGGAGACATTGTCCTGCTTTGTAAGCCATTGCCCAAGCATTTGGGATTGGGATACATTATCCTGCTTTGTAAGCCACTGCCCAAGCATTTGGGATTGGGATACATTGTCCTGCTTTGTAAGCCATTGCCAGAGCATTTGGGATTGGGAGATTATAAGTTTAGGTGCTAATAACTGGGTTTGTCTTTGTTGGGTGGTGTTTTGTTCCTTGGCTTATGTTTTCCATCTAGACTTTAGGAGAGCATGGTGGCTGTGTGTTTTATAGTAGACAATTTTCTGTAGACCTGGTAGGTGTGGCCATTGGAGACTCCAGGTAAAATGTGTTTCCAGATAATAGGAGATTACACTTAGGAATGAGGATATGCTCGTGGTCTGCAGGGCTTCACAGGAGGGAGGAGAGCAAGGAGTTCCATCAGGCTCTCCTTATTTAGACTCCTTGGAATGAAGATATATAGTAATGTGAAGCATCCTCAGAAGGTAGGCTATAGAACCTAGGATGAGACTTGGGATTGGATCTGGAGGAACAGAAGGAGAGGGGAAGATCTACAGACAGCCTACCTGCTTCCCTGGCAGGAGTGGCCTGTGAGATAGCAGGGTGTGCCTGCTGGAGTTGGAGAAAGAAAGTTAGGAGGGGAAGGTTTGTGGATCCACAGGAGATGTGGGGACTGGGGAGGATTAAGGCTGTAGCAAGTGCTCTGTTATTGAGTTGGGTATGAGAGTGTGTGGGGGATTTGTATTTAGAGGAAAGGAGTGATTGAGTCTTCAGTTAGCTTACATGATTCCTTGGTCTGCTCAATTGGTATGTTCCCAGGGAATGTCTATTGGTGTTGAAAGCTGGGATAATGGGATGAGTTTACAAAAGGAAGATTGGGCGAGAAAATCTTTGAAATCCACTGCAGATGAGTTCAGAGAGGAAAAGGAGAGCACAATATGTTTCCTACTACCCACTGGTGGGCATGTGTGAACTCAATAATGGTAACTGAAACTCTATGGTTACTAAAGCCAGAGTTATGCAGTGGCCAGTCTCAAAGTCCCTTTGCCAAGGAGTATCAGTGCAGAGGCTTGACTTGCTGTATCTCAGGAGCACAAAAGTGTGAGTTTACTGTCTAGTATAATTCTTAAAGCCTTTCGGTTGTCAGCACATTGCTCATCAGGCTTGCCATGTATTTGACTTTGGGTAAATTCTTTGCACATTTTAATGAATATTTTCATTAGCTTTTTAGGGTACCTTATTAATTGCTCAGTGATTGCCTTTCAAGTTAGTTGAGAATTGTTGTCAGACCCGTTTAAGTAGTTTGGGGATCTCATATCCTCATTAGGATTCAATAGTGCTATTAAATATTAACTGAAAAGAACTTTGCTGGCACAAATCATTAACACACATTTTCCAAGATTCAATTGAGTGCATGCATTCTTGATTAAGATGTAGTTGTGTTGTGTCTTCGTGACATAGTTTTATTATAGTATCTAACCATATCTAAGTTGTTGAAGGAACAAATAAGCCCACCTTATGGACCAGTATTTAGGTGCTGTTTGCTATGTAGGTGGGCCAAAAATGTCTTCACTAAATCAGTGTCTGATATGGGACTATAAGAAGCAATGCAAAGCTCTGTGTAAGCTGGATTAAATTTTTAACATCAAAGTGAGAGGATGCAAATTGCATCTGATTACCCAGTCCATATAAAAGAGCCTTTTAGTTCATGAAGCACATGTAAAGCTTCAAGGCTAAAAAGCTTTAGTGATCTCAAAGACTAATACTTGAATATGGCATACATCTTGTGTTTCATATCCTTAAGTTTCAAATGGGTTGAGTTTCAAATGGTTGTATCAGTTATAGGACCAACACCAGTTCTCATGAGGTTAACAATACCCTCTGGATCTACTATTAGCAAGTTGTGTCATTTCCATGTATGTGCTAGGCAGGAGTTCTATGTCAAAGCATTGTTCATGGCACATTACAGCTTGTCTAATATGTCTATTTTCTGAAAGAAAGTCTTTTTTATGTTGATATATTTTTTAACAATTATTGCATTATGATGAGAAAAGTTACATGATTTCAATTTATCTGAATTTGTTAACATTTAAAAACATATTTTAAGTAAATAGAATTGAATCACATTCTTGTTCCCCTTTTGTACCACCACTCCTTCCAGAGACCCCTCTTCAATAACTACAATATCTTTTTTGTCATATTCCTTAAAATTTATAAAATATAACAACAAAAATAAGTATTATAAAAGTTGTTTGATATAAAACAACAATCAATTTAAGTCTTATGTAGATGCTCGTTTACAGCAATAGTGAAAATACATTTTTCTCAATATAAATTTTAAATAACTCCAAACATATTAGCTGTACACTTAAAAATAATACACCACTACTAGTATTTTCTTAAATGAACATGAATACATAGTCTTTTTGTTTGTTTTGTATTTAGCAGAGTTTAAAATCTTGGCTCTTACTGTGGTACAAGCCCAAAATAAGAACAATTTTTAGACATTGGGTTTCATTGTAATAAGGCTGTATTTCGATGAATCCCTCACATCACCAAAGGATTTTGTGGAGAGCTGCGAAGCACCACACCTCAAAGATGGCGCTGGCCGCCGCCCCCCGCCAGTCTGATG
>NW_022196912.1:128803307-128804213 GCF_008632895.1 Mastomys coucha | reverse complement strand
TGGCACGATTGGTGGAAGCGGCAGGGAAAATTTTTGGTGACCCAGATGCCGCTATGCCACTGATAAAGTAGTTGGCCTATGAGCAGTGCACCAAAGAGTGTAGAGCCACTATCACTCCTTATAAGAACAAAGGTATAGAAGCCTGGATGAAAGTGTGTAGAGAACTTGGGGGACCATTAACCAATGCTGGCTTTGCTGCCGCAGTAGTACAGTTGACCAGAAAAGGAGGAGGAGTTTATCAAGACAGTAGTTTTCCCTAGGGTCTATTACTAGTATGGATTTTTCTAGCAGTGGTAGCTCTAGTACTTGGGGTTCATCATCTAGTTTTCATTTTTACCACAATAAGACCTTTTCAGCCTAACCAGGATGTCTCTGGCCTCCTTTTCTGTGGATAGTAAGCAATGGGAGTGCATTTATGGGCGAAGAGAAGTTAGTGTGCACTCCGGACACATGCTTTTATGCTTTGTGCTGGAATGCCACGGCTTTTCCTGTGGCTGTGGTGACTAGAATGCCTCGATATGTACCAGTTCCTGTGGAGGCCCCTGATACCATGTTGCTATTCAGGCCTAAAAGAGATTTTGGCATCACTGCAGCTATTGTTACCGTCATCACTGTTGCTGCTGTGGGGGCTACTGCCTCAGCTATCACCTTGTCTACTTCTATACAGACTGCCAACACCCTGAATGACGTCTCAGCCAATGTAGCACAGGCATTAGATACTCAGGCCTCTATGAATTCCCATCTCAAAGGGGGCCTTATGATAGTTAATCAATCCATAGATTTAATACAAGAACAAATTGATACTCTTTGGCAATTAGCACAGTTGGGATGTGAGTGCAAGATGCAAGGCTTGTGTGTTACCTCGGTGCAATATCAGAATTTTACAAAGGCTGCTAATCTGTCCAA
>NW_022196912.1:128789475-128801836 GCF_008632895.1 Mastomys coucha | reverse complement strand
TCATCCTGATAAGTGATTTTAGATCTGAATCTTGCTTTTCTGGTGTGATGGTGTGTCCAGGACTTGCTGTGGTCGGAGAATTGGGTTCTGATGATGGCAAGTGACCTTGGTTTGTGTTGTTTATTTTCTTATACTTGCCCCCCACCACCATCTGGTTCTCTCTAGTGCTACCTACTCTTGCTAAATCTGACTGGAGCCTGTCCTTCCTGTGATCCTGGTTGTGTCATAACTCCCCAGAGTCAAGCTATCTCTGTGATCCTGTGATTCTGGGATCCTGGGATTTTGGGATCCTGGGATTGTTAGATCACCTGGGAGTGTGGCTTTCTCTCTGTGTTGTGGGACTGGTTGCAGAGCTTGTGCCCAAGGTCTGCTCTCTGATCCTGTGTGTGTCAGAGTGCCTGGGAGTGGAGCTTCCTCTGGGTGTCGTGGGACTGGCTGCGGAGCTTGCACCCAAGGCCTGCTCTGGACTCCATCCCAGACAGACTGGAAGGAACCCAAGTCCCTGGGCTGGAGGAGTTCCTGGGTGTCTGGTCCCGCCTTCCCAGTTACTCCCAGTGTTGGGAGAGATGTTGGTTCCTGCTCACCTCTATCCTGGGTGTGTCAGAGCGCCTGGGAGTGGGTGTTCTTGGACTGGCTGCGGATGAAAGAAAGTCTTTCTAAATGTCTAGTTTTCATATCATCCAAGTGTTTCAGATTTTGTAGCAGTTAAACTATATTGAGAATTCTTAAAACGTAAGTTAAAAAGCAAGGATTTGGTCCAGCTGAAGTTGCTGTAATTTTATAAGCTGTTTCAGCTTGATGTGCTTTGGAGACAGACAGTCAAAGCTTAGGTGCTATGGTAGCAGCAGTATCAAACTGAAGTAACCTTCTTTCCTACTTTCGTTGAATAGGGAAATTAAGAATTCTGAAAGAGTGAGAAAATTTTGAAC
Organism: Mastomys coucha; assembly: GCF_008632895.1. Classification (NCBI taxonomy): domain Eukaryota; kingdom Metazoa; phylum Chordata; class Mammalia; order Rodentia; family Muridae; genus Mastomys; species Mastomys coucha. The sequence goes on along the minus strand of NW_022196912.1, from coordinate 128,800,907 downwards.
ATTTAGGGTGAATGTTCTGTATATCAAAATAAATTTCAGAAAAATGCAAGTTTTACTTATACATATTGGGTCTGTAGAGTACTATAATAGTTTATGTTTTAAAAGTACTGTTATAGGGTTCCTGGGTTCTAATATTTTAGGAGTATGTTGTCTGTACATACTGATTTCTGACATTTAATATGTAATCCATTGTCTAGCTATATTCTCTGCACATCATCCCACAGGTCCAGGAATCCATTGTCTGGCTATATTCTCTGCACATCATCCCACAGGTCCAGGAATCCATTGTCTGGCTATATTCTCTACACATCATTCCGCAGGGTCCAGGAATCCATTGTCTGGCTATATTCTCTGCACATCATCCCACAGGTCCAGGAATCCATTGTCTGGCTATATTCTCTACACATCATCCCGCAGGTCCAGGAATCCATTGTCTGGCTATATTCTCTGCACATCATTCCACGGGTCCAGGAATCCATTGTCTGGCTATATTCTCTGCACATCATCCCGTAGGTCCAGGAGAATATCCCTAACGTGGCAATATGTGAAGAATGTATATTTAAAAGAAATATGTGTTTCAAAGCTGTGAGAAGAGTTAAAACCTGTTCTTGGTACATGAGTTATCCAGGACATCTTAGCCAAATTACTCTTAGAAGGCTGAATGGTATTACAAATATAGAAAAGATACATTTTAGAAATTAAATTATTGTTAAATTCCCATCCAAAGGATTCCCACAAAGACGTTTTATTTTTGTTAAGTACTTTAGGGACCTGTTATAGGCTACAATAGGCTCATCTATCATATGCCAGGTTTGTCCTAACTTCGACAAAAGAGGCAACTGTAATGTTATGTTCCTTGGGTAGGTTAGCAATATTGAATACAAATTTGGTATAAAGGCTTGTATCGTTGTAGTACCACCATGTACCACCAGAGGGGCACACATTCTCCAAATATGTTCCATTTATCGATGTTAGATGGTGACTTTAGAGTTGCAGAATTATAACATAAGTGAACCAATCTTCTGTAGATTAATTGCCCCAAATACTAACAAACTGTTCCCTGAATTTTAGGAGGTTTACTTTTAATTCTAAACAAACCTAAATTAACTTAAAGTTGGGAAGTATATAGATATAGTGTTGGGTTACAGTGCAAGTAAACTTATGTGTGTCCCAAAGGCCTAGTTTGCAACAATGTGAAGTCATGTGTCAAGATTTTTGAAAAGCGAATCCCTGGGTTTGTTTTAGACTTCTTTTCTTTGAGTTCACCAGAGAATTTTATGAGGGTTGGTACTCAGGTTCAGTAAGCACAAGTGGGCATTGTTGAGTATCCTAGTATGTTCCAAGAACATTGGATTCCATAGTGAGGGGTGACTGGAGAGGAATTAGTCATTAACCCTCACAGGCTTGGACTTCTGAGTAATTTCTCACATTGTGGCTGGCTAGAGAGGCTTGCTCAAAGTGTGAGATGCTGGTAAGCCTGTGAACCTGTGTGTGGTGTCATTATCGATTCTCTTTGCCTCTTTCTCCATCACACATGGGAAAGGGATACTGTCATTAGCCAGATTAAAATATAGTCTTATACTGAATTATTTAGTTGGCATTGGTGGCATGAGGAACTCAAACTGGGTTCCTCAGTCTCAGATATATATCTAAATCTTCATATTCATAGTCCTCATCTGGCCTCAAACTCACAGATAATCTGTCTGCCTCTGCCTCCTGAGTGCTGGGATTAAAGGTGCAGACCACCATCATTTTTAAATAGTTTAAACATTCAGAAACAGAAGGGGCATTCCAAATCTCCCTTTATGAAGTTAGTATAACTCTAATATCCAAAGTGGCAAAGACAGAGAAAGAAGAGAAAATTATAGGTCACCATTTCTGATGAACATAGACTCAATAATACTTAATAAAGTAGTTTGAAATAGAATACAGATGAACTCAAAAAAGATTATACACCATGATCAAGTTGAATTTATCTTGAAGTGCAGGGGTTGTTTAAAGTATGCAGGTCAATAAATGTAATAAGATATATAAGTGGATTTAAATACAAAAGTCACATGATCATCTCAATAGATGCATAAAAAGACTTTGCCAATATCTAACATGGCTTTATTATAAAAATCATAGAGAATGTATTGACAAAGAGACCATATCCCAGTACAGTTAAAGGAGTAGACACCAAGAGGGTATGTTTAAATACCACATGATTTCTGAAGTTGACAGTAGTTCTATTTGGAAAATATAAAGGAAAAATACATTGCAGCACCTACTGCAGTAACCTTGGGGCCGTTCAGAGTGATGTTAATTTCACGAGCCTTCATCCAGTAATTTGAAATGAAAGGGATGGGCATATGCAAATAAAGGGTTCTGTCCTCTAGTAAATAGCTCAGTTGTTGTTCCTACAGCCCAGAGATAGAGAGGCCAGCATTTCTTAGGTCTCCATATCATCCATTGTTCACTGGATTAACTCAGAGGACATACCATGAAGTTTGGGCAGAGTTTAGTTCTTGCTTTGATGATTTTGAATGGTAACATTACAGAACTGGAAGATTTAGTGTGTGCATGTGTGTGTGTGTGTGTGTGTGTGTGTGTGTGTGTCCACATCTTATACATGCTGTTGTTTTGTTCTCAGGTGTTCACTGTGAAGTATATCTGGTGCAGTCTGGAGGAGGCTCTATTCAGCCAGGAGGATCTCTGAGACTCTATTGTGAAGGGTCTGGATTTATATTCAGTGACTACTACATACACTGGCATCGCCAGGCTCCAGGAAAGAGTCTGGAGTGGGTAGGTTTCATTCGAGACAAACATAGAAGTCACACAACAGAATATGCTGCATCCATGAAGGAGAGATTCACCATTTCAAGAGATGATTCCAAGAACACTGCCTACCTTCAAATGAGCCGCCTGAGAGCTGAGGACACAGCGATGTATTACTGTGCCAGAGAAAGAGGCACACTGAGGGGATGGTAGTGTGAACCCAGACAAAAACTTTCCTCAAGAGGTGCTCAGAACCACCAGTACGTGGTCAGAACCAGCAGGGGGCACTATTGACTAGTTGTAGCCCCATTCAGACCAGGGAGTGGATTTAAATTTCATGGCTTTAGTATGCTGGAGTCATAAATTTCTGGATTGTTTTTGCATTTTTGCTATTATGATGCATTTTATTATCTGTGTATGGATTCAAAGAAAAATTAAAAGATAAAATGCATTGTAAAGGGGGAATATACATTTTGTACACTAATAATTTCTGATAATGTTAATTTATCTGTTCATATTTATTAACAGAAATCTTTCAACATATACTAAATTTCTTAGAGGGTAAACTATTGTTTATACATGGATTATATCTATATATCTATAGATAGATATATAGGTATATTTATATTATATATATACATATATATATATATTTAGGTAAATATATGAATAAAGTTATAAGCTTTTCAGTTAACTGAATAATATTACTATTACTTAAAGTTTTTCTAAACAATCAGATTTAATGCTTAAATAAATATAAATAATCTGACTCATTCAGAACTTTGCTATATGACTCCTAGTTATGCCAAATTATTTCAAAAAATTCATTTACACTCAGTTTTTCACATTATGAAAATATTATGAGGGGTTTTGTGTGTTTTAAATGTGCCCTAATCATTTAAAGTGATGGATACATGAATAATCTTGATATAATTATTTCATATTGTACTCTTAAACCTTAAAATAACTTTTTATCCCATAAACATATAACAATCAGTTGAAATGTTTCAATATTTTCTCAATTACCAGTTGTAATTACCAATATCCAATCTCTTCAAGCCACAGTCTTCTTCTGTTTGTTTTCTAAGGCTTCACAGGCCTTTCTGAGTTCCCCCCAACCCCCACATATTCTGACATCCTGAACCATCCAAAGTTTACATGAGTAGCAGCAGTTAGTGTTTGCCATGCCAATCAGGCTGAGTCAGTTTTCTTGTACTCAAGTGATGCCACTAGAAACAAAGCTTGTCCACTTCCTGCTCTGCCATCCCAACCAAATAGCTTTAGTTTTATGTCCACCACACTAAGAAAGAGAAATTAGAAGATTTTGTGATTGGGTCTTCTGTTCTGGAGAATAAGAGTGCAATATCGGCACAAATGTTGTGGGGTCAGCCAAACACTTTCTGATAGGATTTAAGACTGCATTAAGTACAAGTCTGGTTAAGAGCTTGTGGTTGAGTATGGCACAGCCCCAAGGTTAACCTACTACTATTATCTTACTAAATGGACAAAATTTCACACTGACCTTTAAATTTGTATTTATCTATTTGTAAATTAGTGAAATTGATGGTGAATAGTGCAAAAATTCACAATTGGCCAACACACACACAGAAGGAGAGAGAGAGAAAGAGAGAGAGAGAGAGAGAGAGAGGGAGGGAGAAAGACGGAGGCAGAGAGAGAGACAGAGAGAGACAGAGAAAGAGAGGGGGAATGCACATATAAATATACTTTATACACACACATATATAGAAAAATAAATTCTTAGAATTTTCACTCAGATACAGCAAAACCCACCCATCCTCTAAAGATTATCCACGAGCAGAAGTCTCCACATATTTAGGCATCAGACACCACAAAACTCCATTTGTACAAGCCAACATCTAAGTATATTTCTACACTTATAATACAGAATATATCTTATAACATAGAATAACATGTTAAAATAATATAATAATAATAAGGCAGATGTGGTACCATATGCCTTCAATCCCAGCACTCTAGCTGAGAAGATATACAGATTTCTGTGAGTTTGAGTGTAGTCGACATAGTGCGTTTCAGGCCAGTCAAGTATACATAATGAGACTCATTATAAAAAGCAAATAAATAAATAAATAAATAACATAATGAAATTAAAAATAAAAATATACACATATATTCTCTCAGAATTCTAGCCATCCAATTCTCAAGATCGGCTTCCTAACAAACAGCATTTTTACCTTTTAGGTGGGAGTTCATTTGCTACCTTCCATGAACTCAGGAGAATGGGTTTGCATGTTTCTATTTAATAGATCCTTTCTGCTTTAAATATAGCACCTTAATGGCTTGCTTCGACTGTCACAGTCTCCTTCTCTATTCTATCCATTCCCTGCCTAATTCTACAAGGACAATTGTAATTACTATGATTTCTCTTTCACGTAAAGCTTATTTATATTTATCCTCAGAGATCACACTGATGCTTGTAGATTCACACAGAATATCAAGAAACTTTTAAAAAAATTGAGGAAGTTTAGAAAAAGTTGATCATTCATAGTGCATGCTATATGAGTCTATTTTGTCAGGAGCCATCAAGTAAAGGCTAAGGCTAGCAGGTGACCTCTGTGGAGGTGACCCACTGTCTTTGCATGGTCTGTGTTGGGTGAGTACTGAAGGGCAAGTCCCCAAGAGATGTCATCCTGGGATTGCTTCTTGTGGATATGCCTTTCCTGTCACCACTACATACTTTAAGTATTCCTGGGCATTAGTGCACCCTATTGAGCAGGATTTCTGCAGATCAACATAAACATGAACTTTCATGAATTAAAGTTGTTTAGATGAATTAATGGTTGTACAGTTAGAGTTACAAGGCCAGAGATTATTAGTCTTTTGTCCAACTCTCTGTTCCATCTCAGCTCCTAACCTCCAAAGGCCGGGCAGCCCTCAGCATTATTTATATTACTTATGTAAATTAAAAATAATTTCACAAAGAGACTAGTTAGCATGTGTGAGGTGTGCTCAGGTATGAGCATACATATTGTATGAAAAACTCCCACAGAGGATCAATAAAAATACTTTGGACAGGGCATGAGTTCTTGGATTAGATTTGGCAATAGTTATTGAGGGGCAATCACAGATTCATGTGTATGAACTTGAAATGATATTATGGGAAGGTTCAAACTCTATGAGACTTCTGGCTTCTGAGAGATAGAACATCAACGTGTGATCAGATTTCTAGCCAGATAGTCTAAGAACTCAGAGCAGGGCTCAAACTTTGACTCCAGTATGCCCATTGTCGATTGAGAGAATGGAGCTTTGGTTACAGTGGTATTTGAGGTCAATACAGGTGTGGAATTCTGATCTCTGAAGTGCAAAATGTCACAACAGAACCTGTGATCCCAGATACCTTTAGGTCTTGTATCTCTAATCACAGACTCCTGATAGTAAATGAACTTCAGTTTGCTATTTCGATTCTAGCAGGCTTATAGTATTCAAGGATAACCAGGTTTACCATCACCCAGTCACTCCGATGCTTAGTGTGCAGCACCACCCTTATTCATTTTGATACATAGCTTACATAAGTTGAACAACTTTTTTGACAATCAACACCATTTTCACCAGTCCCTGTAGTTGAACTTCATGCAGATATTCCTCTAAGAAGAGACATATAAACCCAAACATCAAAAAGATCTAAAGATGTAAAAACATGCCCACTTCAACAGAAGTATAAAGCACAAGGAAACAATATAAGAAAACTACAACACAACCATTACTCAAGACACAATACCAACCAGCCGGTTTCTATATGAGGCAACTCAAAATTAAAGAAATAGATGAAATGTCTCAGAAAGAATTTGGAGTCTTAATATTCAAAAGAACTAACAATCACACAGATGATCCAAACAAATACACATGAATTAAAGGAATCTTTTCAAGATCTTGACAAGGCAGTCCCCAAAGTGAATGCAACAGTTAATAAACTAGAGGGTAAAGTTCAGATTGTAGAAAAAAATAGCAAGGAGATTAAAACATTGAAAAAATCATCAGAGCCAGGTGGTGGTGGTGCACGCCTTTAATCCCAGCACTTGGAAGGCAGAGGCAGGTGGATTTCTGAGTTCTAGGCCAGTCTGGTCTACAGAGTGAGTTCCAGGACAGCCAAGACTACACAGAAAAACCCTGTCTCAAAAAAAAATCATCATACAAAAGTGCTTGAAATGAAGGAGATGGGCAGCCAAACAAAAACTACAGCAGATATTATCATTAACAGACAAGACTATGAAAAAGAATGAATTTCATTGATGGAATTTATAGTTGAGCAAATAATATAAACAGATACTTATAGGAAAGATTTCAGTAGGATGAATGATATTTCTAAGAAGTCCAGGATATGTCCAAGAAACCAAACCTAAGAATTCACAGTGTTGAAGAAGCAGAGGTAAAATTGAATGAAAAAATAAACTAATTAGAGAGATTATAACAAATTTACAGAAAGAAGTAGGCTTCCAAATGTAAGAGATATGTAGAACACCAAATAGTTATGAGCATGTAATATTACAATGAGGATGTCAAATATAAAAAACAAAGAATACCAAAGAAGCATGCAACAACACCAGTTCACAACTTCGCTAGCAACCATAAAGACTGGAAAGACGTGGACTGCAATATCTTAACCTCTGGAAATGAGCAACTGTGAACCAAGAATGTTATACCCTTCCTAGCTATCTTTCAAAATTGATGGAAAAATGAAAGTATTTCAGGAAAATACATTGTGACGAAGCTTATGATGATCAAGTGGGCACTGCAGAAAGTTTTTAGTGAAATGTTTTACAGAAAGAAAGATGAAATGCAGTTTCACTGCTGACAAGCGAGCTAGACAAGGGAACAAACAACCATGTCCAACACAACAGCTCAGCAAACTCTCAGAACTAAGATGGGAAGAAGAAAAAGCAACCCAATATTCTGGAAAACAGAACACCACCCAACAAATTTATAGGAAATAGCAAACATCTTTTCAAACTAACTTTAAATGTAAATGGCCTCAATGCATCATCAAAAAGATACCATAAATGAACTAGATTTTAAAGACCCAACTATATGCTGTCTTCAGGAAACACATTTATCAAAAACTTATAAAAGGATGAAAAAAATTAAGCAACTAGGAAATATAAAAACAAGTTGGTGTAGTTATTCTCACATCAGACAAAAATAACTATTCACTATAAAATTAATTAGAAGAGATGAAAGGGGTCATTGCATAATGGTGAACAGAACAATTCGTAAAAGAGATAAAACAATTATAAACATTTATGCATATTTTTTGTATCCCTAATTTTATAAAACAAACACTAGAAAAACAACAGGCCACATAGATCCTGATATAATAACAATCTCGACTTCAATACCTGACTCTCAAATTTAGATAGGTCTTCCAAACTAAAAACAAAAAAATTCAGAGCTAAAATGTACTATGGATGAACTTGACTTATAGAGTATCTTCCACCCAATAGGTACAGAATACAACTTTTTTTCACTTAGAAGCCTCTCAAAATATTCCACATCATAGGACACAAATAAACTCTCAACAAATGCGAAGATTTAAGATAATTTATCATTTGTCAGAAAATAAAGGATGATTAGTTTTTCACTCTCATATTGATATCATCCTTCAAAGACTCTCATAATATTGTCAAGTATAAGAGCTGGAAGATAGGGGAAGGGCTATACAATGTTAATTTCTAATCATGACATAGAGATTGCACTCACGAATTCAATAGATGTTACAGTTGTGTACATTGGGCCTGAATAGGAACAGAAATATCAACAGCCAAACTTGGATTGTGGAGGGTCCATGATGCCCTACTGCCTCCCTGTGCACCAGTGAATTCTTGTAGATTCTAGGTAAACAGTTTATTATCTTCAGCTATACACTCAGTCGTAACCTACACAGGCTCCATTATAGTCTTATTCCCATTACATACTCCATTAGATAGTGTACTTATGTAGATGGCCCTGATTACAGTCAATGGGTCACAAAACAAAACAAAGTGAAATGAACATGGGAAAGAATCTTATATTTATAGGTGTCAAATCTCTAACCCTAACCTCAAAGTGAGGTTTAACAGGGCTAGAAGGAAGGAAAGAGAGGTAAGAGTCGTTAGGATGTATTATATACATGTACAAAACGTCAACAATTAAATTTAATTAGTGAAAAATCAAATGAATAAATAACTAAAATATTTTCTCTTATGAATAGAATTCTGTGACTTTAAAAAAAAGGCTTACAAAATCTCTTGTTTGGATCAGCCCCCAAGGTGTCTCCCTCCCTGGCATCATGCTTTTAAATTTGTATAGTTGGTGCTGCTTTTTGGCCCCTGTGAGCAGAATGTGAACAAATGTCATACAATCTTAGAAGGCCTGTGGCTCAGCTGTGTTGCCAGGTCTGGCATGGCTGTGTAAGGGGAGGTCTGAAACAGTTCCTGCCCCTGGAGCATCGCCAGCCCATTGATTTCCATAATCTCTATGTGTGCTGGTGACTGCTGTTGGCCTGAAATTCATCTATTGTCTTTACTATTTTACTTTCAGTCTCTCTTTCTGGGGAATATAGTTTCCCCATTACTCAGAGTTAACCACTCCATAATAAATTAAACAGATATGGTTCTCAGGAATGAGGAATGGAGGTGGTCGTGAGGCTGTGGAGGACGAGGAACAGGCCTTCTGATTGGCCTGTAGGGCCATGGGAAAGGACCTAGACAACATAACCTCAAGGACCACAAAAGCCCACATGGTCCTTTGTAGAAATAGTTCATTGCCAGACTTGGCCTTGAATTTGGAATCATGAGGAGATATATGTACCCGCCTATCCAATGGCTGCTGTATTAATTAGCCAGGATGAACTTGGGAATATTAAGGCTAGAGAGTTAAAGTGGTTTCAAGAAGAAAAGATATGGGTAGAAAAAAGGAATCTGCAAAATACAAGAAAATTATGGATTCATTTATATCATTTTATATATATATATAGCATATATATATATATCTAGAAGCAATATTTGAAGGAGAGTAGATTAGGCTACAGAATCTTTAGGATGAGGAAATAAATATTAGAGAATTTAAAAGAAGATGTACAAGCACACAAAAAGTGGTTTGTTCTTTGTTCTCCTAGTTACTTGTAGGATTGAAGATGACAATCCCTAGAGAGATATTATTTAAAGAGATATTTATTTAAAAACTTAAAAAAATCATTTCAACTTTAGTAGTCTGTCACCTTTCTGTTCTTACATGAAAACAGTTACTAAGGAGTGCTGTCTGCTGTAGCAGGAAACCACAGGGCTGCGCTCAGCTTCCTGTGAAGAATAGGCTGTATAAAACCTATAAGGAAATGTGCTTTGGCTTTGTGTTTAGTTTTGTTTTGAGGAGACAGGGTTGGGATTAATAATCTGGACTCCATAGAATTTATGTAAATTTAAGGATTTTTAAAATAATTATTAATAATGATTAAAGCCTTGATGGTGTAACTTTAGTAGACAAAAGACTTGGTTCAAGCTCTCTGGTTGGGAGAAAGAATGAAAGAAGAGAGGGAAAAAGAATGAGAAAAAGCGAGAAGGCAAAAGCATGAAGAGAGGAAGGAAGAATGATGAAAATCCTTGGGTAAAGAGAGAGCCCTTGAACTGACAGCTTGCATCCACTACTGTGACCCAGAGTAATTACTGAATTAGCGCCGCTCCCATTCCCGCCTTGCTTCAAGACCCTCCCCACGCTCAGGCGTACTGCGGTACTGTGTGACAATGGCTCATGACTGTTGGGAGGTGAGAGCCTCATCCTGACTGTTCACCTTCAGTAAGCACATACGTGCCCTGAAAAAAAAAAGATGATAAGGTCTGTATAAAGTGTGGAGTTGAAGAATCCATCAGAAAGTCAGTTTACCCATTTAAGAACTAGTTCACTCCGAAGCAGAGCTCTGCCGCCACTAAGATGGAGCTTTGTATTATTGTGCAGGAGACACAGTGAGCAGGTTCCCTGTGTGCTCAGAAACAACCCCCTTTGAGAATGCTCAGGGCCAGCAGGGGGTGGTGTAGACCCAACTTTCACCAGGAGAGAAACAGTAACAGGTGCAGAGAATCATCTGGAGAGTGAGGCAGTCCTCGGGGACTCTGAGGCTTCCTTTCCTAACATCACACAATTTCAGAGACCATAAGATACGTGTGATGGAGCTACTGTGACAAGACTACACATTTAGGACAGTAAAAGTTCTTCGTTAAGTAATTGCACATATGCTTTATTTATTACAAATTAACCTTATTGGAAGGATAAAAACCAATTACATAAGCAAATGAGAGAATGACAGAAAATTTCAAGCATGATGTATCAAACATTCGGTCTTCATTATCACTGTCAATCTATCTATAACTTCTTTTCACTGGCAGGGGGGATTTTCTTAGTTGGGAAATATGATTGATTGTGACTTGGGAACACAGCTCTTGATGTTCATCCACAATGTTGAACCAATGCAGCTCTGTTGGGAAGTGTAGGAGACCTGGGTCCTGCTACCATGTGAAACCCTCAGCTCAGGGGAAGGGGAGAGGGAGAAGATGGGTGCATTTTTACACCCCAGCCTTCCTTACATTTTTATTTTCAGAACTCACTTTTTTGTATATTTTTCCCTGAAGTTTTTTTTTTAAAATTAGCAGTATTAAGCCCTAAGATATGTT
>NW_022196912.1:128786789-128789465 GCF_008632895.1 Mastomys coucha | reverse complement strand
TTGTGACTTTGGGAAAAAGGACTCTGAAGGTAGTGAAGAGGTGACATTTATACCATACTAATAACAAATACATATGAATATAGATAATGTTCCTGACAACATCTGGGTATCCAGACCACCTTTGCCTGTTCACATCCTTCTGGACCTCACCTGGCACCAGCTTCTTCACCCTCCTGTCTTGTGTTTTCAGATAAGAGTCTTTCAGTCTGATGTGATGTCCCAGGTGTGTACTGTATCCGTCTTACTTTTCAGATTCACTCTTTTTTAAAAGATTTATTTATTTATTTATTTATTTTTATGCATATGAGTACACACTATAGCTGTACAGATAGTTGTGAACCTTCATCTGGTTGTTGGGAATTGACTTTGAGGACCTCTGCTCACTCTGGTCAACCCGGCTCACTCCGGTCGGCCTGCTTGCTCCAGCCCAAAGATTTATTCATTATTATAAGTAAGTACACTGTAGCTGTTTTCAGATGCACCAGAAGATGGCATTAGATCTCATTACAGGTGGTTGTGAGTCACCGTGTGGTTGCTGGGATTTGAACGCAGGACCTTTGGAAGGACCTTACCTGCTGAGCCATCTCATCAGCCCCAGATTCAGTCGTAGAACATTTTATTAGCTTGTTAAGAACCAGTTGTCCACTGTTCGAATTTTTGAATTCCAGGGATATACCTGAGATTCCTGATAATTTCTGATAAGAGATTCACTTTCTTTTCCTTGGCTAGAGGCTGTTTGCACCTCATGAAATTAGATCCTGCTTCTGGTAGCAGACTTTATATGTATCTAAAGGAATGTCTGGCTGATAATCTACTCTGTGCATATTGGAATTCTATTACTCACACCATCAACATATAACACACCCTCCTTACAGGAATCCCATAATAGTACGGTCATTTTCAATCCAAGTGCTTAAGAGTTTCTGAAGGATGGATTGTTAGTTCCACCTTAGCTAATACATGTTCAGTCTACAGTGCTTTTCTCCTCACAGGTCCTTGTGATGGATATGGAGTCATTCCCCTACCCATTCACCCTCTACTACCTCCCTACCCTCGCATTCCCCTGCACTGGGGCATCTGGCCTTCCCAGGACCAAGGGCCTCTTCACCCATTGATGCCCAACAAGGCCATCCTCTGTTACATATGTGGCTGGAGCCATGGGTCCCTCCATGTATATTCCTCGGTTGGTGGTTTAGTCCCTGGGAGCTTTGGGGGGTCTGGTTGGTTGATATTATTGTTTTTCCTATGAGGTTGCAAACCCCTTCAGCTCTTTGAGTCCTTTCTTTAATTCCTCTATTGGGGATCCCGTGCTATGTCCAATGGTTGGCTGTGAGCATCTGTCTCTGTATTTGTCCGGCTCTGGCAGAGTGTCTGAGGAGACAGCTATATCAGGCTTCAGTCAGGAAAGCACTTGTTGGCGACTGTATATGGGATGGATCCCCAAGTAGGGCAGTCACAGGATAGCCTTTCCTTCAGTCTCTGCTCCACACTTTGTCTTCATATTTTCTCCTGTGAGTATTTTGTTCTTCCTTCTCAGTCCTTCCTCTCCAGTTCTCCAGCTGGACTAGGTCCTTATCTAAGAAGTACCCTGCTCCTTAGGGGAATGTGAGGGTGGTGAGATGGGAGTGGATGGGTAGAGGAGCATGCTCATAGAAGCAGAGGGATGAGAAGAGATGGGATAGGAGGTTTCTGGAGGGGTTGGAAACCAGGAAAGGGGATAACATTTGAAATGTAAAAAAGAAAACATTCGATAAAAAAAGGGAAAAATAGAAAAAAAGTCTTCTCATGAATATGCAAATTACCCGAGTCTATGGCAGTAAATACAGACATGGCCACACCATGAAAACAACCTATGCTCAGTGTCCTCTCCACAGTTACTGAAAACACTGATTCTAGTCATGGAATGGAGCTGGGTCTTTCTCTTCCTCCTGTCAGTAACTGCAGGTAAGGGGCTCACCATTTCCAAATATGAAGAAGAAACAGGACTGCGGTGACAATGATATCCACTCTGTCTTTCCACAGGTGTCCAATCCCAGGTTCAGCTGCAGCAGTCTGGGGCTGAGCTGGTGAAACCTGGGGCTTCAGTGAAGCTGTCCTGCAAGGCTTCTGGCTACACCTTCACCAGCTACTATATGGACTGGGTGAAGCAGAGACCTGGACAGGGCCTGGAATGGATTGGAAATATTTATCCTGGAAATGGTGGTACTGCCTACAATGAGAAGTTCAAGGGCAAGGCCACACTGACTGCAGACACATCCTCCAGCACAGCCTACATGCAACTCAGCAGCCTGACATCTGAGGACTCTGCAGTCTATTACTGTGCAAGACACAGTGTTGTAACCACATCCTGAGTGTGTCAGAAAACCTGGAGGAGAAGAAAGGTTCCCTGGGACTGAGATGACAGAAAGATCAATCTTTAGACTTGCTTAGAAATAGTAATTTTGAATGTCCATTTATTGCCTTCTCTTCACAGTCCTTTGTCAGCTTTGTAAACGTCCATCTATGAATAAAGTGATTCTGTTTGGATAAACCTAAAGTTCTCCATACCTTGTGAACCTCTTCACCATTGAGATGTTTCTTATTCAATAAAACAATAAAAAGGGAAAAGTATGTTTATGCATGATAAAAATATCATGGGATCCTGAGTGACCAGAAGTTTTTTGAAATTGCTGGGAA
>NW_022196912.1:128784241-128785448 GCF_008632895.1 Mastomys coucha | reverse complement strand
ACAGCCTGTGAGGAGATAACTATGAGAATGTGGTACAGATTGACTTTGTCAACCTGGATCAGATTTTGGGCATTCTAAGCACAGGCAGTTTATTGTAGGTATATTTCACACAATAGGATTTGGAAAAGGGTGTCCAGGCAACAATAATTTTCTTTATAATTCCAAATATAGTTGCTTAATAAAGCTTAAGGTGTGACCATATAAAAAAATTCATGAAGTTCTTGTGACCATGAGGGTAGGTTCTATTGCTAACAGCTAGTTCTAGTGTGCTGTCTAAGTAACAGCATACAGGTCAGCATGCAAAAAAGTATGTATGACACTTCCCTTAGAATGGGTAATAATCTCATGATGAAGAGTCTGAGATAATCATTCTGTGGAATTAGAGTGTGTTCTATCCCTACAGATAACAAAAGGATCAACAGATTGTTAAGAACCTCCATTCTCAGGTTTCTGGATGGAGATCAGGTATTTGATTTTATCTCCTACCTTGAGGAGACATCCTTGCATGACTAAAATTCCCAATTTTCTTAGTTCTTCTCTGTGAGTACATGGCTCTCAGGCTCTTCAGTATGTTTTTGTTTTCATCATTAATTTTTATGTCTATGATAAAGCTTTAATATCAAATTTATAATATTAAAGCATTGTGTGGAGAGGAAGCTCCACTCCCAGGTGCTCTGACACACCAAGGATCAGAGATAAGCAGGAACCAACATCTGTCCCAACACTGGGAGTAACTGGGAACAGCGGGACCAGGCACACAGGAACTCCACCAGCCCAGTGATTCCAGTTCCTTCTGGTCTTTCTGGGTTAGTGTTTTGAGCAGAACTTGGGCACAAGCTCTGCAACCAGTCCCACAACTCACAGAGAAAGCCACACTCCCAGATGTTTTAACAAGCCCAGGATACCAGAATCACAGGATCACAGAGTCACCTTGATTCTGAGGAGTTCTGACAAAACCAGGATCACAGGAAGGCAGGCTCCAGTCAGGTTTAGCAAGGGCAGGTAGCACTAGAGTTAACCAGATGCCGGGAGGGGGGCAAGCATAAGAAAATAAACAACACAAACCAAGGTCACTTGCCATCATCAGAACCCAGTTCTCCCACCAGAGCAAGTCCTGGACACAACATCACACCAGAAATAAGATTTAGATCTAAAATCACTTATCATGATGATGATACAGGACCTTAAGAAAGACATAAATAGCACC
>NW_022196912.1:128782064-128782485 GCF_008632895.1 Mastomys coucha | reverse complement strand
AGCAGAACCATTGTTCATTGAAACAGTTGGCAAATGACTTTATGGATAGACCATTTTAATACCTACACTGTTTTTTAAATGAATGTAACCTGTTATCTGTGGGATGAGAATGAAGTCACTCACTCAAGTTAAATAGCTTTGACCATAGCAGGAAGTCTGTATCCAAAAATCGAGCCTACAATTCATTTCTTGGTGCGGCAGAACTATCAACTCTCAGCTTAGATACGATGGAGGTAAAATCCTTTGGTGATGTGAGGGTCATTGGAATACAGCCTTATTACAAGGCTCAAAATTGTTCTTATTTTGGGCTAATACCACAGTAAGTGCCAAGATTTTAAATTCTACTAAATACAAAACAAAAAGACTTTATATATTCATCTTCATTTAAGAAAATACTAGTAGTGATGTATTATTTTTAAGT
>NW_022196912.1:128777236-128780419 GCF_008632895.1 Mastomys coucha | reverse complement strand
ATGGACAAAGCATCTGAGATGAAACCTCTGTATTCATGGTTAGATATGATGTTCTTTCTCAGAATAGTCTTTTGTCTGAGTTTCCCATATCCAGGACCAGCAGTGCTGTATCTCTGGCTCTCTGGCCTCTTCTTTCAAACCTGACACCTTAGCCAGGTTCCAATGTATCCAATGATCTTTTGCTTCTTATTGACCTTTCCTACTGCCTGACTTTGGTGAGGACATTTGTGATGATATATGAATCTCATGGAGAGAATTTCAGACATTCTCAAATAATCTCTTCTTTCAAATCCTATAATTCAATCATAGAAGAAAAGTCCCTGTAATGTTTATAACCCTGGGAAAATGAAAAGGAACCCAAATGTTAGTATGGTCTTATTGCCCGTCTTACTCTAAGGGTTCAGGGCCTCAGCTGGCACTCAGTATTCTGGGTTGGGTTTCTTTTTACAGTGTTACTAGAACTTTGTCATAAGATCATATTTTATGGATTATATATATTTTGATATATTTATATTTCAAAGTTTTAAAAATAAACATATTTCATTCATGAGTGTGTTTTGGTGCAAGTCTCTTTTATGAAAACAGTTCACTCAAGCTTATTTTCATATATTCAATAATGTCCTACCAAAAAATCACTATAAAAGTTGTTCAAATTTAGGCAATTCATATCATGTCTGTGTTCTACAAGATCATTATTGAATGAAACAAGGGTAATACATTATTACTGCATGGGATTCAATATGAATAACATCAGATAAGCTACTTCATTTGTTCTCAAGGGACTCACAGACAACAATGAACTTCAGATCCTTCCTAGCAATTTTTGTTTTTACTCCTATAGTGACTATAGGACTTATTTTTAGTTGTTGGAGATCCCCAACTCCACAGCCCTATTGACTGTTTCCTCAGAGCATAGTCTTTAGTAGATGCTTGCTAGTCTTCAGATATCACTGCAAATATGTTAGTAGGTTTCTTCCTAAAAGAGAAATTATTTAATTTCATGTTTGTGCAACACAGATGTTCCTTGCTGTTACATTTGAGACCACAGAATGCTTTCTTTTACCAGCAATGGCATATGATAGGTATGTAGCCATTCACAACCCACTTCTGTATGCGGTGAGCATGACTCCTCAAGTCTATGTAAGACATATCACTGCTTCCTATGCAGGTGGAATTGAGCATGCTATTATCCACACAGTGGCCACTTTCATCCTATCTTCTGTCAGTTCAATGAAGTCAAGCATGTATTCTGGGATATACTTCCTCTACTTGCTATATCTTGATCTGAAATGTATATAACTGAGCTCTTGCTCTTCTTTGTAAGTTTCATGGAGCTAATCACCATCCTGATTGTTCTGTTTTCTTATGTGTTGATGAAGGCCCTGGCTATTGACTATACAGAAATCAGAAAAAATATGATCCAGGAAACTGAATGATAAATAAAGTCAGTGAAACATTGCTCTCTTTTGTATAATTATAGCATTCACAAGGGTCAGCCTTCAGAGGACACATACTTGTAATCTCTACAAGAAGACTACAGTACCCGTACATTGTGTGAGCATGTAAAAGAAAATATGTCCTCACAAGACTCAACATAGGAGGCAATCTCTGGCATCACTCACAGAGCAAGACAAAAGCATGAGAAACATTAATGCATTGAGTTCTTCATGTGTCCTACATGCAAAAACACCATGTAATGATCCCTGGATGAGTGAACAGAGTCATGTCCATTTATGTGAGACTGAGGTTCTCTCTTAGTGTTGCTCCTTCTATACAGCATTCATCAGAAGTGTTTTATTCTGAGGACTCTGGTCTTTAGCTAGCTACTCTTTAAGGGGATCAAAAGTGAGCTCCCTTGAGGGCTCCTGTGCTTCCTATCACAAATTGGTTCCTCTTGGGTCTTAAAACTTAAGTACACCATCAGAGTGAGTACCTGATGAAGGAACACAAATATCTCCCACCAACCTTTACTTGAAAAGCCAACACTGGGCCTTTGAACTCACTAGTGGCAGCCATGGACAGGTTTCCTTCTTCATTGCTGCTGCTGATTGCCCCAATGTGAGTGCCAAGACTCCCTAAGGGATGAAACTCTTGTATTCTCACCCTCTTCCAACATTGATCTGCTTTATTTTCTTCACAGATGTTCTTTCCCAGCTTACTCTGAGAGAATTTGGTTCTAGAGTACTGCAGCTTTCCTAGATCCTCAGTCTGACTTGCTCTTCTTCTGGCTTTCACTGACCATTTCTTGAATAGGCTTGAGCTGCATTTGGCAGCCATCAGGGAAGGGTCTGGAGTGGCTGGCAACAGTTTGGTGGGATGATGATAAGTGCTACAACCCAGCTCTGAAGAGCTGGTTCACAGTCTCTAAGGAAATTTCCAACAACCAAGCGTTCCTCTAGATCAGCAGCATGGACACTGCAGATACTGCCACATACTACTGTGCTAAGATAGGACATTGACACAGCTTCAGTTTTCAGCTGTGCAGTATTGAAGGCTGTTCATTCCTATTATATCATAAAAGCATATGAGCACAACTTTCCTGCTGGCCTCTATGGTTTCTTGTTTGCTCTTGGGTTAAGAATTTGCTATTCCTGATATTCAATGTAGATCCATTAAGATGTTAAAAATAGACTCTGTCTGTGTTTGGTTTTTATAAAGCTGAAGGATGTGTGGTACCTATACCAGCTAGCTCAGAATTATGGTTCCATTCAGGTTTAGGCCAATAATCCCACATCAGACAATTCAAAATGATTGGAATGTTCACGTTCAGTATGCAGTTGTATATGGTAGAAGGTGTGAATTACTGAATGAGCACTTTCAAACTGAGTCATTGGCAAAAACGTTTCATGGATGCTTCCAACTTTTCAGGCTATTCCCAAGGGTGTTTGATGCTCTCCCCAAACTGATTGTAATACCATATAGTTAAAGGAATTACTTACATATTTCAGGAAACACAGAATTTGAGCCTTTGCCCAAGTACAAGCTTAAGCACTCCTAACTGATGTTCATGGAATTCTATGTATTTTGTTTGATATTAGAGTTAAAAAGTAGTAATCACCCAGATATAAACATGACTACCTACAATACTTATCTTCCTATGGGCTATGTTGGTGATATACTGCCACAAATATTATGGTATTAATCATTAATTCTTTGATGAAATTTAAGGCTTGTGAGATAGAA
>NW_022196912.1:128765659-128765872 GCF_008632895.1 Mastomys coucha | reverse complement strand
AAGAAGTAATAACAACTTTAACACAAACATAAAGTAAAGCATTTTGTAACAACTAAGCCAGCACCTCAGAAAACACTTAAAAGAAGACTATACACAGAGGAAGAAGAAAGGCAATCTAAGTCACAAAGTTACAGAAAATAATACATAGCATTGGGATAGATAAACAAATGAAAGCTGGGAATGAATCCATTTTTATTTACTACAGTATATCTG
>NW_022196912.1:128764781-128765404 GCF_008632895.1 Mastomys coucha | reverse complement strand
AAACAACAAAAATAAACCCCTGTTGCCTCCCACTTCCCCATGCCTGCCACCCCGCCCTCTCCCACTTTGCGCCCAGACAATGGTTTACTCCAATGAAACAGTCTCTTTCAGACACAATAGGACTGATGAACATGTGGACTCACATAATATGTAGGAACAAGCACTCCACTTATGTAGATTCTAGGCAGTGGCACCCTCTGCAGGGTGGGGGAAGTGAAAGTGTGCTCCCACCATAAGCCAAGAATCTATCTGCAACTCCTATTCACTTGCAAACAATTATTTAGTTTTCTTCAGTGAAGGCTTACTGACTATATTAAATACACTTGATGGTAGGCCCTAAGTCCAATAGTTAGACAAAGAAAACCACCACAATGGCATATTTGTAGAGTGTTTGTGCATCCCCTTTTGTCTTATTAGTCTTTTTTTTGAATATTTGGTTTTAGATTTGGTGTTCTTTTGAGACAGACAAATACACAGAGAGAAAGAGACAAAGGGAGAGAGGGACAGAGACAGATGAGAAAGAAAGACAGAATTCTCACAAAGTAAGATCAAATGCTTGAGTACAGAACTATTCTGGAGGTAGCCACAATGTTCAACAGAGGTTAATGGAGCTCACCAGCCTG
>NW_022196912.1:128758196-128764369 GCF_008632895.1 Mastomys coucha | reverse complement strand
AGACAGTCTAACATGGCCAGTATCATATGTGAGGAGGCCACAAAATTTGCCCCAACACCCTGAGTCACTGGGACCAGTGGGATCTGGGGATGCAGGAACCCCTGCCTGGCCAGTGGCACAGTTTCCTTGTGGTCTGACCTTGTACTCTGAGTAGCCTTTCTGTGCTAGCTCTGTACCCAATCCCATAACACCCAGAAGAAGATCGACTCTCAGGTGCTCAAACACACAGGTGTTTGATCACAGATGCGGTAACACACCCAGAATCACAGGATCTCAGGAGATTGGTTACACCAGGCTTTTAGGATCCCAGGGGCAGCTTGACTCCCAGGGGATCTGACACATCCAGGATCTCAGGATCATAAGATCCCAGAATCACGGGATCACAGAGACAGCCAGACTCTGAAGAGTTCTTACACAGCCAGGATCACAGGAGGGACAGGTTTTAGTCAGAGACAGGGAGGGGCAGGTAGCACTAGAGAAACCAGATGGGGAGAGGCAAGCATAAAAACATAAACAAAAGTAATCAAAGTTATTTGGCATCATCAGAACTCAGTTCTCCCACCATAGCAAGTCCTGGAATAACCATCACACCAGAAAAGCAAGATTCAGATCTAAAATCACTTCTCATGATGATGATACAGGACTTTAAGCAGGACATAAAGAATTCCCTCACAAAATTCAGGAGAACACACATAAACAGCTAGAAGCCCTTAAAGAGGAAACACAAAAACGCCTTAAAGAATTACAGAAAAACACAACCAACAGGTGAAGGAATTGAACAAAACCATCCAAGATATATGGAAATAGAAACAATAAAGAAACACTAAGGGAGACAATATTGGAGATAGAAAACCCAGGAAAGAGATCAGGAGATATAGATGCAAGCATCACCAACACAAAACAAGAGATAGAAGATAGAATCTCAGGTGCAGAAAATACCATAGAAACGTTGACACAACAGTCAAAGAAAATGCAAAAAGCAAAAAGTTCCTAACCCCAAACATCCAGGAAATCCAGGACACAATGAGAAGATGAAACTAAAGGACAATAGGTATAGAAGAGAGAGAAGATTCTTAACTTAGTGAGCTAATAAATATCTTCAACAAAATTACAGAAGAAAACTTCCCTAACCTAAAGAAAGTAATGCCCATGAACATACAAGAAGCCTATAGAACTCCAAATAGATTGGACCAGAAAAAAATTCCTCCCATCACATAATAATCAAAACACTAAATGTGCTAAACCAAGAAATAATATTTAAGGCAGTAATGGAAAAAGGTCAAGGAACATACAAAGGCAGACCTGTCAGAATTACACCAGACATCTCACCAAAGAGTATAAAAGCCAAAAGATCCTGGGCAGAGGTCATACAGACTCTAAGAGAACACAAATGCCAGTCCAGGCTATTATACCCACCAAAACTCTCAATTACCACTATATTTCATGACAAAACCAAATTTACACAATATCTTCCCATAAATTTAGCTCTACACTTGGACTTGAGCTTTGTACAAGAAGATAGAAAAGGATTGATTTTCATTCTTCTACATGTTAACCACCATTTGAGCCAGCACCTTTTGTTGAAAATGCTGTCTTTTTTCCACTGGATGGTTACTATCTCCTTGTATAAAGCTCAAGTCCAAGTGGATCAAGGACCTCCACATCAAACCAGATACACTGAAACTAATAAAAAAGAAAGTGGGGAAGAGCCTCGAGCACATAGGCACAGAGGAAAATTTCCTGAACAGAACACCAATAGCTTATGCTCTAAGATCAAAAATTGACAAATGGGACCTCATAAAGTTGCAAAACTTCTGAAAGGCCAAAAGACACTGTCAAAAGGACAAAACAGCAACCAACAAATTGGGAAAAAACCTTTATCAATCCTATACCTATAAATCCTAGAGGGCTAATATCCAATTTATACAAAGAACTCAAGAAGTTAGACTCCAGAGAAACAATCTATTAAAAATGGGGTACAGAGCTAAACAAAGAATTCTCAACTGATGAATACTGGATGGCTAAGAAGCACCTAAAGAAATGTTCAACATCCTTAGCCATCAGGGAAATGCAAATCAAAACAGCCCTGAGATTCCACCTCACACCAGTCAGAATGGCTAGGATAAAAAAACTCAGGTGACAGCAGATGCTGGAGAGGTAGTGGAGAAAGAGGAACATTACTTCATTGCTCGTGGGATTGCAAAATGGTACTACTCTGGAAATCAGTTTGGCGGTTCCTCTGAAAATTGGACATATTTCTACCAGACGATCCAGCTATACCAGTCCTGAGCATATACCCAGAAGATGCTCCAACATGTAATAAGGACACATACTCCACCATGTTCATAGCAGCCTTATTCCAGAAACTGGAAACAACCCAGATGTCTCAACAGGAATGGATACAGAAATTGTGATACATCTACACAATAGAGTATTACTCAGCTATTAAAAACAATGAATTTATGAAATTCTTAGAAAAATGGATAGATTTGGAGAATATCATCCTGAGTGTGATAACCCATTCACAAAAGAACACACTTAGTATGCACTGTCTGATATCATACCAAAACTTATGGGACACAATGAAAGCAGTACTAAGAGGAAAACTCATAGCTCTAAGTGTTCCCAAAGGAAACTGGAGAAAGCTTACAGTACCAGCTTGACAGCACACCTCCAAGCTCTCGAACAAAAAGAAGCAAACACACCCAAGAGGAGGAGACAGCAGAAAACAATCAAACGTAGGACTGAAATCAACAAAGTAGAAACAAAAAGAACTATACAAGAATTAAAAAAAAAACTGGTCCTTTGAGAAGATAAGCAAGATAGACAAACACTTAGCCATACTAACCAGAGGGCACAGAGACAATATCCAGATTGATAAAATCAGAAATGAATAGGGAGGCTGGGCAGTGGTAGCACAAGCCTTTAATCTTAGTACTTGGGAGGCAGAGACAGGCAGATTTCTGAGTTTGAGACCAGCCTGGTCTACAGAGTGAGTTCCAGAACTGCCAGGGCTATACAGAGAAACCCTGTCTCGAACCCCTCTGGAAATAAAAAGAAATGAAAGGGAGACATAACAACAGAAACTGAGGAAATTAAAAAAATCATCAGATCCTACCACAAAAGCCTATACTCATCAAAATTGGAAAATCTGGATGAAATGGACAATTTTCTAAAGAGATACCAGGTGCTAAAGTTAAATCAGGATCAGGTAAATTACCTAACCAGTCCCATAACTCCTAAAGAAATAGAAGCAGACATTAAAAGTCTCCCAACCAAAAAAAAAAAAAAAATCCCAGGACCAGATGTGGTTAGTGCAGAATTCTACCAGACCTTCAAAGAAGACCTAATATCAATACTCTTCAAATTATTCTACAAGATAGAAACAAAAGAAAAACTAAAAACTAGCCAATTTGTTTTATGAAGCCACAATTACTCTTATACCTAAACCACACAAAGAGTGAATAAAGAAACAGAACTTCAGATCAATTTCCCTTATGAACATCGATGCAAAAATACTCAATTAAATTCTCCCAAACCGAATCCAAGAATACATCAAAACAATTACTCACCATGATCAAGTAGGCTCCATCCTAGGAATGTAGGGATGGTTCAATATATGGAAATTCATCATTTATAATCCACTATATAAACAAACTCAAAGGAAAAAACCACATGATCATTTCATTAGTTGCCAAAAAAGCATTTGACAAAATTCAACATCCCGTCACGTTAAATGTCTTGGAAAGATCAGGAATTCAAGGCTTATACATAAACATAATAAAAGCAATATACAGCAAACCAGTAGCCAACATCAAACTAAAATGGAGAGAAACTTGAAGCAATCCCACTAAAACAGGGGCTAGACAAGGCTGCCCACTCTCTCTCTATCTATTCAATATAGTACTTGAAGTTCTAGTTAGACCAACTAGATAACAAAAGGAGGTCAAGTGGTACAAATTGGAAAGGAAGAAGTTAAAATATCACTATTTGCAGATGATATGGTAGTATACTTAAGTGATCCCAAAAATTTCTCCTGAGAGCCCCTAAACCTGATAAACACCTACAGCAAAGTGGCCAGATATAAAATTAATTCAAACAAATGAATGGCCTTCCTCTATTCAAAGGATAAACAGGCTGAGAAAGAAATTAGGGAAAAAACCCCTCATAATAGTCATAAACAATATAAAATACCTTGGTGAGACTCTGACCAAGCAAGTGAAAGATCTGTATGATAAGAACTTCAAGTCTCTGAAGAAAGAAATTGAAGATCTCAGAAGATGGAAAGATCTCCCATGCTCATGGATTGGCAGGATTAATATAGTAAAAATGGCCATCTCACTGAAAACAACCTACAGATTCAATGCAATCCCCATCAAAATTCCAACTCAATTCTTCAAAAGGTTAGAAGGAGCAATTTACAAATTCATTTGGAATAACAAAAAGCCAGGATAGCAAAAACTATTCTCAATAACAAAACAACTTCTCAAAAAATAACCATCCCTGACCTCAAGGTGTATTACAGAGCTATAATGATAAAAACTGTATATATTGGTACAGAGACAGGCAAGAAGATCAGTGGAAGAGAATTGAAGGTCCAGAAATGAACCCACATCCTTATGGTCACTTGATCTTTGACAAAGGAGTTAAAACCATCCAGTGGAAAAAGACAGTATTTTTAACAAATGGTGCTGGTTCAACTGGCATTCAGCATGTAGAAGAATGCAAATTGATACATTTTTATCCCTTTGTACAAGGCTCAAGTCCAAGTTGATCAAAGACCTCCACATAAAAGCAGATTCACTGAAACTAATAGAGGAGAAAGTGGGGAAACGCCTTGAATACATGGCACAGGAAAAATTTTTCCTGAACAGAACTATAATGGCTTATGCTCTAAGGTCAAGAATCGACGAATGGGACCTCATAAAATTGCAAAGCTCCTATAAGGCAAAGGACTCTGTCAATAGGACAAAACAGTAACCAACAGATTGGGAAAAGATCTTTACCAATCATGCATCTGATAGAGGGCTAATATCCAATATATACAAAGAACTTAAGAAGTTTAACTCCAGAGAATAAAAAAACCTTATTAAAAATATGGTAAATAACTAAACAAAGAGCTCTCAACTGAGGAATATCAAAGGGCTCAGAAACACCTAAAGAAATGTTCAACATCCTTAGTCATCAGGGAAATGCAAATCAAAACAACCCTGAGATTCCACCTCACACCAGTGAGAATGGCTTAGTTCAAAATTTCAGATGACAGAAGATACTTGCAAGGATGTGGAGAAAGAGGAACACTCCTCTGTTGTTGGTGGGATTGGAAGTTTGTGAAACCACTGTGGAAATCAGTGTGGCCGTTCCTCAGAAAATTGGACATAGTACTACCTGAGGATTCAGCTATACCACTGATGGGGCATATACCCAAAGACGTTCTAACATATAACAAGGACACATGCTCCACTATGTTCATAGCAGCCTTATTTATAATAGCTGGAAGCTGGAATGAACCCAGATGTCCTTCAACAGAGGAATGGATACAGAAAAAATACATTTACACAATGGAGTACTACTCAGCTATTAAAAACAATGACTTCATGAAATTCTTAGGGAAATGGATGGATCTGGAGAATATCATCCTGAGTGAGGTAACCCAATCACAAAAGAACACACATGGTGGCATCCACTAATAAATGAATATTAGGCCCAAACTAGGAATACGCAAGATACAATTCACAGACCACATGAATCTCAAGAAGAACAAAGGCCAAAGTGTGGGTGCTTCTTCTTAGAAGGAAGGAGCTGAACGGGTTTATAACCCCATAGGAAGAACAACAATATTAAACAACCAAAACTCCCAGAGCTCCCAGGGACTAAACCACCAACCAAGGAGTATACGTAGAGGGACACATGTCTCCAGCTGCATATGTAGCAGAGGATGGCCTTTTGGGGGTATCAGTGAGAGGGAAGGCCCTTGGTCTTGGGAAGGCTAGATGCCCCAGTGTAGGGGAATTCCAGGGCGGGGAGGCGGGAGTTGGGTGAGTGGTTTGGAGAACACCCTCCTAGAAGCAGGGGGAGAGGGGAACATAGAGGGTTTCTGGGGGAGTGTGGAAACTGGGAAAAGGGATAACATTTGAAATGTAAATAAAGAAAATATCCCATAAAATTAATTT
>NW_022196912.1:128756798-128757455 GCF_008632895.1 Mastomys coucha | reverse complement strand
TGGTGCTTTTATCCAGAGTTAGTGTATGCATAATAAAACTACATTCTTATATCCATGTTGGTGTTAATTGAGCACATGTATCTCCACAATTGGGTCAATATCTTTGGAGCAGAAGTGTTTAATCACACAGGAAATCAATGTCTAATTCCTAGGGTATGACCAACATTGCTGTTGAAGTACTATTTTGTTTTGCTCTGATTTTCAAGGCAGGGTTTCTCGGTATAGACCTGTATGTCCTGGAACTCTCTCTGTAGATGAAGTTAGCCTCAAACTTAGAGATCCATGTGTCTCTATCTCCTGAATCCTGGGATTACAGGTATTTGCAACCACCATTTTGTTATGTTGAAGTATGCTCAATAAATATTTTTAATCATCCATGTCCTCCTTTCATGAGATTGAGGAGGAGTTTGAGTTGCATTTGCATTGAGTTGATGTGCATTGGTCAATGATTCCAAACTCTAATCTTCCCCATTCCCAATATCCTGTCCTGTTATCACTTGGGTATTAAAGAACACTAACTACAATGATACAATATTATCTTTTACAGGCTTTTTGGGATAATGTGTGTGACAGTGATCCTCAGTGCTTGGTAATTCCAGATGGTGATTCAGGACATTGTTGCAGATGAATGAGCTGTAGAGTTTGTCAGTTAGTGAC
>NW_022196912.1:128597159-128598869 GCF_008632895.1 Mastomys coucha | reverse complement strand
ATAAAAAATTGATAATCTGTTAGTTCTAAAAGGAACATTAAATATATAAAAAAAGAATATAGTCAAAAGCCAATTAATATATCATTCATGTTTAAGTAATAATAACTTGAGAGTCTGAGAAGAAATAATCACATGTGTATATATTAATATTTTAAATTGACCAGATATTATAAGTAATAAAGAACTTAGATAAAATTCTTTGTTGACATATCTATAGCTTATATTTATAATTTAGCTAATCATGATAGTGCTGTATTAATCATTGATGTGTAAATACTTTTAACCACTTTTACTTTTAGTGATTTTTGAAAGGATATAAACTGTGGGAAAGGCAAATATTACTAGCATAAATATGAAAGAATGTTCTAATTCTCAAAACTTAGCCATTTCTGGAATTTATTATCAATATCATCATCATCATCATCATCATCATCATTGTCATCACCATCATCATCATCATCATCATCCCATCATCACTGTCATCATCATCATCATGATCACAAAGCATCATCTGTTAGTACATGTGTTAACATTGTCCCAAACTGGAGCAATAGACTCAGGCCAAAAATTTATTGAGAGCTTAGTCACTTAAGTTACATCCACAACATCTCGCCAGGGCTCGGGGATAGTCTTTGGGATGCACTTCATCAGAGAGGATTAGGGCTTGGATCTGAGCATCCTGCTGCCTGACCCATGTATGTTTTTAGTCCTTCCTCTCCAATTCCTCTGTAGCTGGACTAGGTTCTTACCTAAGAAGTACCCTGCCCATGCATATGCAAATTCATTGAGCTCATGTCAGTAAATACAGGGATGTCAACACCCTGAAAACAACCTGTGATCAGTGACCTCTCCACAGTTACTGAACACATTGACTCTAGCCATGGAATGAAGCTGGGTGGTTCTCTTCCTCCTGTCAGTTACTGCAGGTAAGGGGCTCGTGAGTTCCAAATATGAAAAGGAGACAGGGTCTGAGATGACAATGACATCCACTTTGCCTTTCTCTCCACAGGTGTCCAATCCCAGATCCATCTGCAGCAGTCTGGAGCTGAGCTGGTGAAGCCTGGGGCTTCAGTGAAGCTGCCCTGCAAGGCTTCTGGCTACACCTTCACCAGCTACTATATGGGCTGGGTAAAGCAGAGGCCTGGACAGGGCCTTGAGTGGATTGGAAATATTTATCCTAGAAATGGTGGTACTGACTACAATGCAAAGTTCAAGGGCAAGGCCACACTGACTGTAGACACATCGTCTAGCACAGCCTACATGCAGCTCAGCAGCCTGACAGCTGAGGACTCTGCGGTCTATTACTGTGCAAGACACAGTGTTGTAACCACATCCTAAGTGTGTCAGAAACCCAGGAGGAGCGTGAAGCTGTGCTGGCCCTGAGATGACAGAAAGATTAATCGTTTGACTTGCTCAGAAACTAATTTTGAATGTCTATTTATTGCCTCCTCCTCACAGTCCTATAATGCCTTTGTCATCTTTGTAAAAGACATCAATGAATAAAACGAATCTGGCTGAGGATAAACCTACAGTACATCATACCTTGTCAATTTCTTCATCAGTGATCATCTTTGTTGACCCATTTCTCATTCCATAAAACAATAAAAATGGAAAAGTATGGAGATGCATGATAAAAATATCACTGGATTTGGAGAGACCAGAACTTTTGTTTTAATAGTTGGGAATAAAGGATAATAGGAATTTGATCTA
>NW_022196912.1:128595851-128596373 GCF_008632895.1 Mastomys coucha | reverse complement strand
ACAGGATTGCCCTTCTTCTTAGCTTCTTTCAGCCTTCCATAATTCAACAAAAGGTGTCAGCTGCTTCTGTCTATTGGTTGGGTGCAAATATCTGAATCTGACATTTTCAACAGCTTGTTGGGTCTTTCAGAGGGCAGTCATAATATATCTCTTTTTGTGAGTGCTCCATAGCCTCAGTAATAATGTCAGGCCTTGGGACCTCCGCTAGAGCTGTATCCCACTTTGGGCCTGTCTCTGGACCTTCTTTTCCACAGGTTCCTCTCCATTTCCACTCCTGTGATTCTTTCAGACAGGAACAATTATGGGTCAGAATTGTGACTATAGGATAGCAACCCCATTCTGCACTTGATGACCTGTCTTCCTATGGGAGATGGGCTCTATAAGTTCTCACTTTCTACTGTAAGCCATTTTATTTAAGGTCCCTCCCTTTGCGACCTGAAAGTCTCTCACACCCCAGGTCTCTGGTCCATTCTGGAGGGTCCCCCCAACCTCTTATTTCCTGAGATTGCCTGTTTACATTCT
>NW_022196912.1:128591467-128594224 GCF_008632895.1 Mastomys coucha | reverse complement strand
TTGTGGAAAGATATTGTGTAAATTTTGTTTTGTCCTGGAATGTCTTGTTTTCTCCATCTATGGTAATCGGGAGTTTTCCTGGCTGTAGTAGCCTGGGCTGGCATTTGTGTTCTTGTAGGGTCTGTATGACATCTGCCCAGGATCTTCTTGCTTTCATTCTCTGTTGAGAAATCTGCTGTAATTCTGATAGGCCTGCCTTTATATGTTACTTGCCTTTTTTCCCTTACTGCTTTTAAAATTCTTTCTTTGTTTAGTGCATTTGGTGCTTTGATTATGATGTGACCGGAGGAATTTCTTTTCTGGTCCAGTCTATTTGGAGTTCTGTAGGTTTCTCCTATGTTCATGGGCATCTCTTTCTTTAGTTTAGGGAAGTTTTCTTCTATAATTTTGTTGAAGATATTTACTGGCCCATTACATTGGGAGTCCTCACTCTCTTCTATACCTATTATCCTTAGGTTTGGTGTTCTCATTGTGTCTTGGATTTTCTGGATGTTTTGGGTTAGGAGCTTTTTGCTTTCTGCATTTTCTTTAACTGTTGTGTCAATGTTTTCTAAGGTGTCTTCTGCCCCTGAGATTCATTCTTCTATCTCTTGCATTCTGTTGGTGATGCTTGCATCTATGTCTCCTGATTTCTTTCCTATGCTTTGTATCTCCAGGGTTGTCTCTCCTTCTGATTTCTTTATTTGTTTCTATTTCCATTTTTAGATTCTGGATGGTTTGCTCATTTCCTTCACCTGTTTGATTGAGTTTTTCCTGTACTTCTTTAAGGGATTTTTGTGTTTCCTCTTTAACAGCTTCTAGCTATTTATCTATGTTCTCCTGTATTTCTTTGAGGGTGCTATTTCTTTCTTTCTTAAGGTCCTGTATCATCATCATGATAAGTTATTTTAGATCTGAATCTTGCTTTTCTGGTGTGATGGTATGTCCAGAACTTGCTATGGTGGGAGAATTAGGTTCTGATGATGGCAAGTGACCTTTGTTTGTGTTGTTTATTTTCTTATGCTTGCTCCCACCATCTGTTTAACTGTAGTGCTACCTGCCCTTGCTAAATCTGACTGGAGCCTGTCCGGCCTGTGATCCTGGTTGTGTCAGAAATCCTCAGATTCTGTCCCTGTGTTCCTGTGATTCTGGGATCCTGTGATCCTGGGTTTGTTATATCACCTGGGAGTGTGTCTTTCTCTGTGTGTTGTGAGACTGGCTGCAGAGCTTGTGCCCAAGGTCTCCTCTGGACCCCATCCCAGACATACTGGAAGGAACCAAAGTCACTGGGCTTGCAGAGTTCCTGTGTGCCTAATCCCGTTGGTTCCAGTTACTCCCAGTGTTGGGACAGATGTTGGTTCCTGCTTACCTCTGATCCTGGGTGTGTCAGAGCGCCTTGGAGTGGAGCTTCCTTTGGGTGTTGTGGGACTGGCTGCAGAGCTTGTGTCCAAGGTCTTCTCTGGAACCCAGCCCAGACAGATTGGAAGGAACCTGAGTCAGTGGGCTGGCAGAGTTCCTGTGTGCCTGGTCACTCTGGTCCATTCTTTCTGTTTTCTAATTAAATAAAGAAACAGAGTCAAGCTGGGAGAAGATTGAGGCAGTGTTGGGGAAGAGGAATCAGTATTCAGAGTATATTTTAAGAAGAAATCTATTTTCAATAGAAATGGAAATTAGTAAACTTCAAAAATTTAATAAGCAAACAAATAATTCTCATAGTACCTTTGTTGTGTAACTATCCCATATGCTCAAGTGCCCACACTTTAGGTCTCATGTCTTTGTTTAAATTATTCAAGGTATAATTGAAGCCAGGCCTGAAAGTATTTAAGGATAAGGCAGGCACTTGTCATATGCACAATTCTAAGGTGTAGTGAAATATATAAATAAAATGTGTGGGTTTTAACCTCTTATTTTCTCTGATTCTGTCTCTGTCTCTCTCTCTCTTTCTCTGTATTGTCATTTGTTTGCTTGTCCTTTTTTATTTTTAGATTCTGTTTATTAATTTTATAAAGAAACAGAGTAGAGCTGGATAAGATCGTGAACGTGTTGGGGAAAGGAAACCAGTAATCAGAACATATTACATGAAGCCATCTATTTTCAATAATACATAGAAAAAAGAATTGTAAAATATCAATAAACAAAAATTTATGATATCTGTTGTGTAAATTTTGCGATATGCTCAAGAGTCTCATGGCTTTGTTTCAATTATTAAAGTGTATTCAAAAGCCAGGACTGAAAGGATTTAAGGGATATGTAAAATGTGTAATGCTTAGGTGTAGTAAAATACATAAATAAAATATTTGCACTTTTGCCTTTCCCAGTGTGTGTGTGTGTATGTGTGTGTGTGTGTGTGTGTGTGTTTGTGTGTGTGTATTTTCAGTGATGAAAATTTCCATTATTAATTTCTAGGAGCCCAGAATAATTTCTATAGGAAATCTTTTATTTCTTGGGTCATCTCAGCAGGTGTCATAGAGGGAAATAAACCATGTGACGATGAGAATGAGAATGTGGTGCAGATTGACTTTGTCAGCCTGGATTGGACTTTGAGCAGTCTGGGCACAGAGCATTCATTGTAGGTGTATTTCAACATAATAATGGAATTTGGAAAAGTATCTCCAGACAACAATAATTTCCATAATCATTCCAAATCCAGTTATACAGTAAAGTGTAAGGGACGGTCATACAGAAACTCTTTTATAAATTCCTCATGACCATGGTTTTAGCTTTAGTGCTAATGCCTAGATTCTAGTGTGGTCTCTGAACAACAGATCATAGCAGGCC
>NW_022196912.1:128549441-128555857 GCF_008632895.1 Mastomys coucha | reverse complement strand
TTGACAAGAAAGAAAATCCCTCTTGCTTTTATGTGTAACATCTCACTAAGTAAATTGACATCCCTTGGTGGGTTGAAACCTAGAATTGTAAGCCAGCTAAGCCCCACCTCCTGTATGTTGTGTTTTATCAGAGTATTTTAACAACAACAATGACAACAACAGAAATGAAAGTAGAGCTAACAGAAGATATATAGTAGTGTGGTAGTAGCCTTGGTACAGAAAAATAAGACTAAGTGCTAGAGGTAGCAAACATTTGAGTCTTCTTCAGGCATTATGATATAGATTGGTAGAACTATGATGGGAAAGGTCAAATTTGAAATGGATACACAAAGAAAAATGCCAGGGGTTCCGTGTGTATTGTGTGCTTATTGTAGCAATGGCAAAAAGTGAAGTCGAAAATGTCCAGGCTTGGTGAATACAAATCTTTCAGTTAGCTTTCATTAGTGTATTATTAGATGTTTATGAAAACTAGCAAGTACAGGCTGGAGAAAGAGTTCAGATGTTCAGAGCATTGGCTGCTATTGCATAGGACCTGGTTTGGTTCCAGACACTATCTCCAGTAACTGCTCACAAAGGAAAAGTTACTTTTCTCCAACAGTGTCACACTATGTAAAAAAGAACCCATAAAGGAAGTCCCCATATCCAGAGGTAGATGGCCAATACAAAATGAACTCAATAGCTTTTCTAGAGTTATTTTTTGGTGTTGTTGATATGTTTTGTCCTATCCTGGTTGTTTGGTTTGTTTCTAAGCCTTTCTCATGTCTTAAGGAGAAGGAGATGAACTTTCTGGCTGATCTTTGCTGTTATATTTTCACTTGATACATCAGGAATTCATGTTATTATCACATCTGTCTATGTCAACTGTTTTCATGTGTTATTTTGTGTTCTAGAGTAGAACTAAATAACAAAACCTGTGGCTTCCTCAACTTTTCATTCATTCATTGAACTGAAAAAAATATTTAAGAGTTATTTATTTATGTGAGCATGCTCTAGCTGTCTTCAGACACACCAGAAAAGGGCTTTGGAACCCATTACAAATGGTTGTGAAACACCACATCATTGTCAGGAATTGAACTCAGGATATCTGGAAAAAAAAATCAGTGCTTTTAAGTCTGAGCAATCTCTCTATCTCTGAAACTGTTTCATTATATGTTGTGTGCATGTCCATTCAAAGTGCAACAGAGCATATTTGTGAACATTCTAGTAATATATTAAAGGTTAGATAAACACAAATAAATTTATAATCTTGGTTACTCTAAACTTTTTAAAAGTCTATTAAAATTGTATCTGAGTCTATTAAGTATATTATGAAAACTTAGATGCTATTTTTATATAAAAGAACGTTCTTCAGAATGATAAGGTAAAAATTTTATCAAGCCATACAATTCAAACTTGTACACCGAAATTTTAAAAAATAATTCTCTCCGAAATAGATTTCAAAGGGAAACTTATTTAAAATTTTAGTTGTTTAAAGATCAATACAGTCTGATGGTCACTGCTGGAAAACCTGAGGACTCACCACCACTCCAACAAAAGCTGCCTGCCCTACAACCATGAATGGCTACTGCACTCATTATGAGGATGTTTTGAAAGAATTCAGGTTTCTTTCATAACTGTTTTCTTACTCACATCTTACTCAACACCTCATGCCACACACAAGAGAATGCTCCTGCCACTGATAATTCACCATTCTCTGGATATGCTTCAGGTCTCTGCCATCATCACTATTTAAGACTCCTGTCAGAAGTATGTCACAATCTCCCTCACACTTAACAGTTTATGGAACCCACAGCAAACAGGAGTCCCTAGTCACAGAACGTATTGCAGTACTCGTGGACAATCAAAGTGAAAGGTTGCATGCAAATATATGAATTGGCACTCAGAACAAGAGGAACAGAGGGCCTAAGGCAGTGGCAGAAGCAAGATATACAACAAGCTCAAGATGTTAGACTCCAGAGAACCAAATAACCATATTAAAAAGTGAGATACAGAACTATAAAAGAATTCTCAACTGACGAATACTGAATGGTCGAGAAGCACCAAAAGAAATGTTCAACATCCTCAGTCATCAGGGAAATGCAAATCAAAATAACCCTGAGATTCCACCTCATACCAGTCAGAATGGCTGGGATAAAAAATTCAGGTAACAACAGATGCTTGTGAGGTTGTGGAGAAAAAGGAACACTCCTTCATTGCTGGTGGGACTGCAAGCTGGTACAACCACTCTGAAATCACTTTGGTGGTTCCTCCAGAAATTTGGCATAGTACTACCAGAGCACCCAGCTATACTACTCCTGGAAATATACCCAGAAGATGCTCCAACATGTAATAAGAACACATGCACCTCTATGTTCATAGCAACCTTATTTATAATAGCTAGAAACTGGAAAAAAAACCAGATGTCCCTCAACAGATGAATGGATACAGAAAATGTGGTACATCTACACAATGGAGTACTATTCAGCTATTAAAAATAGTGAATTTATGAAATTCTTAGGGAAATGGATGGATGTGCAGAATATCATCTTGAGTGTGGTAACCCAATCACAAAAGAACACATATGGTATGCATTCTCTGATAAGTGGATGTAAGCCCAGAAGATCAGAATACACAAAGTACAAACCACAAACCACAAGAAACTCAAGAAGAAGGAAGACCAAAGTGTGGATTCTTTGTTCCTTCTCAAAAGGGGGAGCAAAATACACATGGAAGGAGTTGTAGAGACTAACTATGGAGGAGAGACTAAAGGAAGGACAATTCATAGACTTCTCCACCTTGGAATCCTTCCCATATTCAGTAATCAAAACTAGACACTATTGTGGATGCCAGCAAGTGCTGAATGACATGTGCCTGATATCGCTGTCTCCTGAGAGGCTCTGACAGTACCCAACTAATACAGAAGTAGAGGCTCACAGCCATCCATTGGACTGATTACAGGGTCCCCAATGAAGGAGCTTGAGAAAGGACCCAAGAAGCTGAAGGGTTTGCAGGCCTTTAATATGAACAGCAATATGAATCATCATGAAGACATAACATATGAACTAGATTTAAATAACCAAACTATATTTTGTCTTCAGGAAACACATTTATCAAAAAACTTATCAAAGGATAAAAAAAACCATTAATCATCTGGAAAATATAGAATAGTTGGTGTAGTTATTTCTCACATCAATCAAAAGAAACATTCACCTAAAATTAATTAGAAGAGATTAAAGGGGTCATTGCATAATGGTAAACAGAACAATCATCAAAAGATATAATGATTACAAACATTAATGCTTAATTTTTAGATCCCTAATTTTATAAAACAAACACAAAAAACCAACAGTCCACATAGATCCTGACACAATAACAATTTGGGACTTCAGTACTATACTCTCAAATTTAGATATGTCTTTAAAACTAAAAAAAAAAAAAAAAAAAATTCAGAGCTAAAATGCTTGATGGATGAACTGACTTAACAAACTTTATAGAATATTCCAACCAATAGGTAGAGAATAAAACTTTTTCTCACTTTTAACCTTTTCAAAATCTTTCACATCATAGTACACAAATTAACTCTCAATAAATGTGAAGAATTAAGATAATTTATCATCTCTTGTCAGAAAATAAAGGATGATTACGTTCTCACCTTCATATTATTATCATCTTGTATGACTCACATAATATTGTCAAGTGTAAGTGCTGGAAAATGGAAGAAAGGGCTATAAAATACTATTTTCTAGTCATGACTTAGAGATTGCACTCAGAATTCTATAGCTGTGACAGTTGTCTATACTGGGTCTGAATAGGAACAGAAATATCAACAGCCAGACTTGGATTGTGGAGGGAATATGATGCCCTACTGCCTCCCTGTGCACTAGTGAATTCTTATAGATTCTAGCTAAACAGGGTTTTATCATTTGTAAGCTCCACAGGCTCCATTACAATCTTATTCCCATTATATACTCCATTAGATAGTCTCCTTATGTAGATGGCCCTGGTTATAGTCAATGAGTCACAAAACAAAGCAAAGTGAAATGAACTTGGGAAAGAGTCTTACATTTATAGGTCTAAGACTTCCAACTCTATCCTCAAAGTGCTATTTAACAGGGCTAGAAGGAATGAAAAAGAGGTGACGGTCATTAGGGTGCATTATATACATGTACAAAACTGTCAAAAATTAAATTACTGAAAACCAAATGAATAAATACACAACTAAAATATTTTCTCTTTTGAATATAATTTTGAGATATTTTAAAAGAAACTCAAAAGTCTCTTGTTTGGATCAATCCCCAAGGTATTTATTTGTCTCTTTCCCTATATACACAGTTTGCAAGTTTGTATATAGTTGGTGCAGCTTTTTGGTCTCAATGAGCAGAATGTGAATAGATTTCATATAATCTTAGAAGGCCTATGGCTCAGCTGTGTTGTCAAGTCTGCCAGGTCTGTATTGCCAGGCCATGCCTGATAAAGGGAGGTCTGATACAGGTCCTGCCCTTGGGGCATCACCAGCCCATTGATCCCCATAATCTTCACACTTGCTGGTGACTTCTGTTGGCCTAAAATTGATCTACTTTCTTTACTATTTTACTTTCAATCTCTCTGTGGCATTTACTTCCCCCTTTACTCAGAGCTAATAACTCCATAATAAATTAGACAGATATGGTTGTCAGGAATGCGGAGTGGAGTAGTCATGCAGTTGTGGCTGACAATAAATAAATAAATAAAAAACAAAACAAAACAAAACAAAAAAAAGGCCTTCTGGCTTGGACTTTAGGGCCATGGGAAAGGATCTAGACAACATAAAGCAAAGACCATAAAATCCTACATGGTCCTTTGTAGAAATAGTTCATTGTCAGACTTGGCCCTGAATTTGGATTCATGAGGAGATACACATACTCTCCAGTCCAATGACTGCTGTATTAATTAGCTAGGATGAACTTGGTAATATTAAGGATAGAGAGTTGAAGTGGTCTCAAGAAGAATTGGCATGGATAGAATAAAAAAAGGAATCTTTAAAATACAAGCAAATTATAGATTTATTTTATAGGAGAAAAACATGTATATCTAGAAACAAATAATATTTGAAGGAGAGTATATTAGGCTATGGAATCACTAGGGTGAAGAAATAAAGATTAGAGAATTTAAAAGAAGATGTACAAGCACATAAAAAGTAGTTTGTACTCCTAGTTACTTGTAGGATTGAAGATAACAAAATTGGAGCTATTAGAGAGACATGGCTGCTTTATATGTATAAATTTAAAAACTTGAAAAGAAATCATTTCAGCTTTGGTTGTCTGTCGCCTTTCTGTTTTTACATGAAAGCAGTTACTAAGGATTGCTATATGCTGTACCAGGAAACCACAAGAACTGTGCCCAGTTACCTTTTAGAGATAGATTATGTAAAACCTATAAGGAATTGTGCTTTGTGTTTAGTTTCTGTTTTAAGGAAGCAGAGGTTGGAACGAATGATCTAGAATTCATATAATTTATATAAATTTAAGGATTTTTAAAATAATTAATAATGATCAAAGCCTTGATCATGTAACTTTAGTAGATTAAAGACTGGATTCAGGCTCTCTGGTTGGGAGAAAGTATGAATGAAAGGGGAAAAGGAAAAAGAATGAGAAAAGGGGGAAGGCAAATGCATAAGAGCAGAGGAAGGAAGAATAATGAGTATTCTTGGGTGAAGAAAGATCACTTGAGCTGACAGCTTGCATCCACTACTGACCCAGAATCATTATTGAATTAGTCCTGCGCCCATTCCCACCTTGCTTCAATACCCTCTCCAATCGGGGGTTGGATTTCTGCACTGTATGAAGATGGCTCATGACTGTTGGAAGGTGACAGCTTCCTCATGACTGTTCACCTTCAGGAAGAAATTAGATGCCCTGAAAGAAAAGAGAGTAAGGTCTGTATAAAGTGTGGGGTTATCACTGAAGAATCCATCAGAAAGGCAGTTTACCCATTCAAGAACTAGTTCACTCTGAAGCAGAGCTCTGCTGTCACAACTAAGATGGAGCTTTGTATTATTGTGCAGGAGACACAGTGAGCAGGTTCCCTGTGTGCTCAGAAACAACCCCCTTTGAGGATGCTCAGGACCAGAAGGGGGTGGTGTAGACCCAACTTTCACCAGGAGAGAAACAGTAACAGATGCAGAGAATCATCTGGAGAGTGAGGCAGTCCTCGGGGACTCTGAGACTTCCTTTCTAAACATCACACAACCTCAGAGACCATACAATACTTGTGATGGAGCTACTGTGACAAGACTACACATTTAGGACAGTAAAAGTTCTTTGTTAAGTAATTGCACATATGTTTTATTCATTACAAATTAACCTTATTGGAAGGAGAAAAACAATTACCTATGCAAATGGCAGAATGATAGAAAATTTCAAAAGTGTCAAATGTTTGGTCATCAACATCATCTTCAG
>NW_022196912.1:128486357-128547804 GCF_008632895.1 Mastomys coucha | reverse complement strand
GTTCCTGGTTAGCTATGATATTCTCTCTTCTGAAGAGTCTGTTGTGTGACTTCCAATATTCAGGAACACGCAGTACTACTGGCCCTCTGACCCCTTCATCCAAACCTGGCAACTTAGCTTTCCTGTCACTCATTCCAGGATCCTTGCCTTCTTGTAAATCCCTAGTCCTGCCTAATGAGGATGTACATGATGATCTTTGAGTCTCATGCAGACAAAGTCAGAAAGCTTCCTATTTCAAAATACATAATTTACTTAGATGTAAAAATTCATTTTATTATTTTCAGCCACATGGAAAAGACCCGAATATTAGTGCAGGTCTTATTGCACACCTTACCCTAAGGGTTCAGGGCCTCAGCTGGAACTCAGCATTCTGTGAATGTTTTCTCTTTCTCATGTTGATATAACTTTGGCTAAGATCTTATTTAATGGTTTGGACATGCCTTGATATTTTTATCTTATAAACATTTGAAAATATGCCAATGTTTCATTCAT
Organism: Mastomys coucha; assembly: GCF_008632895.1. Classification (NCBI taxonomy): domain Eukaryota; kingdom Metazoa; phylum Chordata; class Mammalia; order Rodentia; family Muridae; genus Mastomys; species Mastomys coucha. Next base: position 128,547,312 of record NW_022196912.1, on the reverse strand, counting down.
AAAAAGAGCTTGATTGGTTTTGGTGTTGATTTCTTTAATGAAATCAGTCATCTACTCAAGCTCTTTTTCATATATTCATACATGCTCATGCCAACAATCTACTGCATAAAGTTGACCAAAGTTAGGCAAATATTATTCTAAGTTCTAAACCATCAATACTGACATGAACACAAAAGAATACATTGTGTTTTAACATTTCTGAAGGTAGTGAAAAAAAATGTCCTGAACTTGTGAGCTGTGCCTTCCAGCACCCTCTGCCCACTGTGTCTTCTTCCAAGATCATCAGCATTTAAGAGAATTGATTTAACCTCTCCCTGCTTAGAGATTATGTTTTCTGCTTTTATTTTAAAGTTGTCACAAATACAGTTCAGTATAAAGATGAAGCTAGTGATTGTTGAATGAACAATGATCAAAATATGTGAGCCAGGAACTTGACACATAAGTAAAGTCAATGAAATCACTCATTTTCATGAAATTTTAGTATTCATAATTGCCAGCTTGTTAAACTGTGAAAGAAGTCTATGCTTACTGTACAGACTTTGAGGAAACATACACAGTTAAAAGATTCACCCAGGCCTAGAAAGAGTGTCATCAAGGTAGTAGTAAAATCTCCCTTTTGAGCTTCTCATCTGTCCTCCATGCAAAAACATAGGGAAGGGATTCCTAGATGAGTGAACAGAGTCAGGAACTTTCCTCTTAGAGTGAAGGTATCTCACAACCCTACTGAATCTCATCATCACTCACCAGAAGTGTTGTGTACTGAGGAACCTAGACTTGTATGTTACCTACACTCTACAGGAAGCAGAAATGAACTCTCTTGAGGGCTCCTGTGTCTCCCATCATAGACTGATACCTCTTGAGTCCTAAAACTTAAGTATACCATCAGAGACAGCATCTGGTGAGAAAATGCAAATCTCTTCTGGACCTACCCAACCTTGGCTTAAAAAGACAAAGATAGGCCTGAGTCTTCACTAGTGTGCAGCCATGAACAGGTTTACATCCTCATTCCTACTGCTAATTGTCCCTGCATGTGAGTGCCAAGGCTTCCTAAGGGATAAACTTTTCTATCCTCACCTGTTCCAATCTTACCTTCTCTTTTTCTTTTTCTCCACAGATGTCCTGTCCCAGGTTACTCTGAAAGAGTCTGGCCCTGGGATATTGCAGCCCTCCCAGACCCTCAGTCTAACTTGCTCTTTCTCTGGGTTTTCACTTAGCACTACTGGTATGGGTGTGGGTTGGGTTCGTCAGCCTTTAGGGAAGGGTCTGGAATGGCTGGCGGATATTTGGTGGGATGATGGTAAGTACTACAACCCATCCCTGAAGAGCAGGCTCACAACTCCAAGGATACCTCCAACAACCAGGTTTTCCTCAAGATGACAAGTGTTGACCCTGCAGATACTGCCACATACTACTGTGCTAAGATGGCACATTGACACAGACTCAGTTTTCAGCTGTACAGTATTTCAGACTGATTCTCATCTCTGTTCCTTTCTATTATATCACAGCTTCCCTGATGCCATTTGTGGTTTCCTGTTTGCTTTTAGGTTAAGAGCTTTCTATTTCATTTATTCACCCTAGGTCTCTATTAAAATGTTTATAAATGATTCTGTCTGTGTTTTGTATTATAAAGCTGAAGAAAGTTTGTTGACTACACCATGTGCTTCATAGCTATAGCTCAGTCTTATGCTTCAAATTTCCCCAGAAGAAGATTCCAAATTATTGAAATGTTCACCTTCGATAAACAGATGTATATGATGAAGATGGGAATTACTGGATGAGCATTCTCAAATTGAGTCAATGAGCAAAGAGTGTCCATAGATACTCCTAAATAATTCAGGCTGCTCTGGAGTCTATTGGTTGCTCTCCACAAACTCATTTAACACCACATCATTCGAGACAGCACTTATATATTGCACTGAACACCGAGAAGTTGAGCTTGTGCCCAGATAGACACTCCAGTCCTACTGATTAGTGTTCATAGTATTGGAGATACTTTGTACATTATTGGATGAGAAAGCTAATAGTCAATCTAGCTATAAACCCCATCATCTACAATTGTTACCTTCCTGTGGGTTATGCTTGTATGGTAGGAGCACAAACTTGTGGGATTAATAATTTATTCTTTGATGGAATTTAAGGCCTATGAGATTAAGGTTAGGGTTAGAGTTAGGGTTAGCTATAGGCTTAGGGTTAGGGTTTATCATGGCTGACTCTACTAGAATTGCCAAGAAACTGAAAATGGATAGGCCATGGCCCTAAAGGAAAATCATATGCTACTGTTCTGATAGAGTAACATATCAATGAATTGATTTTTATTTATGTAACTATACACTAAAACCAGTAACTCATCTAACCATCATCAAAGACATGTTTTACAGTAAATGAGAAGCAAGAGAGAACATCCAATGGATAATTTGTAGAGCACTAAATGGGTTGTCCTCATCAAACTTTCCCCCAGGAATAATGGAGCATTGCAAAGGAAGATTGTATAGGCCCAGTCAGAGTCCTGGGGGGCTGCAGGTGCTCCAGCCAGGAGGACAGAGGCTCAAAGTTCGAAGAATCTGGAGTCATGAATCTCAAATCTAGAATCCTAACTGCTGCACACTGTCTCTCTCTCACACACACACACTTGGCTCAAGGTCCCGCCCATCCTTAGTAAAATGCCCACTATGTTAATCTTCTTGGCTAGTAGAGACACATCTTTTTCTTGCTAATTTCTAGGAGTGGTTCAGCTGCAGTACATAACTGAGAATGAGGATTCTACTTGACTTTGCCCTGGGATAAGTCTCCCATTCTGTAAGCTTCAATGTCCTACACACAAAGCCAAAAGCAATTAGTTTGGATGGGTAACATTCTTTATGAAATTCCTAGCCAGGGTTTGGCTAAGATGTTGGAACATTGGTAAAGGTCAGAGAGCAATGTCCAATTTTGTCTAGCTATTAGTAAATCATATTTTGGTGGGCACCTAGTTCACAAGAACATATCTGGACTACCTCTGAGTTAGGGAATGCCAAGGCAACATGCAGGAGACTGGCTTCCATGAAGCTTTTGCCTTATAAACTGCTGTCATGTAAAGTGTGCGTGGCAGTTTATGAGGCAAGAAAGCTTCAAGGAAGCTGTCTCCTGCAACTCCTAACTCAGAGGTAGCCCAGATATGTCTTTGCTATAGTCTCACATGCTAAGTGACCCAAAGATATGATTTACCATAATAGCTAGACAAAATTAAACATTGCTCTCTGACTTCCACCAATGTTCCAACATCTTAGTCAAACCCTGGCTTGGGATTTCTCACAAGCAATGTTACACATTCAAACTAATTGTCTCTAGCATTGTTAGGAAAATAATGAAGCAGGTAGGGTATTGAAGCTTACTAAGGATTGGCAGGACCTTGAGATGATTTTGTGTGTGTATGTGTGTGTGTTTGTGTGTGTGTGTGTGTGTGTGTGTGTGTGTGTGTGTGTGTGTGTGTGGCAGTGTGCAGCAGAAAGTATTCAAGACTTGAGATTTGAGCCTCTACCCTCCTGGCTGGCTGACCAGCAATCCCCTGGGACTTCAGCCAGGCCCTCGCAGGCCTGAGCATGCTCAGAGCCCAGGGGTGCTGCACTGGTCCAGAAGAGATGGCTGCTGTTTTAGACTAAGTGTGTTTCAAATGGCCTCAGATGTTCCTTGACCACTGAGCTGCCAGATTCTTCTTTTCTCTTTTGCAATGACTATAAAAGTCTGATGCCATTTTGAGAAATACATTCAGATCTTGAACTTCCTTGTGTTGCATCTATTATATTTTCTTCACCAACAACTTGCCAACCTGACCAGGACCCTCTTTCCGCATGGGTTGAGGGAGCCCAGACTGGCTGGTCCATAGCAACTTAGAAACCTTTAGATTGTTTACTTGCATCTGGAGCCATTCAATTTTATCAAACACCTCATTCTTTTCCATCATCAAATTTTTCAGAGATACTAAGAGCAACAAGCCAGCACAATCACTTTTCAATTCTTCCCCCAACTTGTAGAATAGTTTGTATACTGGGTCATGTAATTCATAGTTAAGTTATAGTTTATCTGTTAATGAAGCTGGATATTTATTTATAGTTGGTATTTATTTGGATTCCTGCTTTTGTGAATTGTCTGAGTCCCTTTCCTATTTACATACTGGTTTCTCATTTTCTTGTTGATTTGTGAAAATTGCTTTTATCATCCAGACAATAATACACTTGTTAAGTTTCAACCTTAAGCATGAATTTTTCTGGGTGGGGGAGTGAGGCGGTTGAAGAACTGGGAATAGCCACTGGCTAGTCCCAGACACCAGGGAAGCAAGAGGCTCCTAGTACCCAAGGGCGATAACTTTAGCTGAAATGCTTAGAGAAGGGGAAAGAGACTGTGTAGATACTACCTCCAGTAGGAAGACAGAACCTCCAGTGAGGAATGGGTCTACTCACCCATCTTGAAGTTTTTAACCCAGAAATGTTCCTGTCCAAAGGAAAGATAGGGATAAAAATGGAGCAGAGACTGTAGGAAGGGCCATCTGGGTCTGCCCCGCATGGGGATCCACCCTGTCTGCAGACAGCAAACCCAAACACTATTGCTTTTGGCAAGTAGTGCTTACTGACAGGGACCTGGCATGTCTGTTACCTAGGAGGTTCTGCCATCACAGAGGGGAATTGCAACCCAATAGGAAGAGCAATGTTGGCTGGTCAGACAAATCAGGGCTCCCAAGGAGTAGACCAACTACCAAAGAGTGTACAGGGAGAAGAAGCCAAAGAGCAAGGTGGTTCTAAAAGACCCTCCAAAAGCAGTCATACCAAGGAACTTGAGCATGAAGGAAAGAAGCAGAAGAATAAGTAGACTTTTAAAACTAAATGTTATATATCAAATTGCCTGGTCTGAACTCATTGAGAAGAGATGTTACCTAACCCTCAAGACTTTTGAGACCCCAGTGAGTAGGAACATATTCTTGAACAGGGGGGAAGAAGAATGAAATGAGGAACTGTCAGAGGCAGGACATGGAAGGATATTAAGACTGGATGGCAAAAAAAGACTAAAGATTAATAAAAATTTCAATGATAGACCCCATCACTCCATTTTATTCCAAGAAATAGAGGGCTTGATTATTCTATCTACATCAGAGTAGTTTTATATATAAAATTGATTATGTTTGTGCTTCTCCAATCTTGCATCACTTACAGAAAACACTGCCCCACACAGAAATGAGATTACTTCCTTGTTTGTGGCACTAATCCAGAGGTAAAATTGTGTGTAAGAACATTCTGAATGATCTTTATGAATAATATCATCCCAAACCATCTTTCCAAATGATGAGTGGGATAATGTTAACACACTGGGACTATGCTAACAGATGCATGTGCTATGTTGTGCTCCTCTACTGTGCAGTGGGGAAATTAAAGTCTTGCTTAGTGCAGCTTGTTTTAAATAAAAACATAAAAACGGTACACTGTTCAACTCAGAAATCTTTCTCTTTATCAGATGTTTGAGCCCCAAGAAAAACCTTTGGTTTTTGAGCTTGAACATGGATCTGGAGGTGGAAGTGATAAAACCACTGTCAGAAATGTATATTTTAAAAGAAACATTAATAGTAGAATTTACCTAGTTTTAGGATTAGAGACTCATACCCAGTGACTCAAGTGACTGTTGTCTTCCTTGTACTCAACTGAAACATCTTAAGTTAGTGGGAATGATATAGTTTCAGCCCCATTGCCTACACTGCTGCTTCCACTGTTATACATGTTAATAGCCCTTACTATATACCCTCTTGGTTACCCAAGGCTAAATTTTCATGTTTCTATACTGGAAATTGAGGAAATACCAACAAAGCTTTTTGCATATACATTTGATATAGTCAAAAGTCTAACAAGCAAACCACTTGTCATGCAGCACTTATCTACTCCAGTAAAATCGGCATGTCAGGTTTGAAGACCAGGTCATTGACCTAAGGTGTACAGCTTCAAAGGGAGCTAGCTTGCCTCCTGGGTATTCAGTTGCTGGCATCTCCTAGCTCAGATGTGTTCTAGATTGGTCTCTGCTAAAGTCTGTGGAGAGATTTGAATGCTTTCTTTATTTAGGCATAAAGGTGCCCTAAGAATGTTCTCATTATTAGCTATACTGAGATTAAACATTATTTCCTGGCCTCCACAGGGTTTCAATAATCCTAATAGATTTCCTAGCTGTAATTAGCTTGGAATTTTTACAAAGAAGCTGTTTTACCAGACAAGGTGTCTCCAGAGTTAGAGATAGCAGTCAGGGAACTAGCCCTACTCAAGGCAGAATTGCTCTACTAACCAAAAAGAAGTTATAGGCTTCCATCACTAATTATCTATGTTACACCCAAGGATAGTCTCAAGGATCTTCATCTGCTTGCCTCAGACAAACCCTGAGAATTTACCTTGGGGCTGCCAAGATAGCCCAGCAGAAAGGGCACCACCCCTCCTCCACCTTGCACCTGGCTGCTTGTTCTCACTGGACTTGATGTGGTCATCTCCTGCCTATGTGATCCCTGACATTCACCCTGTTTCTGTATACTATATAAGACTGAATTTACTTTGTGTAATAGCACTCAGATACCACACTCCCTTGTGTTGTTTCTGTTTGTCATTTCTTTGCCAATGCCTTGTCAATCTGACCTGACAAGGACCCTGTTTCCCCCATGGGTTGAAGAAGGCCCAGACTGGCCAGCCTGTGGCAGGTGGCGCCTGAACAGGGACTCTAGAAGGTAAAACCTTTTCTTTCCTCCTTTCCTCTTTCTTTCCTTATTTCTCAGATAAGGCTTGGATCTTGCAAAAAGAGTTCTGCAGACTCGCTGGTAAAGATTTACCAGTTAAGGTGAGTAATCTTGATATCATGGGGCAATCAGAATCTAGTGGGAAATGGTAGTTTCTATGAGTTTTCAAGCACATATTATCAGGTCCGGGCTTAAAAGTCTCAGATAAATCTTTACAAAAATTTTTATGATTTTGTACTAAAAATCAGCCCTTGATTTGTGGAGGAGGGAAGCCTGACATTAGTGGACTGGAAGCGAGTAGGTATAGATATGAAAAGGTTTCATGAAAATAATCCATCTAAAGAAATTCCTAGTCATGCCCTTGCTCTGTGGCAACAAATAAGAGATCTGCTGACTGAAATGTCACATCTGGAGTTTTTAATGGAGGAGGTGCTTTGGAATCTTCAGATGAGATAGAGGCAAAGCCTTCTGCCACAAATAAGAAAACTTATAATACTAGCAGAGTAGAGAAGAAGTGTAGAATTGTGAAGTGGTGAAGATGGTAGTGATGAGTGGGATTCAGATAAGGAAGCTGCTAAGCATGAATTAAAAAAGGATCATTTTCATGATCACAGTAGGAACAAACCATTGCTTACTACACCAGACAAGCTTAAAAGAAAACTGAAGGTATGGATATCACTTCCACCGGTTGGTTTTGATGGCACAATGGCAGAAACTAAGAGACAAGGAGACTTTACCCTTACTTGACCAGTTGTGTTTCATGATGAAGAAGAACCCCAATGGGAGCCTTTATCTTTGAAATTATTAAAAGAACAACAGTCTGCAGTTAAGGCCTTAGGTCCCACAGCACCATATACTTTACAAATATTGGATGCTTAAGCAAAAACTGCCTTAGCCCTTATGACTGGCATCAGACAGCTAAATCTAGACTCACTCCCAGGGGATTACATCTTATGTAGAACTGAATACAAGAACAAGGCATGAAAGTGAGTACAGGAAAGCTCGTCAACACACACAAAAATAGTGGGAGATTTCACAACCCCACTCTCTGCAATGGACAGATTGTGGAAACAGAAGCTAAACAAAGACACAGTGAGACTAAGAGAAGTTATGAAACAGATGGATTTAATAGATATCTATAGAACTTTTTATCCTAAAACAAATATATATATATATATGTATATATATACATGTATATACATATATATATATATATATACCTTCTTCTTAGCACCTCATGGTACCTTCTCCAAAAAAAATTTTTGTTTTGTTTTGAGACAGGGGTTCTCTGTATAGCCTTGGATATTCTGGAACTTACATTGTAGACCAGGCTGGCCTCAAACTCAGAAATCCACCTGCCTCTGCCTCTCAAGTGCTGAGATTAAAGGCGTGCACCACCACCGCCCAGCTACCTTCTCCAAAATTGACCATATAATTGGACACAAATCAGGCCTCAACAGATACACAACTATTGAAATAATTCCTTGCATCCTATCAGATTACCATGGACTAAGACTGCCCCTCAGTAACAATGTAAACAATGGAATGTCCACATACACGTGGAAGCTTGTATTATAACAAGCTCAATTATAACTTGGTCAAGAAAGAAATAAAGAAAAAAATTAAAGACTTTCTAGAATTTAATGAAAATGAAGCCAAACATACCCAAACTTATGGGGCACAATGAAGACAGTCCGAAGAGGAAAAATTATAGCTTTAAGTGCCTTCAAAAAAAAAAATTGGAGAGCATACACCAGCAACTTGACAGCACATCTGAAAGCTCTAGAACCAAAAGAAGCAAATTCACCCAAGAGGAGACAAAGACAGGAAATAATCAAACTCAGGGCTGAAATCAACCAAATAGAAACAAAAAGAACTATACAAAGAATCAACCAAACCAGGAGCTGGTTCTCTGAGAAAATCAACAAAATAGATAAACACTTAGCCTGACTAACTAGAGGACACAGAGACATTATTCTAATTAACAAGATCAGAAATGAAAAGGGAGACATAACAACAGACACTGAAGAAATCCAAAAAAATCATGAGAGCCTACTACAAAAGCCTATACTCAACAAAACTGGAAAACTGGATGAAATGGACAATATTCTAGACAGGTACCAGTTACCAAAGTTAAATCAAGATCAGATCAATGATCTAAACAGTCCCATATCTGCTAATGAAATAGAAACAGTCATTAATAGTCTCTCAACCAAAAAAAGCCGAGGACCAGATGGGTTTAGTGCAGAGTTTTATCAAACCTTCAAAGACCTAATACCAATACTCCTCAAACTATTCCACAAAATAGAAACAGAAGGTACTCTACCAAATTCATTCTATGAAACCACAATTACTCTTATACCTAAACCACACAAAGACATAACAAAGAAAGAAAACGTCACACCAGCTTCCCTATGATTATCGATGTAAAAATACTCAATAAAGTTCTTGAAAACTGAATCCAAGAATACAACAAAATGATCATCCACCATGATCAAGTAAGCTTCATCCCAGGGATACAGGGATGTTCAATATATGGAAATCCATCAATGTAATTCACTATATAAACAAACTCAAAGAAAAAAACATATGATCATCTCATTAGATGCTGAGAAAGCATTTGTCAAAACGCAACATCCCTTTATGATAAAAGTCCTGGAATAATCAGGAATTCAACATCCATAACTAAACATAGTAAAAGCAATATACATAAAACCAGTAGCCAAAATCAAACTAAATGGAGAGAAACTTGAAAAAAATCCCACCAACATCAGGGACTAGACAAGGCTGCCCATTCTCTCCCTACCTATTCAATATTGTACTTGAAGTCCTAGCCAGAGCAATTAGACAACAAAATGAGAAGGGATATGAATTGGAAAGGAAGAAGTCAAAATATCACTATTTGCTGATGATATGATAGTATACATAAGTGACCCCAAAAATTCCACCAGAGAGCTCCTAAAGCTGATAATCAACTTCAGCAAAGTAGCTGGATATAAAAATCAACTCAAGCAACTCAGTGGCCTTCCCATACATAAAGGATAAACAGGCAGAGAAAGAAATTAGGGAAACAACACCCTTCACAGTAGCTACAAATAATATAAAATACCTTGGTGTGACTCTAACTAAGCAGGTAAAAGATCTCTTTGACAAGAACTTCAAGTCTCTGAAGGAGGAAATTGAAGAATATCTCACAAGATGGAAAGATCTCCCATGCTCATGGACTGGCAGGATAAATATAGTAAAAATAGCCATCTTGCCAAAGGCAGTCTACAGGTTCAATACAATCCCCATCAAAATTCCAATTTAATTCTTCTAAAATTTAGAAAAAGCAATTTGCAAATTCATCTGGAATAACAAAAACCTAGGATAGGGAAAACTACTCTCAACAATAAAGGAACTTCTGGTGGAATCACCATCTCGGACCTTAAGCTGTACTAGAAAGCAATTGTGATAAAAAAGAACAAAACAAAACAAAACAAAAAAACTGCATGGTATTGGAACAATAACAGGCAGACAGATCAATGGAATAGAATTGAGGACCCAGAAATGAACCCACACACCAATGGACACTTCATCTTTGACAAAGGAGCTAAAACCACCCAGTGGAAAAAAGACAGCATTTTCAACAAATGGTGCTGACTCAATTGGTAGTTAGCATGTAGAAGAAGACAAATTGATCACTTCCTTTCACCTTGTACAAAGCTCAAGTCCAAGTAGATCAAGGACCTCCACATCAAACCAGATACACTGAAACTAATAGAAAAGAAAGTGGGGAACAGCTTTGACCACACTGAAACTAATAGAAAAGAAAGTGGGGAACAGCCTTGACCATATAGGCACAGGGGAAAATTTCCTGAAAAGATCACCAATAGCTTATGCTCTAAGATAAAGAATTAACAAATGGGACCTCATAAAGTTGCAAAGTAAGGCAAAAGACACTGTCAATAGGACAAAACAGCAACCAACAACTTGGGAAAAGACCTTTGTCAATCCTATATCAGATAGAGGGCTAATATCCAATATATACAAAGAACTCAAGAAGTTAGACTCCAGAGATCCAAATAACTCTATTAAAAATGGGGTACAGAGCTAAACAAATAATTCTCAATTGAGGAATAACAAATGGCTGAGAAGCACCTAAAGAAATGTTCAACATCCTTAGTCATCAGGGAAATGCAAATCAAAACACTGAGATTCCACATCACACCAGTCAGAATGGCTAGGATAAAAAAGTCAGGTGACAGCAGATGCTGGAGAGGTTGTGGAGAAAGAGGAACATTACTTCATTGCTGGTGGGATTGCAAGCTGGTACAGCCACTCTGGAAAACAGTTTGGAGGTTCCTGCGGAAATCAGACATAGTACTACCAGATGACTCAGCCATACCACTCCTGAGCATATACCCAGAAGATTCTCCAACAAGTAATAAAGACACATGCTCCACCATGTTCATATCAGCCTTATTTATAACAGCCAGAAACTGGAAACAACCCAGATGTCCCTCAACAGAGGAATGGATACAGAAATTGTGGTACATCTACACAATGGAGTACTACTCAGCTATTATGTGGCAAATATAAAAGATTAGCTACTAAATATCATACCTCATTTCAGTATATTTCTGTTATACCATTACCCTATAACTCAACTATGGATTGAGAAAAATTAAGGCCCATTTTCAGGGAGTGTAAAGGATACAGATATTTCCCATGATATGGAACAATTAAATACAGAAATTTCAGATATTAACAATAGTCATTTGGATATTTGGAACTTTTATGAGTTGGCAAGTGAATTATCAAATAATCTAAGTGCATTAAATCTCTTGGACTGGGTTCAGTATATAGTATTGCTCACTATTATTATTGGTATTCTTTTAATAGAGATTATTGTGCTTCCATTTGTCTTTAGAGCTCTTCTGAGCTCCATAGCCACGATGAGATGGGATATTCTGGAACTTCATCTAAAAAATATTAAGGAAGGGCTGGGCAGTGGTGGCACACACCTTTAATCACAGCACTTGGGAGCCAGAGGCAGGAGGATTTCTGAGTTTGAAGTTAGCCTGGTCTACAGAGTGAGTTCCAGGACAACCAGCGCTACACAGAGAAACCTGGTCTCGAAAAAAACATAAAACTCAAGATACAATAAAAGATTTGTCAGTCCATAGTTCAAATCATGATTATAGCACTTCTTTTAAGTATATTTCAGATCAGTTTCATAAGTTTGACCTTGATACAAGAAATGAGCCTCTGAGATGCTGGTTCACTTCAGGTTTCATAGTCCCAAACTGGGTTAGTCATTCTGCTGTATATAATACTACTGCTATTCAACCAGACTTGTTTAGACTTGCTGCAGTTCAAATATGTTCCTACCCCACACCACTTGCTTTTTTCTGTTATTGTTTTAATACTTAGGCAAGGTGAATTTTCTTACATGGCCAAACTGTAGAAAATGTTCTCCTAGTTCACCTGTAAGAAGTGATAGTGGCATATTATAATAATTTCATATTTTAATTTTAATGTGCATTCTATATTAAAGATTGTAGATAACATCAAAAAGATTCCAGAATACCTGAACTTCTCATGAACAGGAATTATTTTTCATTTCCTGAGTCTGAAGATTCCATAACCAGCACCATGTGTGAATGATGCTGTAAAGCACCAGATATGAAGGTGATATGGGACCATAGAACAGATAAATTCATGAACTGGCTAACTATAGTCTCCATACTCAACTGATAATCTGACCACACAAGGAACTGTGTACTGCACTGGGTGTATGAGTACAATCATTGTAAGCAGAAGGCACAAATGAAAGCCCAGTGTCCTGCCAGATACATTAGAGATTTCCAGACAAGATCTCAACTTACTAGTCTTGGATGAGTCCTACCACTGCTGCCTGCTTTATTCCTATTGCTGGTCTAGTTACTGTTAAGGGGAGCAAACTCAATTCTTTGTGCAATCCTGTGGATTCCCATCTTTGTATATGTGGGTGCTGGGCCTGCTATGCATTGTTCTGTAAAGACAGATGTAGGCCCTGCCCTTGTGGAGATTCCAGTCAAGTGTGAGAATCAGAGGTTGAACAATCAGGTCAGGCTATCTAAGACTGTTCTGGGACAAAGCCTTCTGAGGCATAGATTCCCACACATTGACAGAAATGAAGAGAGCCATGAGGAGAGGACTTTGACCTTCTCCAGAGAAGCAATTTTAGTGCTGGCAAAAAAAAAGAGACAGAAATGGAGAAGGAAAAGAGAAGTCTAGGAAGAGAGAGCATTGTGAGAAAGACTCTGTAGTGAGAATGAGCAAGCCAAATAGGGAACAGTGAATGACCAATGGGGTAAGATTGAGAGAAGAACAAAGGTTAGTACATAATGAGGGAAGAGGTGTAGGGAGGGCTCAGGCAAGGCTAAAAAGCCTAGGAGGAATGCTTGTAGTCAGAAGCAGTGAAAAACAGTGCATGGCTTAGGAGAAAAGTTGACATTATATGGTCTGACAAGTTAGTAGGCCCTCCAGATAGGAACAGAGACCTTTGACCAAAGGCCTGCTCTAAAGGACTTGGATAGGGAATAGATAATCTCTGGCTGACACTAGCTGCCTCCTTGGTCTACAAAAGCACACGTTCTTCTAAGTTGCTTTCAGTTTCACTATTCTTTGGTTGGCTCTTTCATATGGGGCAGTCAGAAAGACTCCCCTTAAACCTCCTTTAAGAGTACTTGATGTAGAAATCAGAAGGGACAAGAGCCCTACCAGCTACCCTTTGGATCCATCAAGCATTTGATTGAAGCCCACTCCTTTGGGGAATGGGAGTCAGGATGTTGGGAAGAGACTTTTTTGGAAGGTCTCAAAGGGAATACAGGGACCTAGTGATGGTAGATTGTGGTGAGATTCCTGAGACTGCTATTTGATTACAGCATATTTCATAAATTATTGAAAATTCAAACAATTATATCCTTATGAAATTTAGAAATAATAAATTTACATTTGAATAGAATTTACATACAGGTGTATTTTGTACACTGTGCATAGTTCTCCTCTAACATTTTGTCCGTTCTATTTTCCCTTTATTTTACTTGACAATTTCAGTGAGACATCATCATGAACTTGCATACATAGATGTACATAACTATGAAGTACAGGAGAGCTGCTAATAAAAGCATCATTTAGTGTCTGTGATTTTGAGATTTTCTTAATTAAAACATTTATCTCTAAATGCATCCATGTTTCCAAATAATGTAAATTTCTTATTCATTTCTCATCAAACATTTCTGTTATATATATATGTGTGTGTTTTATATATATATATATATATACATATGTACATATACATCCATATGTGTATAAATTATATATATATATGTATATATACATATGTATATATATAATTTATAATATATAAGCATACATTAGTGATAAAATCATTTGTTGAAACATCTATAGCTTATCTCTATAATTTAGTTTTCGATGATCATACTGAAATAAACATTGATATGTAAATTATTGAAGCACATTTACTTTTAGTAATTTTACTGAATTTTGAATTATATAACCTGTTGGAAAGACAAATATTAATTGCATATATCTGAAAGTAGGCTCTATACATAGAATAATGCAAATAGAGCTGTATATGATCTCATGTACAATAATCAAGAACAATCACAATATAAAGCCAGATACTTTGAGTCTAAAGGAACGAATATGTGGAATAGCTTAGAACTCACTAGTACAGGAGACAACAGCCCCAACAGAACACTAATACCATAGGTTCTAAAAGCCACAATCAGCAAATGGAACTTAAAGAAACTAAGAATATTCTGTAAAGCAAAAACCACCATCAATGGGACAAAACCATAACCTAGAGAATGGAAAATTATTCTCACATAAATATATCATGTGATAGAAAGATGTTATCCAAAATACATACTCAAGAAACTAGATGTAATCAAGCCAAATAATACAACTTAAAATTGTTTGTAGGTCTAAACAGAATTATTTTATTATTATTTATTCTTTAATCTTTTTAACAGCCAAGACTTTATTTCCCTCCTATTCCATCCTCTGAGTGTCCATATTCCATACCTCCCCCAATTCCAAGAGCATACCCCCCACACCATGCCACCAGAACTCTCCACTCCATGAAGCCTCAAGTCTCTTAAGATGTGCATTTTCTCTGAGTCAAGGCCAGGCAGACCTCTCCTGAATATGTGTTGGGAGCCTCATATCAGTTGGTTTATGCTGCCTGGTTGGTGGCTCAGGGTCTTAGAGATTCTGAGGCTCCAGGTTAGTTGAAACTACTGATCTTATAGGGTTATCCTCCTCCACAGTTTCTTCCAGATTTCCCCTAATTTAACCACACTGTTTAGTAGCTTCTGTCCATTGGTTGGGTATAAATATGTGCATCTGACTCTTTCAGCTGCTTGTTGGTCCTCTCAGAGGGCAGTCATGAGAGGTCCCTGTTTGTAAGCACATCATAACATCAGTAATAGTGTCAGGCCTTGGGGCCTTCCCTTATGGTGGATCCCAATATCGGCCTTAACTGGACCTCCTTTTCTTCAGGCTTTTCTGCCTTTTTGTCCCTACAGTTCTTTCAGAAAGGAAATTTTTTGGTCAAGGTTTTTGAATGGGTTGGCATCACCATCCCTCCACTTAATGCCTTGTCTTTCTACTAGAGTTGGATGTTACAATTCCCTCTCCTCACTGTAGGGCATTTAATCTAAGGTCCTTCCCATTGAGTCCTCATTTGAATTCACAAATGGCAGAGAGGCAGTTAAAGGAATATTCAACATCCTAACCCAACAGTGAAATGCAAATCAAAATTAGTCTGGGATTCCAGCCTACAGATATCAGAATGGCTAAGATCAGAAACCCAAGTGACTACTAGTGCTAGTGAGGATGTGGAGCAATGGGAACACTCCTCCATTGATGGTAGGAATGCATACATTCATGTTCACTCTGGCATACAAATTCATATTGAAATTACAATTATAAGTAAATATTCTTTGTTAATTAGTGTTGAACATATGTATTTCATTTATTACCTATGAACATTATTGAAACCACAAACATCTGTTGTATATCCATTTAAAAGAAAGCAACAAATTTTCCAACATGAGGTATTGAACCTATACTTATCATCATTACCATCAGCAGCATATGTAAATCTATCTGTAAAATTTTCCAGTGACAGGAGGGTTTCCTCAGGTGGAAAATATAATTTTGATTAGAGAGCTCAGTCCTCAATGTTCCATTTACAGGACTGAGTCCTTGCAGTTCTTCTGGGCAGTTCTTGTTGACCTGGTTCCAAGGTGTCCTTGAGTGCCAGGTGAATCCCTCAGCTCAGGGAATGGAGAGAGGTGGAAGCTGGGCATTATTCATCATGTGGAGTTCATTACATTTGCATTTCATTATTCTTTTTGTTTATAATAAAGTTTTAATAGTTCAAAGTTCATATCTGTAATATCAAGCCCTTGTATGATTTTGATGACTCAGGAGAAGAGATAAGAAGAAATTAACTTAATTAAAGACTGTCTTTGTGGATGTACAGAGTCCAGAAGATAGAGAAGAAATGATATCCTCACACCAACACCATACCACTGCTCCTTAGGTATGAATTTAGACAATGTTTACAATAACATTCCAGATTTGAAGGCCACCTTTATATATTCACAATTTTCGGGACATCTTGGTATCAATTACATCATTGTCCTGCCTTGTGATTAATGTAAGAGAATCCTGCAATCTTGTGTGGTTTCCATGGTTTATGTACCACATCTATCTGTGTTTTCAGATTTACTTATATAACATCTGTCCACTGTGTTGTCCTCTAGGACATCCAGAATCTGATAGAACTGTACAAATAAGCAATATTTCCCTCATTTTAAATTGTAATAAATAGAGGGCAGTAAAAAGATGAAGGCACAGGCCAGGCAATAAAGAGAAATCAAGAAAAATATTATCCAGGAAACTGACAGATAAATAAAGTCAATAAAATATCACTCTTTTCTGTGTAATTATAGCATTCACATTTGCCAGCCTGTGGCTGACACTTAGTCTTACACTCTACGAGAAGTCTACACTATCTGTAGATTTGTGTGTGTGTGTGTGTGTGTGTATGTGTATGTGAAAGAAAATATGTTCTGAAAAGACTCACATATGAGGCAATCTCTGGCATCAGGCACAGAACAAGATGAAGGGAGAAGATTCCTCAGTGCTTTGAATGATTCATGTGTCCTTCATAAAAACAAAAAAATACAAAACAAAAAAAACAAAAAAGAAACAAACAAACAAAAATGTAATGATCCCTGGATAAATGAACAGAATCAGGAACTGTATGTTAGACTGAAAGTCTCTCTCAATCTTGTTCTTTCTGTAAAGCATTCATCTGAAGTGTTTCATTCTGAGAACTCTGGCCTTCAGCTAGCTACACTTTATGGGTATCAGAAGTGAGCTCCCTTGAGGGCTCCTGTGCTTATTATCACAAATTGATTCCTCTTGAGTCCTAAAACTTAAGTACACCATTAGAGTGAGCACCTGATGAGAGAATGCAAATCTCTCTTGGCTCCACCCTACCTTAGGTTAAAAATCAAATGGTGAGCCTGGCTACTCACAAGTGTACAGCCATGGACAGGCTTACTTCTTCATTCCTACTGATGATTGTCCCTGCATGTGAGTGCCAAGGCTCCCAACCAGATGGACTTTTCTATCCTCACTCTTTTCTAACCTTATCATCTGCTTTATTTTCTTCACAGATGTCCTGTCTCAGGTTACTTTGAAAGAGTCTGGCCCTGGGATATTACAGCCCTCACATACCCTCAGTCTGACTTGCTCTTTCTCTGGGTTTTCACTGAGCATTTCTGGTATTGGTGTGAGTTGGATTCGTCAGCCCTCAGGGAAGGGTTTGGAGTGGCTGGCAACCATTTGGTGGGATGATGATAAGCGCTACAACCCATCTCTGAAGAGCAGGCTCACAGTATCCAAAGACACCTCCAACAATCAAGCATTCCTGAAGATCGTCAGTGTGGACACTGCAGATACTGCCACATACTACTGTGCTCAGAGTGCACATTGACACAGGCTCAGTTTTCAGCTGTACAGTACTTTTGACTGGTTCTCAGCTATGTTCCTTCCTATTATATCATAAGAGTGTATGGCCACAGCTTTCTTGTTGACATCTGTGGTTTCCTGTCTGCAGGCCAATAGCTTCCTATTCCTGATACTAAACCTAAGTGACTTTTAAGATGTTAAGAAATTAGTCTGTCTGTATTTGATTTTATAAAGATGATGTTTCATGCCTACACCAGGTGGCTCAGAATTATGGTTGCCCTCATGCTTGGGCCACAAATCCCACAGCAGGAAATTCAAAATAATTGTAAAGGTAACCTTCATTATGTAGCTATTTATGTGGATGGTACGAATTACTGAATGAGCACTCTCATACTGAGTCATTCCTAAAAAGTTCTCATGGATACTCTCAAAATTTTTAGGCTATTTGCAATGCTATTTGATACTCTCCAGAAAATGATTGTAGTACCATACTGTTAAAAATATACTTATATATTTCAGTTAACATACATAATTTGAATGTTTGTCCAAGTACAAGCTTAAGCAATCCAAATTGGTGTTTATGAAATTCTATGTATTTTGTATGGTATAAGAGGGGAAATATAGTAATCACCCAGCTGTAAACCTGGTTACCCACAATACTTACCTTTCTATGTGTTATGTTGGTACAATAATGTCACCAATGTTATTATGTTGCTAATCATTGATTCTTTGAAGAAATTTAAGGCCTGTGAGGTGGAAGACATGTCAGACACTGTTAAGATCACCAAGATCTTGGAATTGAGTAGACTATAGTCCTAGTGTAAAATGAAAAGTTATTGTTCTGATAAAGGATTATGCTAATAAGATTATTTTAAATTACACAGAAATATATACCATTAAATGTGTATGTCAATTCACCATCATTGGATTTATTTCTTGCAGCAGATGGGAAACAAGATACAACAAAAATGAACAAATTTTAAAGAATGAGAGATATTGAAACAATAGGTTTGTCTTCATCAAACCTTCAACTCAGGACTGAAAGACCATTGCTAAGGTAGAGGTGGAAATATTGTTAGAGACAGAGACAATGGATGATTCCAAAGAATCAGTCCCATCCAGAAACAGTAGGACCGATGCACATATGGACTCACATAGACTATGGAAACAAGCACAGGGCTTATACAATCAAGCCACTGTGACCTTCTGCAGAGAGCGGGAAGTGGATATGTGCTCCCATCAGTAGCCAAGAACCTATCTTCAACTTGTGTTCACTTGCAAAATTCTATTACTCTTTTTCAATGGAGGCTTACTTACTTAACTACACTTGAAGGTAGGTCCTATGTCTAGGATTTGGAGAAACAAAACCAGTACAAGGGCATATTTGTAGAGTGTTTGTCTTATATAGCTTTATTTAGGCATTTTTTTCTTGTTAGCCTATTTTAGTATTTGTTTTTAAATTTGGTGTTCTTTTGAGAGATACTGTGTATGTGTAGGTGTGTGTGTGATTGTGTGTGTGTGTGTGTGTGTGTGAGAGAGAGAGAGAGAGAGAGAGAAAGAGAGAGAGAGAGAGAGAGAGAGAGAGAGAGAGAGAGAGAGAGAGATCTCACAAAGATCAGAAGTTTGAGAACAGGACCATACTAGATCCAGCCAGAATGTTCAACACAAATTAATGTGTAGGGGAATGCCAGGGCCAAGAAGTGGGAGAGGGTGGGGTGGCAGGCATGGGGAGGGGGGAGGCAACAGGGGTTTGTTCTTGTTGTTTTTGTTTGTTTGTTTGGTTGGTTTTTGGAGGGGAAACTGGGAAACGAGAAATTTACCTGTAAATAAAGAAAATATCTAATAAAATTTTTAAAAAAGGAGATCAGCAGTCCTTCATCCAAGGACTCTGATATCTAGTAAGGTGTCTAGCAGAGTGTCACAGCCTGCCTCTAAGGTATGTCAGAAAATCTGAAGAAGCAGCAAACTGTCATGGAATAGAAAAGACATGGAAGAGTAGCCTGAAGACTTGCTCAAAATTGTGTTTGCATATTGAAGAAAGGAACAAGGGGATTAAAATTAATTCTTATTTCATAAGGAAATTTTGCAGTAATCTTGCATTAAGATTCAGTAAGAAGGAGTATTAAATTAGTGAACTTGTTCCATGTTTTCCTGTGTTGGGGTGAACTTTTTGTATACTGTATAAAGATGGTCTTTGTGTTATTCATATACTGATTTCTGGACAGCAGAACTTTGAATGCAAACCACTCTTTGTTATGGTTATTCATATCTCTAATCATAGTCTGTAAAAACTGCCTCTCTCATCTCGACTGATTTAATAAAAAGCTGATGGCCTGTCACAAAGAAGAAGAGAAGAGTCAGGACTTCTGGGGAGGGATGGGAACCATGGGAAAGAGTCAGGAGCAGATGATTTTAGCCAGATGTAGAGAAAGAAGCAAGCTAGATCTAAAAGAAGGGTAACTGACAAGCCTTTTGGCAGAACATAGATTAATATGCATGGATTAATTTAAGTTATAAGAGCTAGTTCAGAACAATAGTAAGATAAAACTTGTCTATAATCAACAAACATGAGTCTTGGTTATTTATTCAGAGTTAGTGTATGTATAATAAAACTGTATCCTTATATTCATGCTGGTATTAATGTAAGCACTTGTACCTAACATAATTAGGTCAATAACTTTGAAGCAGAAGTTTTTTATCACACTGTCAGTCAATGTCTAATTACTAGGGTATTATCAACATTGAGGATATATTACTATTTTGTTTTGCTTTGATTTTCAAGACAGGGTATCTCTGGATATAACCCTTATTGTCCTGGAACTCTCTTTTTAGTTGAGATTAGTCTCAATATCAGAGATCCACGGGTCCCTACTTCCTAATTCCTTGTAATAAAAGTATTTGCAGCCACCATCTTGGTATGTTGAAATACTATCAACAAATATTTTTAATCACCTCAGGTCCTTTCATGAGATTTGTGGGCTGGAGTATAGCAATATGAATTGGTCACTGATTTCAAACCCATATTCTTCTCCATTTCCAATATCCTACCCTATAATCACATGACTATTAGGTAACACTAACTGCAATAATACAAGACCATCTTTTACAGTTTTGGGAATAATGTGCACAACAGTGATCCTCAGTGCTTTGTCAGAGACTGCTTGGTAATTCCAGAGGGTAATTCAGGAATTTGTCCCAGAATAATGAGCTGCAGAATTTGTCAGTATGTGACTTAAGAGGTACGTTACAGAGTGAACATTCCAAAGATTCCCTGAAACATCTCTAAAGTAAATATTCCTGTATCTTATATATCTGATTACTGAGGACACTATGGTATATCAATCTTTGAGAGAACCAGAATGAAAAGATGTAATCCAGTTTTCGGATACTATCCTCCCTTGCAGAGGGATCTAGATTATTGAAATGGTGCCCTGTCTCTTAAATGGTGTTGAGAAACATCAAATATTGACAAGTGAAAAAAGAATTGCTAGAGGTTTGTGGTCAATGAAAATAGGGCCCAACAGAAAAGAAGAGATAAATCATTCAAACTGAAAGTGGAAAAATAGAAAAATGCTGTAAATTAATATGTCCATATTCAAGAAAACCTCCTGCATTGACATTTCACCAGATCAGCAAGTATTTTGATCCTCATATTTTTTTTAACTTAGGAAAATGAGCTCATATTATTTATTTACAATCTTATGGAGCCTGGATATTTCTGAATGGATTACATTATAAGATGAGGATGTCTGTCTAAATCCATACGACTTAAGTAGAAATGCATTCTTATACATTACAACCTACGTGAACTGTTGGGATCTCATATACTAGAGTATGAATTACAGTGTTATAGACATCATCCAGCATGGCAAGGGTTCTGAAAAACAAAGATACAACCATTCAGCACCCTACATTGTAGGGAACAACTGTTCCTCTATATTTAGAATAACAGAGAAAAACAACAACAACAACAACAACAACAAAAAGAATCACAGAAGCACTGAAGATGCTGCCAAGTGAATTGACAATGCATAGGACATCACATGGATTCTGACCAGGTATGGAATTTAGAACATGCATTCAACTGTTTTTCTCTTTTTATCTTGTACTATTAGGTGCATACAATTTATGAACCAGAAGATAAAACACAATAAATATGAATATTCTGAATTTATATAGTATGCATTTTTGTTTTAATATGAGTATCTATACTTATAACACATATCTACACATGCTTGCATATTTCTACATGGTGCTATTGGTATTTTTCTTATCCATGGGACAATGTTCCAAATCAACACTTCATTAGTGAAGCATCAACTCTTAAAAAGCTGTACTAACACATGCTCTGCCCTGGAACAAGAAGAATGTGGATTTGAAAGCTACTCAGGTACAAAATAAGCTTTCTAAGAACATATATTCACCATGCATTAGAATTGTTGTCAAGAAGGATGAAAGTATCCACACTTTGGTCTTCCTTCATGAGCTTCATGAGGTCTGTGAATTGTAACTTGGTATTCTGAAATTCTGGGCTAAAACCTACTTGTCAGTGAATGAACACCATGTGTGTTCTTTTGTGATTATGTTACCTCACTTGGAATGATATTTTCTAGTTCCATAATTTGCCTAAGAATTTCATAAATTTGTCTACACCTAGGAGTGACAGTGGTGGATTTGCAGTCCTCTCTGCCCCTTCCCTGCAAGAGGAGATCTTGACTTCAGGGAGTGCCCTAACCCAGGGACTCAGGTGAAATCTGCTATTTTCTCTCTGGTGACTTTCTAAGGTGGGACCAGACAGGAGGCACGAGCTTCACAAGTGGCAGGGAAGCCTGGTCAGGATCGTTTCTACCTCAGACCACACCTAGGAGGGACAACAGAACCACAAGCCTCTCTGCACCTTTTCCACAAGTGGAGATCCTGTCCCCAGGATGTGCTCTATTCCCAGGACTCAGGATCGACAACTGATCCACAGCCATCTGTGCCCCAATTTTACCAGAGGAGAGCTGACCTCCCAGAAGTGCTGGCACAAGCTTAGAGACCTACAGGAAGAACAAGCTCTAGTTAGAGGCAACAAGAACATCTAACACCAGAGATCAACAGATGGCAAAAGGCAAATGCAAGAATACTATAACAGAAATGGAGACTACTTGGCTTCTTAAGAACCTAGTTCTCGTACCACAGCAAGTCCTAGATATCCCAAAACACCAGAAAAGCAAGATTTGGATCTAAAAATCGTATCTTATGATGGTGCTAGAGGAATTTAAGATGAGCATGAATAACTCCCTTAAAAAAATACAGGAGAAAACAGGTAAAGAGGTACATGCCCTTAAATCAGAAACACAAAAATCCCTTAAGGAATTACAGGAAAGCACATACAAACAGGTGAAGGAACTGAACAAAACCATCCAGGACCTGAAAATGGAAGTAGAAACACTTAAGAAATCACAAAGGGAGACAACTCTGAAGATAGAAATCCTAGGAAAGAAGTTGGGAACCATAGATGCAAGCATCACCAACAGAATACAAGAGATAGAAGAGAGAATCTCAGGTACAGAACTAACCATAGAAAACATTGACACAACAGTCAAAGAAAACACAAAATGCAAAATGTTCCCAACACAAAACATCCAGAAAATCCAGGATGCAATGGAAGAGCAAACCTAAAGATAATAGGTATAGAAGAGAGTGAAGGCCTCCAACTTAAAGGGCCAGTAAATATCTTCAACAAAATTATAGAAAAAAACTTCCCTAACCTAAACAAAGAGATGCCCATGAAGATAAAAGAAGCCCATAGGACTCCACATAGACTGGACCAGAAAAGAATTTCCTCCCACCATGTAATAGTCAAAACACCAAATGCACAAAACAAAGAAAAAATATTAAAAGCAGTGAGGGAAAAGGTCAAATAACATATAAAGGCAGGCCTATAAGAATTACACCACACTTCTCACCAGAGACTATGAAAGCCAGAAGATCCTGGGTTGATGTCATACATACCTTAAGAGAACACAAATGCCAGCCCAGTCTACTGTACCCAGCAAAACTCTCAATTATCATACATGTTGAAACCAAGATATTCCATGAGAAAAGAAAATTTATACAATATATCTTCACAAATCCAGCCCTTCAAAGGGTAATAAATGGAAAACATCAACAGAAGGAGGGAAACTACATCCTAGAAAAGGCAAAAATGTAATTTTCCAACAAAATTAAAAGAAGATAGCCACATGAACAGATTACCAACTCTAACAACAAAAATAACAGGAAGCAACAATTGGCTTTCTTTAATATCTATTAATATTTATGGACTCAATTCCCAAATAAAAAGACATAGAGTATCAGACTGCATGCATAAACAGGACACAACATTTTTTTGCATACAGGAAACCCAACTCGATGACAAAGACAGACACTACCTCAGAAGAAAATGACGGAAAACAATTCTCCAAGTGAATGGTCTCAAGAAAAAAGCTGGATTAGCCATTCTAATATCGAATAAAATCGACTTTCACCCTAAAGTGTGCAAAAAAGATAAGGAGGAACACTTCATATTCATCAAAGGTATTATCTACCAAGATGCACTCTAAATTCTGAAGCTCTATGCTCCAAATCAAACAGCATCTACATTAATAAATGAAACTTTACTAAAGCTCAAAGCACACATTGTACCACATACGATAATAGTGGGAGATTTCAACACTCCATTTTCTTCAATGGACAGATCATGGAAACAGAAACTAAACAAAGACATAGTGAAACTAACAGAACTTATGAAACAGATGGATTTAACAGATATCCATAGAACTTTTTTTCCTAAAACAAAAGGATATAACTTCTTCTCAGCACCTCATGGTATCTTCTCCAAAACTGGCCATATAATTGGTAACAGATCAGGCCTCAACAGTTACAAAAAGGTTGATATAATTCCTTGTATCCTATGAGATCACCATGGACTAAGGCTGCTCCTCACTAGCAACATAAACAATAGAATGCACACACACACGTGGAAGCTCAACAACACTCTACTCAATTATAACTTGGTCAAGGAAGAAATAAGAAAGAAATTAAAGACTTTCTAGAGTTTAATGAAAATGAAGCCACAACATCCACAAACTTATGGGAAACAATGAAAGCAGTCCTAAGAGGAAAACTCATAGCTTTAAGTGTCTACAAAAAGAAACTGCAGAGAGCATATACCAGCAATTTGACAGCACATCTGTAAGCTCTAGAGCAAAAAAGAAGCAAATTCACCCAAGAGGAGTCGAAGGCAGGAAATAATCAAACTCAGGGCTGAAATCAATCAAGTAGAAACAAAAAGAACTATACAAAGAATCAACCAAACCAGGAGCTGGTTCTTTGAGAATAACAACAAAATAGATAAACCTTTAGCCAGGCTAACTAGAGGGCACAGAGACATTATCCTAATTAACAAGATCAGAAATGAAAAGGGAGACATAACAGCAGACACTGAGGAAATCCAAAAAATCATGAGATCCTACTACAAAAGCCAATACTCAAGTAAAGTGGAAAACCTGGATGAAATGGACAATTTTCTAGACAGAAACCAGGTATCGAAGTTAATTCAAGATCAGCTCGATGATCTAAACAGTCCCATATCTGCTAATGAAATAGAAACAGTTATTAATAGTCTACCAACCAAAAAATAAGGGGGGGACAGGACCAGGCAGATTAAGTGCAGAGATACATCAAACATTCAAAGAAGACCTAATACCAATACTCCTCAAATTATTCCACAAAATAAAAACAGAAGGTGCTCTACCCAATTCATTCTATGAAGCCACAATTACTTTTATATCTAAACCACACAAAGACCTAACTAAGAAAGAAAACTTCAGACAAATTTCCCTCATGAATACCAATGCAAAATGACTTTATAAAATTTTTGCAAACCAAGGAACTCCTCCATTGCAGTGGCTCAGATTCCTTCTGGTCTGTCTGGGTCAGATGGTGCCCTGAGCAGAGATTGGGCACAAGCTCTGAAGCAAGTCCCACAACTCCCAGAGGAAGCTGCAATTCCAGGCGATCTAACACCACCAGTATCAGAGGTGAAGAGGCCACAACATCTGCCCCAATACCGGGAGTAACTGGGACCAGTGGGACCAGACACACAGGAACTCAGCCAGCCCAGTAGCTCAGGTTCCTTAAGGTCCCACAACACACAGAGGAAGCTTCATTCCCAGGCACTCTAACATGCCCAGGATCAGAGGTGAGGAGGACACAACATCTGTCCCAACATCGGGAGTAACTGGGATCAGTGGAACCAGGCACACAGGAACTCCACCATCCCAATGGCTTGAGTTGCTTGCCCACTGGTGCACTGAGCAGAGCTTGGGTGTAAGCTCTGAGCCAGTCCCACAACACCCAGAGGAAGCTCCACTCCCAAGGGTCACAGGATCCCAGAATCATAGGATCCCAAAGACAGCTTGACTCTGAGGAGTTCCTACACAACCAGGATCACAGGAAGGACAGGCACCAGTCAGATTTAGCAAGGGAAGGTAGCACTAGAGATAACATGATTCTGGGCAAGCATAAGAATATAAACAACACAAACCAAGGTTCATTGGCATCATCAAAACCCAATACACCCACCATAGCAAGTCCTGGACACAACATAACACTGGAAAAACAAGATTCAGATATAAAATCACGTCTTATGGTGATGATACAGGACTGTAAGAATGACATAAATAGCACCCTCAAAGAAATACAGGAGAACACAGGTAAACAGCTAGAAGCCCTTCAAGAGGAAACACAAAAATCCCTTAAAGAACTACAGGAAAACACAATCAAACAGGTGAAGGAAATGAGCAAAACCATCCAGAATCTAAAAATATAAATAGAAACAATAAAGAAATCAGAAAGAGAGACAACTCTGGAGATAGAAAAAAATAGGAAAGAAATCAGGATGCAAGCATCACCAACAAAATACAAGAGATAGAAAAAAGAATCTCAGGGGCAGAAGACACCATATAAAACATTGACAAAACAGTCAAAGAAAATGAAAAAAAAAAGCAAAAAGATTCTAACCCAAAACATGCAGGAAATCCAGGACACAGTGAGAAGACCAAACCTAAGGATAATAGGTATAGAAGAGAGTGAAGTCTCCCAAGGTAATGGGCCAGTAAATGTCTTCAACAAAATTATAGAAGAAAACTTCCATACATAAAGAAAGAGATAGCCATGTACATACAAGAATCCTACAGAACTCCAAATAGACTGGACCAGAAAAGAAATTCCTCCTGTCACATAATAATCAAAGCACCAAATGCACTAAACAAAGAAAAAAAATAAAAAGAGTAAGGGAAAAAGGTCAAGTAAAGGCAGGCCTATCAGAATTACACCAGACTTCTCACCAGAGACTATGAAAGCTAGAAGATCCTGGGCAGATGTCACACAGACCCTACAAGAACACAAATGCCAGCTGAGACTACTATACCCAACAAAACTCTCAATTACCACAGATGGAGCAAACAAGATAATCCCTGACAAAACCAAATTTACACAATATCTTTCCCCAAATCCAGCCCTACAAAGGATAATAGATGGAAAACATCAACATAAGGAGAAAAACTACACCCTAGAAGAAGCAAGAAAGTAATCTTTCAACAAATCCACACAAACCTAATTCCACCTCTTACAACAAAAACAACAGGAAGTAACAATTACTTTTTCTTAATAGCTTAAGGTGAAAATTAATATTAACAACATATCCTATCCTATTGAAATCCAAAAACATGAGGAATTAGAAATTTGTTGATTGTCATCCAATGGCCTCTCTAATTTGGTATTTGGAGAAATAGGTCCAATGTTATACAATCCATATACACTTTCAGCTTGTTTGTAAGTGACAGTGTCTTAGTGTTTAGAACATAATGGTCTTGAGATCTGGCTTCTCCTATCTCAGTCTCTCTATTAGTAGTATTGTTTATTTCATATTTTTACAACATACTATGGTTTTCAGAACAACTTACATATTTTAAAAGTATTTATAAACCCAAAAGAAATGAGGACAATTAAATTGGGAGGAGGCTTGTAAGTGAACAACAAAGAGTGAGACTTAATTCCATGCTTGACATTTGTAACTCTTGTATCAAATTACCACAGTAAACGCCAAGATTTTAAGCTCTACTAAATACAAAGCAGATGAACAAACACTTTATATATTTATGTTCATTTCAGAAAATATTAGTAGTGATGTATTGTTTTGAAATATACAGTTAATACGTTTGGAGTTTTTAAATTTTATATTGATAAAAATGTTTTTATTTTCAGTATTGCCATAGACAAGGATCTACATAAGACTGTAAAATTGATTATTGTTTTATATCAAACAACTTTTATAATACTCATCTTTATTGTTATAATGTTGTATAAATTTTAAAAAATATGACAAAAAGAAATTGAAGGTATTGAAGGTGGAGTCTCTGGGAGGAGTTGGGGTACAAAAGGGAAACAAGAATGTGATTTAATTCTATTTACAAAAAATAAGTTTTTAAATGTTAACAAATTCAAATAAAATGAAATCATGTAACTTTTCTCATCATACTACAATAAAACTCTAAAAAAATATTATTGCAAACTAAATCAAAGGGCACATTAAAATGATCATCCAACATGGTCAAGTACGCTTCATCCCAGGGATGCAGGGATGGTTCAATGTTTGGAAATTCATCAATGTAATTAACTGTATAAACAAACTCAAAGAAAAAAACCATATGATCATCTCATTAGATGCTGAGAAAACATTTGACAAAATCCAACATCCCTTCATGATAAAAGTCTTGGAAAGATCAGGAATTCAAGGCCTATACTTAAACATAGCAAAAGTAATATACAGAAAACCAGTAGACAACATGAAACTAAATGGAGAGAGATTTGAAACAATCTCACTAAAATCAGGGAGTAGACAAGGCTGCCCAATCTCTCCCTACCTATTCAATATTGTACTTGAAGTCCTAGCCAGAACAATTAGATAACAAAAGGAGATCAAATGGATAAGAATTGCAAAGGAAGTAGTCAAATTATCACTATTTGCTGATGATATGATAGTATACTTAAGTGACCCCAAAAATTCCACCAGAGAGCTCCTAAACTTGATAAACAACTTCAGCAAAGTAGCTGGATATAGAATCAACTCAAGCAAATCTGTGACCTTCCTCTACACAAAGGATAAACAGGTAGAGAGAGAAATTAGGGAACCAACACCTTTCACAATAGTTACAGATAATATAAAATAACTTGGTGTCACTCTAACTAAGCAAGTAACAGATTTGTTTGACAAAAACTTCAAGTCTCTGAAGACAGAAATTGAAGAAGATCTCAGAAGATGGAAATATCTCCCATGCTTGTGGATTGGCAGGATTAATATAGTAAAAATGGCTATCTTGCTGAAGGAAATCTACAGATTCAATGCAATCCCCATCAAAATTCCAACTCAATTCTTCACAGACTTAGAAAGAGCAATTTGCAAATTCATCTGGAATAACAAAAAACCCAGGATTGGCAAAACTATAAAGGAACCTCTGGTGGAATCACCATCCTGGACCTTAAGCTGTACTACAGAGCAATTGTGATAAAAACTGCATGGTATTGGTAGAGTGACAGGCAGGTAGATCAATGGAACAAAATTGAAGACCCAGAAATGAACCCACACACCTATGGTCGCTTGATCTTTGACAAAGGAGCTAAAACCATACAGTGGAAAAAAGACAGCATTTTCAACAAATGGTGCTGGCTCAACTGGTGGCTAGCATGTAGAAGAATGCAAATCTATTCATTCCTATCTCTTTGTACAAAGCTCAAGTCCAAGTAGATCAGGGACCTCCACATCAAAGCAGATACACTGAAACTAATAGAAAAGAAAGTGGGGAAGAGCCTTGAGCACATAAGCACAGGGGGAAATTTCCTGAACAGAACACCAATAGCTCATACTCTAAGATCAAGAATTGACAAATGGGACCTCATAAAGTTGCAAAGCTACTGTAAGGCAAAAGTCTCTGTCAAAAGACAAACGGCAACCAACAAATTGGGAAAGGATCTTTACCAATCCTATATCTGATAGAGGGCTAATATCCAATGTATACAAAGAACTCAAGAAGTTAGACTCCAGAGAACCAAATAACCCCATTAAAAATGGGGTACTGCGCTAAACAAAGAATTCTCAAGTTATGAATACCGAATGGCTGAGAAGCACATAAAGAAATGTTCAACATCATTAGTCATCAGGGAAATGCAAATCAAAACAACCCTGAGATTTCACTTCACCCCAGTCAGAATGGCTAGGATAAAAATCTCAGGTGACAGCAGATGCTGGAGAGGTTGTGGAGAAAGAGGAACATTCCTTCATTGCTTGTGTAATTGCAAGCTGGTACAAGCACTCTGGAAATCAGTTTGGCAGTTCTTCCAGAAATTGGACATAATTCTAACAGAGAACCCAGCTATACCACTCCTGGGCATATACCCAGAAGATGCTCCAACATGTAATAAAGGCACATGCTCCACCATGTTCATTGCAGCCTTATTTATAATAGCCAGAAACTGGAGACAACCCAGATGCCCCTCAACAGAAGAATGGATATAGAAAATGTGGTACATCGACACAATGGAGTACTACTCAGCTATTAAAAACAATGAATTTATGAAATTCTTAGGGAAATGGATGGATCTGGAGAATATCATCCTGAGTGAGGTAACCCAATCACAAAAGAACACACATGTTATGCACTCTCTGATAAGTGGTTATTAGCCCAGAAGTTCAGAATACTCAAAGTATAATCCACAGACCACAAGAAACTCAAGAAGAAGGAAGACAAAAATGTGGACACTTTATTCATTCTTAAAAGGGGGAAGAAAATACCCATGGAAGGAGTTGCAGAGACTAACTATGGAGCAGAGACTGAAGGAAGGACAATCCAGCCTGATATAGCTGTCTCCTGAGAGGCTCTGACAGTACCCGACTAATACAGAAGTAGCGGCTCACTACCATCCGTTGAACTGAGTACATGGTCCCTAATGAAGGAATTAGGGAAATGACTGAAAGAGCTGAAGGTTTTGAAGCCTCTTAGGATGAACAACAATATTAACTAACTAGTACCCTCTGAGCTCCCAGGGACTAAACCACCAACCAAGTAGTATACATGGTGGGACTAATTGCTCCAGCAGCATGTGTATAGTAGAGGATGGCCAAATTAGTCATCAGTGGGAGGAGAGGCCCTTGGTCCTGTGAAGGTTCTGTGCCCCATTGTAGGGAAATGCCAGGGCCAGTAAGGTGGAGAGGGAGAGGTGGCAATCAGGGGGAGGTGGAAAGGAACAGAGATCTGTTCTTGTTTTTTTTTTTTGAGGGGAAACTGGGAAAGGAGAAATCATATGACATGTAAATAAATAAAATATCTAATAAAAAAGAAAATATATTGAAACCCACTATCACTTATAATTGATATATGCCAATGCAAATAAAAACATTTTTAAAGTTAACAAAATTTCATATATTCATTGATTTTAATAGCTGAGTAGTATTCCATTGTGTAAATGTACCACATTCTCTGTATCCATTCTTCTGCTGATGTACATCTGAGTTCTTTCCAGCTCCTGGCTATTAAAAATAAGGCTGCTATGAACATAGTGGAGTATTTGTCCTTATTAGATGTTGGAACAACTTCTGGGTATATGCCCTGGAGTGGTATATCTGGGTTCTCAGGAAACATTATGAAGGAGGAAGACCAAAGTATGGATACGTCATTCCTTCTTAGAATGAGGATTAAAATACCCATGGGAGGAGATATAGAGACAAATTTTGGAGCAGAAACAGAAGTAAAGGACATCCAGTGACTGTCCCACATGGGAATATATCCCATATATAGTTACCAAACCCAGACACCATTGTGGATGCCAGCAAGTGCTCACTGACAGGAGCCTGATATAGCTGCCTCCTGAGAGGCTCTGCCAATGCCTGATAAATACAGAAGTGGATGCTCACAGCTATGCATTGGACTGAGCACATGGTCACCAATGGAGGAGCTAGAGAAAGGACCCAAGGAGCTAAAGGATTTTGCACCCCTATAGGAAAAACAAAAATGTGAACTAGCAGTACTTCCAGAGCTCCCAGGGACTAAACCACCCACCAAAGAGTACACATGCAGGTCCTCATGACTCTCAACAGCATATATAGCAGAGGATGGCCTTGTGGGACATCAATGAGAGGAGAGGCCCTTGGTGCTCTGAAGGCTTGATGCCAAAGTGTAGGGGAATGCCAGGACAGGGAAGCTGGAGTGGGTGGGTTAGTGAGCAGGGGGAGGGGAGATAGGATGGTGAGTTTTCAGACAGGAAATTAGGAAAAAGGATAACATTTGAAAAGTAAATAAAGAAAATATCCAATTTTAAAAAAAAGAATTCTTGTCAAGGAGATTTCCTCTCTCTCTTCATTCTATTAAATAGTTGTACATGCAGGTTAGGAAACAGATTGTGTTGTAGAATACATTTGCTTGGTTTCTACTTCCTTCTCAATGTCTATTTTTTTGAACAAGATACTTTTTTTTAAGTATCAAAGTGGTTCCTCCTCTTTGTATTGACTCCTGAATGTGTGTTTCCCAGGAATTCATACATGGATACAAGGGATGATGCACCTAATCTCAAAACTCATGTTGTCTTTCTGTCCTTGGCTGCTCTGGCTCAGGTATAGCCTGAAGAAGGCAGCAAACATCCTGATGTCACCCGTTTACACCTCATTTCAAATGGGAACTCGTAGAACTGGATTCAACTGCCACTACGAGAGAGGATGACTTTGAAGGCATCATTGATGATAATGTAGAAATGACATAAATTTAGACTCTGAACCATCAATCATCATACCCAGATAAAAAGAGGCATTTCTGCCTGCATCTGAGCCCAGATATGTTACTGCAAAGGTTATACTGGGCAACCTCCATGTAAACTTATCTGCATGGGAGTTCAGGATGAGTAGAGGGAATAATGAGGCCAGGAATCTCCATCAGAGAGCTGTGAGTGTGGAGGGGACTCTGTATCCTCTATGGTTTCCTTTCCTAACTTACCTGAAGCATTTCCATGCTCAAAGACAGTGAAAATTCTTTGTTAAGCACTTTAAAACTTCAAAGGTTTGTGTATTCTTGCTTTATATATAAACATATATATTAACTATATATATGTAATAATATATGTGTATATATATAAATGTATATATATAATTTAAATTATTACAATGTATTCTGATCACTGATCCTCTTTCCAAACATATGCCATATCCTTCCCTTTTCATTCACTACACACACTTTCATTATTTCTGCAGAAAAAAACATGTTAGAAGAATCAAAGAAAAAAAGAAACACACATACACACACTCAACCCATAAAAATTTAACTCAGGAACCATGCTTGTATCCAAAAAACAAGTGCAGCAAAATAAATGTACAAAAATTAGACTGTCTACAAAATACTGTTTAGTTCTTTTTGCTTTGGCATTCTATAGCTAGACATATATCTGTTGGGCCCTGTGCTTTGCTGCCCCCAGAGCAGTGCCGTGCACCAGGCACTGGCACCTCTGGTGGGGAACAAAGGGGAGACACATGTACTCCCCCCCCCCCGAGCTCTGGTACTCTGGGTGGGCAGATGCCAGAGGCTGTCTATGAGCTCCCCTCCACTGAGTGGACGTCTGGATCCCAGTCTTTGGAGAGTGGATGTGGACAGCTGCAAGGGTCCCTGGGCCTCATGGAGGCCAAGGACAGCAGGTTCTAGCTCCTGGGCATCACAGCCAACCCATGGATACCGTGGAAGAGCTGAGAATGAAGGGGAGGCACTGCAGGCAGCTCAGTCTACCCTGGGGACGAAGGGAGAAAGGGGGCAGACAGGGGAAGTGGCCACCCAATGGTTTGGATATGAGTGGGGGACTGGGGTGGCAAGAGTCACCAGTCCAGTCTCAAAGCTGTAAATGCAGGGTCAACATGATGAGTCTGGCTAAAAGGAGGCAACCCATGGTCTTAAAGTGTTTTATTGTAGAAAACAGAAAGAGAAAGAAAAATTAGAATAGTAGAGGCTGGCCATGGCAATGTGGAGAGTGTGGAAAGGGAGCATAAAGTCAATAGTTAAGAGGTTAAGAGAGAAGAGAGAAAGAGAGAGAGCACAGGGAGGGGGCAAACAGCCTCTTATCAGGTGAGCTGGGCTACCTGTCTGTTCTCAGGTAACTGTGGGGTGGGGCATACCTGTTTGTAGTCAGTTGACTGGGGGTAGAGTCTAACTAGAATATTGGGAGCTTAGGGCATTGTCTACATGATAGATAGCACAGGATAATGGAATGAGGGCTTGTGGAGTTAGCCATCTATGTCTGGGAATCATGGCTTTACTGTTCAGTCCTTTGTAGAATTCTCTACTGTGTTTCCAGAGCAAGTGTCACTCAACCTAGAGCACAGACTGCTTTTCATGGGCCCACATATGTCCATCCTTAAATGTGCTAAATAAACACAATTACGTTACATTGGAGAAAGATAGTTTTTCCTTTCCACGTGAGTGTCAATTTCAAAACTTACTTGATTAAGTGAGTGAAAGAACCTGTGGCTATTTCCCTCTCTAAACATTGGGACTCCATTTGGATCCAATCTGTGTATACCCTGTGCATGCTGGCAATCTCTGTAGGATTGCATGTGCATGAATCCTGTTATGTCTGGAAGAGAGTTTCCTTGGAGTCACTCAACTCCTCTGCCTCTTAAAATCTATTTAGTGTTTAAATTCTTTCTCAGAAATAGGGTCTACCTGTCGAGTTTATGTGTGCAACTAAGAGCAGTGGTGATTCCTTGTACTATTCTCAGTACCTGAGGGGCCTCTCTGGCAATGAACTTACAGGGAGTTATCCTGTGACTGGCACTTAGGTGTTCAATTAACATGTGTGCTTGGGAGCTGCACTATCCACCCATGGAGGTACCTCTGTTTGAAAATGTCTGTGTTAAAATAAAACAAAAACTCACACCTGAGCTTTCTACTCAGCTTTCTTCAAGTGTATATCTCACGGAACCATAACGCATGACCATAACGCATGAAACAATACTAATAATCAAACTTCAAGTCTGAATATCATAAGTTTCTATGGACTTTGGTGACCTCATTTAGCAATATTTCCAGGTTCTTCCACATATGTATAGGCTTCATAATTCATTTTTTAAGAGTGAGGAATATTTGCTGATCTATACACCATACATTGTCATTATTTATTTGTCCTTTATAAATCTAGATTGATTTCATTTCCTAGCTACTATGAATGAAGCAGCAATAAATATGGATGTGTAAGTGTCTTTTAATATTATATAGAGTCATTTGAGTACATGGTTGGGAGGGATAGAGCTGGGACACAGCACAGTATTGTTACTCTTTTTGGTTACATTTTCAAACAGAATCCCAAAGTCAGTACACTCTATTAGTGTACAGTTACATCAACTATTTGTAAAGATTAAACCATTCTACACCATGTAATTATTCATTCTCATTTGCATTCTTGTGTATTATCATCTCACTGAGTTCTAACTGGGACATTAAATATTTTTAATCTGCACTTAGCTAAGGACTGTGGTATAGAACATAAAGAAATCAACCTTCAACTAACCAGGAGAGTTTATCTGCTGCTTAGTATTCCTAGTGCAAGGCAGTGTCATACTGCTTAGAAGAAACACATAGACCTCAGTGATCTTTTACAGTACCTGACCTAGGACTTTAAAATATGTAACCACTAGTGTTCATCTGTTGTATACTAACCAACTTCTTTCTAATTGGATGTGTTGCCTACTCCAAGAGACTTCTTTGCAGGTTAACATGGTCAAAGCCCTTGGCTACAGATGACCTAACTATGGCAGATCACAGCTGCATGGCTAATGGTCAAGTTGTCAAACGGCCTTATAATATGCATGTTTATAACCAGTAGATTATTGCTGCTCTAATTTTTGATCACAGAGGATTGACTGAATACTGAAACATAGATGAGTCATCTATGTAAATGTTCCACCCCACATCCATGGACAAGAACAAAAGATGGGTTGGAAAGCACATAAGATTAGAATGTGGGGAGTAGTGATGAAATACATCCTCAGGACTTGACAGTGTCACATGAACTTTTAGCAACTATAGGTACCAGCATAAGACCTGAACAAATCAAGCAAGTTAAATTTACAGCCTGACAGCTTGTGAAAGAGCTGAGTAGATAAAAATGTCTTCTTGTCACCTCAGAAATAAGAATTTGAAACCTTGGAACTACATGGTACAATAGAACAATTGAAATTCCTAAATTGTCTTCTGAGGATCACATACATTGTTCTGTTCTCACCACTTAGTATAGGGTATAAAAAGTATCAAAACATGGATGGGAAGGAATGTGTGAGTGCCCATCTCTAGCTTAGAGTCTGTTGATACTTGATGACTAATGAGGAAATTTTAGCTACATTGGGGGAATTTTTTTCTGTAGGTACCCTATGTATGAGTGAATAACCCCACCTATGTGTATATAAACATCACTCATTGTATTCACCATATTATTCCTTAATGAATCAAAAAGGGTCAGTTTTGGGGGGAGAGAGTCTTAGTGGAAACTCCCAATGGAAATGAGAGGGACATAGTGGGTCCCCAATGAAGGAGTTAGAGAAAGGACCTATGGAGCTGAAGGGTTTGCAGCCCCTTAGGATGAACAACAATATGAACTAACTAGTACCCTCAGAGCTCCCAGGGTCTCAACCACCAACCAAGGACTGTACATGGTGGGTCTGATTGTTCTGGCAGCATGTGTATAGTAGAGGATTGCAAATTCGATCATCAATAGGAGAAGAGGAACTAGTCCCTGTGAAGGTTCTGTTCCCCAGTATAGGGGAATGCCAGGGCCCATAAGTGGGAGAGGATGGGGTGGCAGGCATGGGGAGGGGGGAGGCAACAGTGGTTTGTTTTTATTGTTTTTGTTTGTTTCTTTGTTTTTTGGAGGGGAAACTGGGAAAGGAGAAATTTACATGTAAATAAAGAAAATATCTAATAAAAATAATTCTGAAAAGTAGAAATATCATTTTTTACATGTTTAGCATTTTCGTACAAATGTATTTTATACCTTGTGAATATTTTCCCTATAACTTCTACCCTTCCTTTTCTTGCCCTCATATTTTTCACATTACTATACCAGAAAACTTCATTTATATATCACTATTACATTGTATAAATCAGTCTGTATAACATTGTGTTATCTGAGAACTAAAAATTAGAGACCCATTTAATGTCTGTATTTCTTATATGTTCTTAAATAGTACAGTTACCTCCAGTTGTATCCATTTTCCTGAAATTGACATAAAGTATGTATCCTTTTCTGATGAAAAACTTCTGTTGTGTTATACACAAATTTTTGAGGCAAACCTCTGTTGATAGAATAAAGTTTATTTCCATAATTTAGTCATTTTGGTAGAGCTGAAATAATCACTTATGTACAAGCATTTCTGAAGTATATTTAATTTTGGTCATTTGCGTGAGTTTTTTTTTTTTAACTATATAACATTTTGGAAAGGCAAATATTAATTTATGTATTGTAAGGATGTTGTAAATTCTGTAAACAGCTATTTTTGAAAATTCTCATCACTATCATTGTCCTTTAACCATCTACAAATCCATCTAAAAACCTTGTTAGAAGTGGAACAACTGTCTTAGGCTGGAAAATCTTTTATAGCCTAGGCCATGATGTTACATCCTCATCATCTTCACACTGCTCATAGAAGGGGTATGGGGTGAATTTCCTCAGAAAGTATTAGGACTTGGACCTCAACATCCTACTGCCTAACTGTGGTGTTCTCTGTCTACATTTTCTTCAGCAGGACTAGTTCCTAAACTTAGAAGTACCCTACTCATGAACATGTAAATCATGTGAACCTGTGGTGCTAAATACAGGAATGTTTACAGTCCAAAACAACACATGATCAACATGTCTATAGTGACAAGCAACAGAGGACCTCACAATAGGGTGGAACCTGAACATCCTCTTTCATAAAAGCAACTTCTGGGAAAAAACCTCCTTACACAGTCTTAAGTCTTTTTTTTAATAGATAAAATACTTTATTGTTAACTGCAGTATTTAGCAACAAAATTTCTATTGTTAAAATCATACATTGATTAAACACACAAAATAAGCTACCACAGAGTGCACATTTTGAACAGTACAGCGAACTATTTCATCTTATCATACTCTTCTTTTTATTTTTTAGATTTACGTATTTTTTTTACTTTTTTATCAGATAATTTCTTTATTTGCAATATCTCCTTTCTCAGGTGCCCCTTCCAAAAACAAAACAAAACAAAACAAAACAAAACAAAACAAAACCAAAAAATTCCCCTGTTCCCCCCGCCTGCTCACCATTCAAGGTCCATGTGGGCGCCATATGAGGGGGACTGTCCAGCGGACCCTCTCTCCGTGGGTGTTGTCGGACTGGAGGAATATTGAGTACCTGTGGAAATAAGCGGGTGAGGGAAAGAGACAAAAGAAATCACACCAAGTAGATATATCAAGGTGTCATTTCACTTAGGGGAGAACTGAGTTTATATAACCAGAGGCAGAATCGCACCCAAGGGGAAACCGAAAGTAACCAATCTTAACATAAACACAAGACTGGAGGAGGAACTTGAAAAGAAAGTCCGACAGGCTTTGGTCTGCAGCAGTCCGGCATCTTCTCCACAGGAGGCATCTGCAGTCCTAGATCTGAGGGCAGTTTCAGTTTCGCTTTCCAGTTGAGGGAGAGGGAGCCCACATAGCCTAGAACATTTGGTGGCTCTGCTCTGACCATCAAAGGTGGTGCTCCTTTGTGTGAAGCAGAGCTGAGCCACTGGCAGGTCCCCACATGTGCTAGCTTGTTAACAGGCTGTGTGCCTTAACACTGGTTGTGGGCGTTGAGCTCCTGGTTCTCACGCTGGCATTGCTGCAGGGCTTGCTGCTCAGCCTCCAGCACCTGGGCTAGGTGTGCATTCTCCAGGCACTTCTGGGAGTACTACTCTGAAAGACTTCCAGGTCTCACAGCACTGACTGCAGCTCCTCCAGGTACTGTTTCCTCAGGGCTGCTATGTCTGAATTGATGCTGCTGATCTGAGACCTCTGGCTCTTCTCTAACTCTCGTTCCATCTCCTCTCGGTGAGCATTCTTCATGGCTTCAATGACTAATATAGTGGCAGCTGTCTACTCAGCCAAGAGGAAGTCTTTTTCCTCCCGCAGCTTCTCTAGCTCCCGCTGGTGTTGCCTCTGGAGACCTTCAGTTTTCTTCTGATGTGTCTTCTCCATGGCAGCAAAGTCTCACTCACTCACATGTAGCCTGCAGCACATAGCCTTCTCAGGCACTCTGTTCTCTGCCCAGGGCCACCCTTAAATGGTCCTGCAGAAGCCAGTTCTCTTCTAGAAGATCTGAGGCTTCTTTCTGGCTCTGATCCAGCTCCTTCTCTAGCAGAGATGTGAGCTCCTTGTGGAGAGCCTCTCACTTCTGTCCTCCAAGGATAGCTGCAGAGGAGCAATGGGCACCTGTTTCTCCTCCCTGAGATGGGTGGTCTCCACTTGCTGCTACCACTGCTTAATTTCCACGTAGACATTCTGTGTCTTGAGGTCAGGGGTTCTCAGCAGTCCTGGGCTCCGATCAATGTCCATACATAGGGCTGTATCCTCTATTCCTGGTCCATCAACTGTGTCCAGCATCCCAAAGCACTTGTGGTGCTCTTCTCGACTTCGCCTCGTTCAGGTTCCAGCTCACTTGGCTCAGCCTCAAGACACCCAAGGTCACCAGAATCAGAAGACCCAACAGTGCTGGCCCTTTCTTGAGCCAGGGCCTGTTGGATAGGGTGGAATTCAGCCCAGTCAAAGGTCTTGGAGCGACCTTCCTGCCTCTGCTCTCTAGCATGGCTCTTCTTCTGCTCAGGATCTGGCTCTCCTGGCTCAGCTTCTTACTTCTCATTTGGCCTTGAGCAGGTCTCAAACGATGTGCTTTTATTCTTTCCCTCAGGCAGTGAGCTGTCATATCTAGGGCAGATGTTGGGAGCACAGGTTTTATAATGGTCTGTATCCAGTTTTGTAATATGCCAGATGTCATGGCTCACAGGGTGAACTCACCCTCCTTGGTATATATCTGAAAGCCATAGTTTCTCTGGACTGGATACTCAGTGACATCATAGCAAGTGGACAAGTCAATTTCTCCATTTAGGTCAGCTGCCTCCTCAGCCACAGAATCCCTGTAGTATCTTAGGCTCTGATTTGCCAGGACAAACCGGTGTTTCTTCCACTGGCAGTCCTCATACTGCTTGGTTATCCAGCCTTTCTTGCAATTCAGCAGGTCAGGTGTCATGGAAGATTCTGTGGACCTCCTCTCCAATGACTTGGCTCTTCGGTGTGGAGACAGGGGAAAAGTATCTGAGAGAGGAGCTGTGGGTGCTTTGCTGGTCCTGCTTTCTAGGGATGGCCCGTCTCTCACTGCGGCCCTGATGAGTGTCAGAAGTGGTCAGAATCAACATGTTGGTTTCCATGTGCTCTGCTTTTTCAGTGTCCAAGGCCTCAAATTTCTCAATTACCTGGGACCTCGCACTGTGTGGAATGCTGGGGCTAGGTGGGAAGAGTAGTGGGGTTATCTGCTCCTCAGCCCTCAGGTCCTGCTTGGCCTTCTCCAGGGAGAAGTAACTGCTCTCTACCCTTACTTTCTGACTATCATCCACAAGATCCCCACTTATGGTGCTTTCATCTTCTTTGCTTTCTAGCCCTTGTTCCCATAGGGTGCGAGCAGCAGGAGGCTGGCTTTGGCTGGGACTCTGAACTGGACTCAGGCTGGCCCCATCAGGTTGATCTTTGCCTCTCATTTCTTCCTGCCAGAGCATGGATTTGATGGTAGGGACTTTCTCAGCGCTGGGAATACTGCTGCTGTTGCTGCTGCTGCTGCTGCTTCTGCTGCTGCTGCCACTACTGCTAGTGACAGCCACCTTAGCAGGCCCAGGTTCCTGTGGGGTAGGTGACTCTACTTTCCATTTCTTTTTCTGGTTCTGCTTGTTGGTTCTAGGACACACCATGAGCATCTCTAACCAACCACTGATGATCTCCGTGGTTTCTGTCCTGATAAAATGTCAGGATGCAG
This sequence comes from Mastomys coucha, assembly GCF_008632895.1. NCBI lineage: Eukaryota > Metazoa > Chordata > Mammalia > Rodentia > Muridae > Mastomys > Mastomys coucha. Next base: position 128,506,411 of record NW_022196912.1, on the reverse strand, counting down.
AGGGAGAACTTCTGCTCTGTGCGGTCGTCCCCATCCACCACATCTGTGCACTGGTTCTTGTTGATGGTGCCCTGAGGGAGGGTGCTGGTGGTAGTCATCTCATCCAGGGGATATTGCAAGAGGCCATATTCATAAAGGATGAAGAATCATCGCTGCCATTTCCGTGACTGGTGCACTGGGTTGTCAAAGTCAGTGCCATCTGGAGCCAGGAGCAGCCAGCCACCATAAATGGGTTTTGCCTGCATCAGGTCCTCATCATTGAGCAGATGCGATTCTTGGGGCTTGAAGCACTTTTGACACTTGCTCTTGTTGAAAATGTTGGCCTGAAATTTTCTGCACGGGTTTTCCTTGGCCGCCCACATGTGGGCTAGGCAGACGTGGAGCAGGTAGCCACCGCCCAGTACGCTCCCTGAGGTCTGCAACTCAGCACAGCCGCCATCACATTTTGTGTTGGCCTCTGCAGGCCTGCAAAGGCCTCCCTCTCCTGCAATGCCTCGCTTTCTCATTGAAGCCTCAGAGCGCAGGCCCCGCCTTGTGACATGCCTTGCCCCGCCTCTTGGCAGCTGTGGGTTCATGGACTGACATAGCCTTAGGCCACTGGCTCCACCACTGCCACCCTCAAAGCGAATGCTGGCAAGTCCAGCTTACTCACCACTGCAAACCTGTGTGTGTGTGTGTGTGTGTGTGTGTGTGTGTCTGCGTGTGTGTGTGTTTAATAAAGAAACCAGAATCTACTATCATCTGAGTTTTTTTATCTTAGCCAATTTGACAGGTGTGAGGTGGAATCTCAGGGTTGTTTTGATTTGTATTTCCCTGATTACTAAGGATGTTGAACATTTCTTTAGGTGCTTCTCAGCCATTCAATATTCATCAGTTGAAAATTCTTTGTTTAGCTCTGCACCCCATTTTTTAATAGGGTTATTTGGTTCTCTGGAGTCTAACTTCTTGAGTTCTTTATATACATTGTATATTAGCCTTCTATCAGATATAAGATTGGTAAAGATCTTTTCCCAATTTGTTGGTTGCATTTTTGTCCTATTGACAGTGTCTTTTGCCTTGCAGAAGCTTTGCAGCTTTATAAGGTCCCATTTGTCAATTCTTGATCTTAGAGCATAAGCTATTGGCATTCTGTTCAGGAAATTTTCGCCTGTGCCTATGTGCTTGAGAGATTGTGGAGAAAGAGGAACACTCCTTCATTGCTAATGGGATTGCAAGCTGGTACAACCACTCTGGAAATCAGTGTGGCAGTTCCTCCAGAAATTGGACATAATTCTAACAGAGGACTCAGCTATACCACTCCTGGGCATATACCCAGAAGATGCTCCAAATGTAATAAGGACACATGCTCCACCATGTTCACAGCAGCCTTATTTATAATAGCCAGAAACTGGAGACAACCCAGATGTCCCTCAACAGAGGAATGGATACAGAAATTGTGGTACATCGACACAATGGAGTACTACTCAGCTATTCAAAACAATGAATTTATGAAATTCTTAGGGAAATGGATAGATCTGGAGAATATCATCCTGAGATAGGTAACCCAATGACAAAAGAACACACATGGTATGCACTCTCTGATGAGTTGTTATTAGCCCAGAAGTTTGGAATACACAAAGAACAACCCACAAACCACAAGAAACTTCAGAAGAAAGAAGACCAAAATGTGAACATTTCATTCCTTCTTAAAAGGGGGAACAAAATACCCATGGAAGGAGTTGCAGAGACTAACTATGGAGCAGAGACTGAAGGAAGGACAAGCCAGCCTGATATAAGTGTCTTCTGAGAGGCTCTGACAGTACCTGGATAATACAGAAGTAGAGAGTCACAGCCATCTATAGAACTGAGTACAGGGTCCCCAATGAAGGAGTTAGAGAAATGACCAAAGGAGCTGAAGGGTTTCCAGCCCCTTGGGACAAACAACAATATGAACTAACTAGTACCCTCAGAGCTCCCAGGGACTCAACCACCAACCAAGGACTATACGTGGTGGGACTGATTGTTCTGGCAGCATGTGTATAGTAGAGGATTGAAAAGTTGATCATCAACTGGAGGAGAGTCCCTTGGCCCTGTGAAGGTTCTGTGCCCCAGTGTAGGAGAATGCCAGGGCCCATAAGTGGAGGTGGGATGGCAAGCAGGGGAGGGGGGAGGCAACATTTGTTTATTCTTGTTTATTTTTTAGGGGAAACTGAGAAAGGGAAATCATATGACATGTAAACAAAGAAAATATCTAATAAAAAAATCTGAAAAAAAAATGAAGAAACCAGAAATATACAATGAAGAACAGCATCTTTGATAAATGGTGCTAGTCTTATAGGATGTTGGCTTGTAGAAGAATGCAAATAGATCCATATCTATCATCCCTCACCAAACTTAAGTCTAAGTGGATCAAAGAATTTAACATAAAATCAGATACACTGAACACCTAATAGAAGAGAAATTCGGGAATGCCTAGAACTCATTGGCACAGGAGACAATTTCCTGAACAGATCTCCATTGCACAGGGGCAAAGATCAACAATTAGAAAATGGCACATTATGAAATTAAATGCATCTGTAACCAAAGGGCACTGTCCAAAGGACAAAACAGAAGACTACAGAATTTGAATTTTTTTTTTAATCAATATAACATATTACAGGAGCCCAATTTCCAGAAAACATAAGGAAGAATAGATACTGTACTTCAACAAATCCAGTAATTCTATTAAAAATGGGGCATAGATCTAAAAAGAATTGTGAACAAGTAATCTCAAGTGTCAGAAATGTTTAACTTCATGTAATCTTTAACATCCTTAGACATTTTGGAAATCCAAATCAAAAAGACTCTGAGAGGCCATCTTACAGCTGTCAGAATGACTACAATGAAAACTAACAATAAAAACAACAGAATGAACTGTTTCTTATGATATTCTACTATAAGTGAAGACAGGAGCCTACCATAATTTTCATCAGAGGTTTCATCCAACAACTGATGAAACCAGATCCATAGATACACAGACAAATATTAGGTGAAGTTTTAGGAATCCTTTAGATGGTGGGGAGGAAAGAGTGTAGGAGTTAAACGTGACAAGAACATGACAAGTCAACTTGGGCTCATGGTGGCTCACAGAGATTGACCTGAAAATCAGGAAGTCTGCATGGGTCTGACATAGGCCCTCTACATATATTGTGTGGTTGAATTGTTTTGGAATGTCTCACAGTGAGAATGGAGTCTGTCTCTGATGTTTTTACCTCCTATTGGGACCCCTTTCTTCACAATGACATCCGTGGTCCAATTTTAATATGAGGGGAGGTGCCTAGTCTTATTGCAACTTGATATTTATGATTAGTTAATAAACCTTGGTGGCTTGCTTTTATCTGAAGGAAAATGTAAGTGGGGGGAATTAATGGGAAGGTAAGGTGAGGGTGGAGGACTGGGAAGAGAACAGGGACAGAGACATTATAGTCAGGATATAATATATAAGAAAACACAAAATAAATTTCTTAAAGAATTAATAAAAAGATTTAATTAAATATAATAAGGAAGGAGATCACTTCTGCTACCAACATTGAATAAAATGTTATGGGAAACAAACAGTTGTTTCACAGGCAATTATACCCTGGTAGATTGGCATGTGTTACAGCATATATTAGGCCAAAAGGTCAGCAGAAATGCTTGCTATGTATTGGAAAGTGAAGCCAAGGGCACATGTATGAGCACAGATCACTAGAGTGTATATTAGTTATCTATTTCGAGAACTGAGGTTCAATTTGAAGCCTGTATACTAGGAATGGGATCATAGCCTGGATCATACAGTGCTATGGGGTTATGTCTTAGTATTAAAGCCCTAACACAAGGTTAGTCCTTCCTATGGGTGATGGCACCAATTTTCACAAGGAAGTCATAGAAATCCCTTTCTAGGAGAGGACACAGAAGAGAGTTATTTGCAGAGGAATAATGCTACACATAATTTACATTTCCTTATCATATTTTTCATTATTGTGTATCATACACCTATCATAATTCAATAATCAATAGAATGCCATGTCTTCTAATCCAATTTCTTGAATTTAACATTTGCATTCAACATACATGAAAGATTCTTAATCTGAGGCAGTAGAAGGACACTCTGACTGCTCATGCAGGAGTGGGCATAATTCAGGAACCTTCGGACATAACCCCATAGCTGAATGCAGCAAAGCTGAAATCCATGTCAGTGTTGGAGGTAAATTATATGTATTTCAGATTTCCTAGACAGCTATTGAAGTCATATTCTTGTGTCTCTGAGAAAGAAGATGAGTATAATGATTCTTGTTATGTCTGTTTTGGACTAACAACAAAAATATGGATTTTAATTCCTCATCATTTCAATAATCTCAGAAAGTTACTCTGACAGCTGCAGGACAACTGTCAGAGTAACTTTACAGGTGAAGGTAAAGCCAGGCCTATGGGGTTCCATAATATCCAAGCCAAAATTCTAAGAACAAAGAGGTCTCTGTTCCCCTGAGGGACTGAGAAAGAAATGAGTGATAAAGAGAGGAAAGAAAAGATGAGTTAGAAGGGGAAGGGAACAAGGGAGAGTGAGGATTTCTCCCTGAGTGGGACAAAAGAACTTTGCATAAGATGAAGTGATATAGCACATAGGAAAATGGATGTCTGTGAAGGAAAAATGAGATAACCTATGTTAAGGTGAGGGGTTTATTTTTAATTGGACTTGTTAGTTAGAATATTCAAGGGGTCATTGATTGATTGCTTGATTCATTTTATATTTTAATTGCTGCCCTCTCTTCAAATCTCCCATAAACTATTCCCTCCTTCTATGCCCTTCCTTTCTCCTCTTTGAGAGTCTGGGTCCGTTTAATATCCCCCAGCCCTGGCCCATCAAGTCTCTGAAGGATTAGGGGCATTATCTCCCACTGTGGCCATACAAGGGAATTCAGTTAGGGGGATGGATTCAAACACAGGTTAACACCATTAGAGACAGCCCTGTAGGACAGTGGTCTGTTCAGGCAACTTAGGCTCAGTCCAGTAATATGTCTTGAACCCTGGAGCCCTAGTGGGCAGTTTCTGCCTGCAGGGGGTGGAAGGAGTTAGGCTATAACTCCTGAAACTTTGGCTCCTGTTTCAGTCATAACCTCTCACAGCTGCCCCCACAGGAGATGTGTGCTCTGTCAGGTAGGAAATGCCCCAAGCTCCCAGCATTCTAGCTGGACCCTGCCTCCAGTTATCTAGCCACAGCCAGGCATGCCTCACCCTAAAGACAGATAGCCATGCCCCATACAATATAAGGGGTGATTTGCCCCCTCATCCCTCTATTGCTCTTTGTCTCCTCTCTTGCCCTCTTCCTATTCTCTCCTGCTCTTTGTTTTTTCTCTTGCTTTCCTTTCTCTCTCTTTCCTTCTCTTCTCTCCTTCCTCCCCAATCCTTCTCTCTACTTGACCAGCCTATTTTCTCTTTCCTATAATAAAATATTCTCATTTATACATTGCCTCCTTTTTGACTAATGTGCCCCATCATAGGCCTCAGATGCAGAGAAAGAGTCCCAGGCTGCAGAGCAAGCCACCAGTCTTCGCACAGCCCCACTCCTGTTGGAGGTCCACAAGAAGATTGAGCTACCCATCTCCTATACATGTGATGGGGGTCTTGGTCCAGAGCATGTGTGCTCTTTAGTTGGTGTCTCAGTCACTGAGAGCCCCTGCAATTATGGAGTGATTCTCATTGCTTATCTCTATGATGAAAACCTTTTTTTCTGGTTGGTCATTTCTATTTTCTCTAAGCAGAGATATTACTAAATATTCATTCTTTTCAATGCAGGTCTATTTCATCACTAAGTTAAAAACTGTTTGAGCTTCTAAGGTTCAACCAGTTCCTGAGCTGCTTCAACATTCTAGTTCTTTATATCAACAGTCGCATTCCTATGTACAATTATTTTACTTTGTCTCTTAAGCTATGTAGGATGAGTGATTTACCCACTGAATACAGGTACACTGCCAGAGGTATAACCTGATGAAGACAGCTAAGAAGCTGTTATCTCATGTAATTACCTTTTCAAAAATGGGAACTGGTAGATCTGGATCCAACTGCACCAAGGAAGAATCTGGCTTTGAGAGGGATATTATTGTAATATTAGCACAACATAAAATTACTGATACATAAATCAATATCCCCACATGAACTACAACCATTTCTCAATTCAGCTGAGCTCTATGAATACTGAAGTTAGATGGATAAGTTTTTCCTTTTAAGCATGACACTGTAACTTTAGTGTAAGCCATGACTAATCTATTCTCAAAGGAATTCATGACCAGCAGATAGCACAATGAGACCAAGAATCCCCATAGAGATGAAGTGGTTATGGAGCAGACTCTGTATCCACTGTGATTTTCTTTCTTAAGTGTATTAACTAATCTGTGCTGCTGTGATTAACTACTTTTGTCTCCATGCTCAGACTCAGTAAAGATTCTTAGCTAAACAGTTCTCAGAATTTTGTTTACTTGTTTTTAATTGGTATTTATAATTTATTGAATTAAAGACATACAATGTTTTCCAATAACTGTCTTCGCCACCCCCAACTATTTCCAGATCCTTCCTACATCTGAACTCATGAACTAAACACCATTTTTTTTAACTTTCTGAATAAAAGCAAAAAATAAATGAAATTTAAGAGGGGATTCAAAACAAACAAAAACAAAAGACACACACACACACACAGAGGAAGAGAGACAGAGATAGAGATAGAGATAGAGATAGAGAGAGAGAGAGAGAGAGAGAATCAATAAAACCACAATTCTGTAGCCATGATATATAGGCAAAACATAAGAGGGACAGAGGGATTTGAATAATGTAATATTAGAAAAAAATGTCTGCCAAAATTCCATTGAGGTAATTTTTTGGTTGGTGTCAATTGCTAAGCATGTTTTCCATGATTACCTATTCTTAACATAACCTGTGAGACTCCACTGGAGAAACCTAATTATTCCTTTATGTATGAGTATAAATAGTAGTTCTTCTTGGTTAGGACTACGTGCCTTTGTCCATTTCCTTATTCAAACCCGGGGATTTTATCTGGGTTGACTTGGTTCAGACTGTGTGCCTGCAGCCACAGTCTTTGTGAATTCATATGTGCATCAGTTCAACTGTGTCTGGAAGATGCTCTTTCTTTGGAGTCATGCAACTGCTCTGGCTTTTATAAACTGATTTAAAATTTTAAAATGTCTTACTCTCCATTTTTATCTCTATTTTACTATATCATCTTTATAAATTCATCATACTGTAATGGCCCAATTCTATTCTCTTGGCTTCTACAATTCAATTCACCAAACTAAATATTCAAGTCTTGGAACACATATGAATAAGAACAAGACGCACTTGCCTAATGAACATGGATGATCTATTCAGAATATTTTTTCCCATTCAATAAGATACTTAAGGATCAGATAATTCATGTTTTACAACTGAGTAATTCTCACTTTTCTATATGTATGACTATATCCTTTTTAATTTGTTCTTTATCGGAAATCTAGGATGATTCTTTTCTTTACATGCTATGAAAAAAAAACATGAACAACAGGCTGTAAATAAACATGAATGTACAAGCATCTCTACAACAAGATGAAGATTCATTTGAGTACATTTTTGAGGTTGTTATTGCTGGGAAACAACGTAATTTTATTTATTCTTTTTGGCCAATTTTCATGGGAACGTCTTCATCCCAAGAAACTTGGGTTAAATCACATGTTTAGAAATGATGTAGGCCCTAGTAGACCTTAGTTGTATTACTAAAGTTATTGTTGTCAAGCTGCCTTATAAATATCTATGTTTATGCCCAGTATATTGCCTAAGCCTTAATAACAGAGGCTAATATGTGCAGGGTGTAAAGATTAATGCAGACATTCATGAGTGGTCATAGGGCTGAAAACGATTTACAGAGTACTCATAAACAGAGGAGTAATGATACCAATCTCTCACCCAAAAATCAAAGACCACCATAAACCTGGGAAAAGAAAGGATGTAAGGTACAGAAAATGTGATCAAATGAGATCAAATTCTGTCTCCACGAATTGAACTCTTCGTAGTGAGGACATGAACTCTCAGTAGCAATATTTACCAGCACAAGACACATTCAAATAAAACCAGTGAACATTACCACATGAGATACCTAGAAATGACTGAACAGGTAAAGATGACTAATAACAATCAAAGCAATATCAGTTCAATCCCTTAGAACTGAATTATATAAGTCATTTTTGAGGTTAATATATGCAACTTGGCGTAGATGTACCCTGTTATCATCATTAAGAATATTATGACAATTAAAAATTTACAACATGATTGGAGAGTAACCCTTAGGGCCCACACCAAGCTGTCATGTAGCATTTGATGACTGATGGACAAAATGTAATCTATTTTAAGGGAAAGATTTCTGGAGGTCCACTATTTATTAGTGATTACTCTGTGTGTATATAGGTAGTACTAATTAAACTTACTGTGTTATTAGTTAATGAAACAGAAGAAGTTAGGATGTTTGGAAAGAGATTTATTGAAAGGTTCCAAAAGGAACAACAGGGACTTAGTAGTGGTAGATTATGGTGAGATTCCAAAGAGTAGTTGTTGGTCAAAACATTTCATATATGATTGTAAATTTCAAAGAAAAAATCCTTATGAAATACAGATATAACAATTTTACACATGTATAGTATTTTTATAAAAGTGTGTTTTGAACACTGTGCATATTTCTCCTGTAATCTCTTGTCATTTTATTTTTCATTTATTCTCCCAGAAAATTTCATTGGTATATCATTATATATTTACATACATAGTTGTTTATAACTCTAAAATATATCAGTTAATACTTTGAATCGCACTTAATGTCTATGATTTAGAGACTATATTAATACAGCAATCTCTAAATGCATCATTTCTGGTCAAAAACATATATACATATATATATATTATATACACACACACATATATATGTATATATATGTATATAACCATGCATTTTTGATAAAATCATTTTTGACACATATTTAATTTACATCTATAATTTAATTATTCATTATAGTGCTACAATAATCATTGTTATATAAATATTTTAAGTAATTGTATTTATTTTAGTAATTTTAGTGAGTTTTCAAGTATTTAACCTGTTGGAAAAGCAAATATTACCTGCATATTTGAGAAGGTTCTAGTTCTCAAAAGTTAGGCATTTTTGGAAATTACCATCAAAATCATTATCTTCATCATCATCATCATCATCATCATCATCATCATCATCATCATCATCATCATCATCATAAAGCACCGTCAGCAAATCAATGTGTTAACATTTTCCCAGAGTGGAGCAACAGACTCAGACCAAAAATCTGTTTAGAGTTTAGTCCCTGAAGTTACATCCACAGCTCTACCCAGGGTTCAGGGAACCTGAACCACACAACTCACTTGACATAGCTGCCCATCGCCTCAGCCTAATGTTACATGGTCTTGTGACCCCTAGCCTCCCTTAGCCATTTAAACAGGGATGGGGTGACACTGAAGGCCAGTTGACATGTTTAGGTCAGGGCCATGTTTCCTGTTTTCCTGCTCAGGCCTTCATCTCTGGTGTTTGAAGGGAGGTAAGTGGCAGGGCACACCGTCATGGTCTACTGATTGTGGTAACCATCAGGGTTAGACTGGGCCCAGGGCAGATATTGTGCTTTCTTGGGTCCTGCCAATGACAGAAGCATGACCCCAAAATCGTGACACCACTTGAATTGAATTTTCCATGTTCTTTTTACCTCTAATTTGGATCTTTTTGTTTTTGAAAAACATTGAGAAATACAATTAAAGGCTTTTGGAATAAAAAATCTTTAAAATTTTTTTTCCTCAGGGAATATTAGGACTTAGACCAGAGCATCCTGCTACCTGACCCATGTGCCTTTTTAGTCCATCCCCTGCAGTTTTTCTCCAGCTGGACTATGTTCCATTTCTTGCCTCCTCCTCACAGTACTATAGTGCCTTTGTCATCTTTGTAAAAGGACATCTATGACTAAAGTGATGCTATTTGGATAAACCTACAGTTCACCTTACCTTGTCAATCTCTTGTCAATACCATGTCCATTGACATGTTCCTTACTCCACAATAGAATAAAAAGGGAAACCTATAATGACACATAATAAAAATATCAGTGTATCATGAGAGAACAGAATTTTTGTTGAAATTGTAGGAAATAAATTATAAAATGAATTTGTCTTATAAAAATCCAAATCATCAACATCTGGGCAAACAAACACTCCTTTTATAATCTTAAGTATTAAGTGACCTCAAGAATGTTGTTAACTCTAGTTCTGTGTTCAAGTAGAAGTTCCAGTCTCTTAGAATTTGAAAATTTTTGTATCAGAATGTACAGGTATGTAAATACAATTCCTGTAGGTTGGTCAAACATATTATTAAATCATATTTTATAAAACATCTTCATCAACACAATGCATGTTCTGAGATTTTATGTAAAGTTTTCCTCTTATACTTCCTTCGTTCACAGTCTCAGTAATATAGTGATGTTCACATAGCCAGCAGTATCACATTAGTACATGCTTCCACAGTTCCAGAACATGTGATTTATTACTTCATCTTATTTGAGCTGGATCTTTCTCTACCTGGTGGCAGTAGCTACAGGATATGGTCATTCCAAGCCCCAGGTCTGAGTGAAAGGTAAATGCTAAAGTCAAACTGGCAGTCTCTCCCCTGAGGTCCACTCTCAGGTTCAGATGAAGTAATCTTGGTCTGAACTGAGGAGACCTGGATATTTAGAAAAAAACTTCTATAAGGATTTTTCTCAGATTGATTCCCTATTTCCTAAATGTTCTGGGTGAGCAGAAGCCTACATATGAGAATGAATGGATTGTATGGATACACCTCAACATTTATCCTACAAACTAAGGTCAGAAATTTGAGGAAAGAACCATACTGGGTACAGACCCAATGTCCAGCACAGCCTCCATGAACCTCAGCAGCCTGACATCTGAGAAGTCTGGCATCTTTTCCTGTGCCAGTTACAGTATCACAACAGATACCTGAGGTTTGTCAAAAAATTTGATGGAGGAGTAAGTTTTCATGGGTCAGAGAGGACAGAGAAGAGTAGCTAGAAGACTTGCTTAAAATTCCAGTTAATTATTGAAGAAAGGAGAGAGAGGACTAAGAAATGTCATTGGATAGGGAATTTTCTTAGTCTTTCTGCATGTAAGAGAGAAGGACTTTTGAACTAGTGAACTCGTTCCACATATTCTTGTGTTGGGGTGAACATTTTGTGCACTGTGCAATATTTGTCTTTGTATTACTCAACTCTTGAATTCTGTGAAGCAGAAAGTTGAGTGAAGACCATACTTTGGTATTGTTACTCATATATCTAACTTTTTTTGTCAACAATCCATCTCTCAGTTCCTGATTTGTTTAATAAAAATCTGATCATTTGTACCAAAGTAGGAGAGAATAAGGAGGACTTCTGGGGAGAGATAGCAACTCTTGGATATAATTAGGAGTAGATGTTTTCAGCCATATGCAGCGAAAGAAAAAGGCCAGAGCTGAAGGAGGAATAACTAACAAGCCATTTGTTAGAAAATAGTTTAGTGTAGATGGAGTAATTTAAGATATAATAGTTCTGTAGGAACAAGAGTAAGATAAGGCATAAAGCAATACTTAATAAATATAAATTCTGGTGTCTTCAGTCAGAGCTTGGAAAGGCATAGAAAAGCTATATGACTATCCCCTTGTTGTTGCTCATGGGTCTAACATAAGTGGGTCAACAAGTTGGTGCAGAAACATTTGATCACACATTAAATCATCATCTAATTCAAAGGATATGACCAATACAGTGGATAAAATTCTCTTGTTTTACTTTGTTTTACCAGATAGTGTAACACTGTATATCCTTGGTTGTCCTAGAACTTGCTCTGTAGACTATGTTATCTGCAACTAAGAGATTCTCTATCTCTTGGTTGCTGGTATTAAGGCCAACAGTCACCACCACCTGGCTATGTGGAAGTACTCTTAACATTTTTTCATCAACCCATCATGAGATTTGAGGGGGAGTTTAAATCATTATGCATTGATCATTGATTCCAGAATCATAGTCTACCTCATTCAAAATATACTACCTTGTAATCACATGACTTTTACAGAACTCTAACTACAATGATGCAAAACCATATCCTACAGTTTTAGGGATAAAGTGTATGAGAGTGATCCTCAGTGCTTGGCTGAGGACTATTTTGTAGTTCCAGATGCTGATGATGCTCATTCAGGTATTGTCCCAGATGAATGGAATGCAAAATTTCTCAGCAACTTACTTCAGAGGTAATTTACAGAATGGATACTCAAGAGATTCCCCTAAAACATCTCAAATATAGTTATTTCTGCATCTGAGGAAACCATGATGTATCAATCTGTGAGGGAATAAGAGTGAGGGATTTGAACCAGTTTCCAGACACAAACATTTCTATGAAGAAGTCTCAAGTAATGAAAATGGTGTTCTGTCCACAAAGTGGTATATAGAAGCATCAGATATAGCCCAGGTAGAAAAGGAATTGCTAGAAATTGATGATCAATGAAAACAGGACCCAGGCATAGGCGAAGAGAAAAATAATTCACAGTGAAGTGGGAGAATGCAATTGATTCTGACCAGTTATAGAAGAAAGAACAAATATTCAATTGGTCCCAGCTCCTTCTATCCTGAAATATTAGGTGCATTTTATTTGTGAACCTGAGAGTAGAGCAAAACATGCATGAGTATTCAGATTTTATATAATATGTCTTTTTGTTGTAATATGAATAGCTATTCTTCAGACAATTAAAAACACACATATATGTTTTATATAATATATATGTATATATGTATATGTATACACACACACATACACACACACATACACACACACACACACACACACACACACACACACACACATATATATATATATATATATATATATATATATATATATATATATATTCCTACATAGTGCTGTTCATTTTTTCATGCCTGGGATGATATTTCAAATCTATCCTTCATTAGTACAAACATTTATTCCTGAAAAGATTTACTAACATGCCCTGCCCATAAATGCATAGGTAGTGATAAAGCTTTCTTTTTCTTTCTAGACAGAGTTTCTCTGTGTAGCCTTGGCTGTACTGAATTCACTCTGTAGACCAGGCTGGTCTCGAACTCAGAAATCTGCCTGCCTCTGCCTCCCAATTGCTGGAATTAAAGCATGCACCACCACCACCCAGCTGTGATACAGCTTTCTAAGCTCACATATTCTCCTCTCATTAGTATCCTTGTGCAGAGGATTTCCTCTTTATCCTCATTTCATTATGCATCAAATGCAGATTGGGAAACAGATTGAGTTGTACAATATATTTTCTCAATTTCTACTTCTTTCTCAATGTGAATTGTTTTTGAAGTGTTAACTTTTCTGCAAATACCACAGTTGTTTCTCTTCTTTCTATTGACTTCTGTATGTGAGTGTCTCAGGAACTCATCCATGGATATGTGGAGAAATTTATCTGAGTTCAAGACTCATTGATGTCATTCTATCCTCAGCTGTTCTTGCCCAGGTATAGCAAGAGGAAGACAACAAATGCCCTGTTCTTTCCTGGTGACACCTTATTACAAATAAGAACTTCTAGGGCTGCATCCAGCTGACATCAGGAAAGAGGATGACTTTGAGAATGTCATTGATGTTAATGTAGAAATAATTTAAATTTACAGCATGAGGCATCAGTCATCTCCAGAAAAATAAAATCCATGTCTCCCTGCAACTGAGGCTCTTCAGCACTGGAGTTGTAGAAGTATGCTATTGCTCAAGCTAGACTAGGCATCTTCAGAGTAAGCCATGAGAAACACCCCAGCAGGAAAGTTCAGGACCAGTAGAAGACACAATTGGGCTAAGAATCCTCAGTAAAGATATGAGGTGGATGTGGAGGGGACCCTGTGTCTCTTTCATTTAATTTCTTAAGTCTCGTAATAGACATGTACATGTTGTAATTGTCATTTTAACAATTTCATGTTCAACACAGTATAGATTCTTTGTTAAACTCCTCCAATGTTGATATTTTCTTGTTTTTATTTACTTTTATATATTTTAAGAAAATATTCTTTTGATGTATTTGGTTCACTGTGCACCTTCCTAAAGTTATGATAGGTCCTTTCTCACTCATTCAGCTACACAAAATTTCATTCTTTCTCTAGAAAGGAAAAAGTAGAACAAAAATTAAAGAAAGATAAAAAAATTAAATAAGCAAGAAGCACACATGTCCAAAGATATATGCACACCCAACCAAATAAGGAAATCTACAAAACTGTACCTCTAGAAACATAATATATAGGCAAAAGATAAGTGAGAAAAAATATACAAATTGATATGAGAATAATTTTCTACAAAAACACTCTTGAGGTTTTTTTTTTTTTTGTGTGTTGGCCTACTAATTCTGAATATCTGTCCATAGTTAAATGTAGATAATAAACCCAGTGACGCTCTGTTGGAGAAAACTAATTTTCTTTAAAAGTGTGTGTCAATCTCAGAAACTTCTTGGTTAAGGTTGAGAACCTGTGACCATGTTCCTTTCTCAACACTGGGTCTCCATTTGGATGGAGTCTTTGCATACACTGCATGTTCTGTCAAGGTCTCTGTAGGTTCACACATGCATGAGTCCTGTTATGTGTGGAATTCAGTTTCCTTCAAGTCATCCAACTTCTCTGGTTCTTTTAGTCTATTCATGTGGGTCTGGGTTTCACTGCTGCTGCTGCTGCTGGGGCTGTGTGATGTGTTAGTTAAAAGGAGGCAATGAATATTCATGAGATTTTATTATAGAAAAGAGAAAAGAGGCCAGCCATGACTGCATGGAGAGAGAAAGAAAGGAGAAGAAGAGAGAGAGAGTTCAAGAGAGGAAGCAAGTAAGAGAGAAAGAGACTAAGGGAGAAAGCAAGAGAGAGTAGAGAGCAAGAAAGAGAGGAGGGCAAAAGAACAAGCATGAGAGCAGGAGAAAGAGGAGGGAGCAAACCACCCCTTATATTGTGAGGGGGGCTATCTTCCTGTGGACAGATGACTAGGGGTAGGGTCAAGCTAGAATGCTGGGAGCTTAGGACATTGTCTATGTGACAGAACACACATCTCCTAAGGGGGAGGTTGTGGGGAGTTGGGACTGAGTCAGGAGCTAAGGTCTCAGGAGGTGTGACCAAACCCTTTCTGTCCTTTGCAAGTAGAAATTATCACCCACTGGATCCCCAGAATTCCAGACTGGACTGGGCCCAGGTTGTCTGAACAGACTGCTGCCCCACATAATAAGTGTTTAAATTCTTTTTCATAACTGAGGTTTAATTGTGAAGTTATCATGAAACTTATAACAACTGTAATACCTCATAGTTTTGTGGCACCAATGAGGACTCCCTTACCATTACCTCATGGTGAGTTATCCATGCTCAAACTTAGTAAAGATTCTTTGCTAAACAGTTTGCAGAATCATGTTCAATATTTTTGGCTTTTATATTTTTTAAAATAAAAGTCATATAATATAATAACATTATCTCACCTCCAACTATTTCCAAATCCTTCCTACCTTAGCCCAGAAATGCCACTCATATTCTACCTCCATATTCCAAATGACCTGATCCCTCCTGTTCCCGTCTATAACAATGATATCTGTTCTATTTCTCTTCACAACAAGACTCATGTGTCTCCTCTTGAGTCCTCCGTGTTACTTATGCTATCTAGATCTATGGATTGTAGGATGATTGTCCTTTACTTTACAGCTAATGTGTACTCATACGTGAATTGCACATCTTTTTTCTTTCTGAAAATAAGCTACAAGAAATAAAGAGAGAAAGAAGGAAAGAAAGAAATTTAAAAGGGGATTAGAAAGAAACAAACAAAAAAAACAATTTAAAAACAAGACACACACAGAGGGAGAGGGAGAGGGAGAGGGAGAGGGAGAGGGAGAGAGAGAGAGAGAGAGAGAGAGAGAGAGAGAGAGAGAGAGAGAGATATTCAGAGAGAGAAATTAATAAAACTACAACTCTGTAGACATGATACATACACAAAATGTATATGATACAAATGGAATTGAACAAGGCAATACTAGACAACATGTCTACCAAAACACCATTGAGTTTATTTTCTTGTTGGTTATCAAATACTAAGCATATCTTCATGATTAATGCTCACCATAACCACAATCACAACTACCACCATCAACAACAATAGCAATAAGCAATCACCAAAAATATTTGAAACAAATTAATTGAATTAAAAAAAATCATACTAAATGAAGTAATCTAGACACAGAAAGACAAATATGAATTCACTTATGAGTATACATTAGCTGTAAAGTAAAGGATAATCATCCTACAATCCATAGATCTAGATAGCATAAGTAACATGGAGGACTCAAGAGGAGACACATGAGTCTTGTGAAGAGAAATAGAACAGATAACATTGTTGTAGATAGAAACAGGAGGAACAAGGTCATTTGGAATATGGAGGTAGAATATGAGTGGCATTTCTGGGCTAAGGTAGAAACAGTGCAATGGAAACTCCCAAAGGTGACCCTAAATAGGACTTTAAGTAATGGGAATTTTATCTGAGCTGAATTGGTTCAGGCTCTATTCCTATAGCCACAGGCTCTGTGAATTTATATATGCATTAGTCTACTTGTGTCTGTAAGATGTTCTTTCCTTGGAGACATGCAACCACTATAGATTTTATAATCTACTCAATTTTAAAGTATTTTACTCTCTGTTTTTATCTCTATTTTAATATATCATCTTTGTAAATTCCTTATAATCGAATGGCCCAGCCATAGTCTCTTGGCTTCTACAATTCAATACACCAAACAAAACATTCAAATCTTGGAACTTGTATGAATGAGAACATGAAGTAATTGACTAATGAGCATAGATTACCTATTCAGTATATTTTTCCAGTTACATACACACACTTGTAGATCAAATAATTCATGTTTTATAACTTTTCAATATGTATGACTTTGTCCATTTATATTTATGCTTTATTGGAAATCAGATTATTTCTTCCTCTATATGTTGTGAAAAGTCCATGAATAACATGCTGTGAATAAACATGAATATATAAGCATCTCTGCAGTAAGATGTAGTAGAGTCATTTGAGTAGATGTTTGAGGGAGCTATTGCTGTAAAACAACATAATTCTATTTATTATTTTCTGGCCAATTTTCATAGGAAAGTCTTCATCTCATGAGGGTAAAGCCCATGATCAGAGATGATATAGGCCCTAGTAGACCTCATTTATATTGCTAATGGTCATGTTGTCAAATTGCCTTATAAATATTTACATTCATACCCAGTGAACTGTCTGAATCTTGATCACAGAGGCTCATATGTCCTGTGTGTAAAGATTGATGCAGACATTCATGAGTGGTCAGAGTGTTGAGAATGTTTGAGTTTTCAGCAACAGGTGATTCAAGAATCAAAGACCATTATATAACATGGAAAATGATGTAAGATATAGAGTATGGAGTCAAGGGATATCAAATTCTAACTGCAGGGATTGAACTTTTCTTGGTGCACACATGAACTCTCAGTAGCTATATTTACCAGCAAAAGATACACACAAATCAAACGAGTGAAAATTCTCACATGAGAGACCTAGAAATGACTGAGCAGGTAACGATGTCTACTGGCAAACTTTGCAGTTTCAGTTAAATCCTTTAGAATTGAATTATGTAAGTCATTCCCTGAGGTTAATATATCCAACGTGGTTCAGGTATACCCAGTTATCACCACTAAAAGTAATATGACAACTAAAATATTGCAACATGGATCAGGAGGAACTCTTGATATCCCACACTAAGCTGAAGATCTGTGGCATTTGATGACTGATGGGCAAAACATAATCCCTTTCTTGAGGAAGATTTCTAGAGGTTTACTCTTTACTATTGATTTCTCTATATATCTGTATGTAGGAAATAATATATATTATAATATATATATATATGTATATATATATGCATATCTTAGTGATAAAATCTTTGGTAACCCATCTATAGCTTATTTTTTTAATTTAGTTATTATAGTGCTGTAAAAATCATTGCTATGTAAATAGTTTGAAGCACATTTATTTTTACTCATTTAGTGTGTTTTGAATTATATTACACATTGGAAACTCAACTACTAATTGCATATATCTGAAAGAAGGCTCTAAGATTTCAACATTAACCATTTCTGGAATTTTCCTTCATCATCATCAATCATCATCATCATTATCATCATCATCATCAGAAAGTATCATCTGTAAATCAATGTCTTAACATTATCCCAAAGTTGAGCAACACACTCAGGGCAAAAATCTTTTGAGATCTTAGTCTCTGAAATTATATTCACAGCATCTTCCCAGGGTTCAGAGAAAGTATATGGGATGCATTTCCTCAGAGAGGATTAGGACTTGGACCTGAGCATCCTGATGCCTGACCCATATGCCTTGTCAGTCCTTCCCCTGCAGTTCTTCTCCAGCTAGACTAGGTCCTTATGTAAGAAGTCCCCTTCTCATGAATAAGCAAATTACCTGAGTCTATGTCTGTAAATACAGGGATGTCTACACTCTGAAAACAACATATGATCAGTGTCCTCCCCACAGTCCCTGAACACACTGACTCTAACCATGGAATGGAGCTGGATCTTTCTCTTCCTCCTGTCAGTAACTTCAGGTAAGGGGGTCACCAGTTCCAAATCTGAAGAGGAGACAGGGTCTGAGGTGAAAATGACATCCACTCTGCCTTTCTTTCTGCAGGTGTCCACTCACAGGTTCAGCTGCAGCAGTCTGGAGCTGAGCTGGTGAAGCCTGGGGCTTCAGTGAAGATTTCCTGCAAGGCTTCTGGCTATACCTTTACCAACTACAATATTCACTGGGTGAAGCAGAGGCCTGGACAGGGCCTTGAGTGGATTGGACGAATTTATCCTGGAAGTGGTGGTACTCACTACAATGCAAAGTTCAAGGGCAAGCTAACACTGACCACAGACAAATCCTCCAACACAGCCTACATGCAGATCAGCAGCCTGACATCTGAGGACTCTGCAGTCTATTACTGTGCAAGACACAGTGTTGTAACCAAATCCTGAGTGTGCCAGAAACCCTGTAGGAGAAGAAAGCTGCATGGGACTGAGATGACAGAAAATATTAACTTTCTCTAGAAAAGACTAGCTTAGAAATAGTAATTTTGAATGTCCATTTATCACATTCTCCTTCTAGACCTGTAGTGCCTTTGTCATCTTCCTAAGAGGACATCTAAGAATAAATTGATACTGACTTAAAATTCACCTATAGTATATCATAGCTTGCTAATCTCTTTACCTGTGACTGCCATCATTGACATATTTCTCAGTCCCTTAATAAAACAATAAAAGGGGAAAAGTGTGATCATGCATGGTAAAAATATCACTGGATCCAGAGAGACCAGAACTTTTGTTGAAAGAGTTGAGAGTAAAGGTTAATAGGAATTTGACCTAAAAATTTCAGTCTCTTATAATGTGAGAAATATTTATCAGAATACAGAGGCATGTAAATGTAATTCCACTCATTTGGTGCAAATATTATTAAATCACTTTTCATAGAACTCCCTTACTAACATAATGTATGTACCTGTTAATTGAGGTAGTTTCTGAGGTTCTACATCAGTTTTTGATCCCATATTTACTTTCTTCCCAGTCTCAGTAATCATCGCTAAAGTTACTAGGCTTTATAGAACATGGGCCTATACTGATACAGCATCAAGTCTCATTGTCTGTTGCATACCCGTTGCCCAGCCAGCTTTGTTCTATAGGGTATTTGTTTCTCTGTTGATCCATACACAGTTCATTTCCATAATTTACTTATTGTGATGGACACTGAAATAATCACTCATGTACACATGTTTCTGAAGTATATTTTAGTTTTGGTTATTTGGGTGATTGTTTTTAAGAATATAAGATGGCCGGGTGGTGGTGGCGCACGCCTTTAATCCCTGCACTTGGGAGGCAGAGACAGGCGGATTTCTGAGTTCGAGGCCAGACTGGTCTACAGAGTGAGTTCCA
>NW_022196912.1:128484009-128486243 GCF_008632895.1 Mastomys coucha | reverse complement strand
GCCATAAATTCTAATAACTTAGCTGTTTTTGAAATTTGCCATCAGTATTGTCATCATGTAATTACCTGTCAGTCATTTGTTAGCACTGTCACAAGTCTCAAGCTGCAAATCTTATTAGAGTATAGTTCCTGATGTTACATCCACAGACTCGGCCTCTACACAAGGCTCAGGGATGGGGTATCTAATGAATATCTTCAGAAAGAATTAGGACTTGGGCCTCAGTGTCCTGATTCCTGACCCAGGTGTCCCTTCTTCTCCAGGAGGAGTAGCTCCTTATCTAAGATGTACCCTGCTCATGAATATGCAAATCATATGAGACTATGGTGGTAAATATAGGGACATCTACACCTCACATAAACATAAGATCACTGTCCTCTCTATTGTCAGTGAGTACACAGGAACTCATCATGGGATGGAGCTGTATCATCCTCTTCCTGGTAGCAACAGCTACAGGTAAGGGTCTCACAGTAGCAGTCTTGAGGTCTGGCCAAACTCTCAGGTGACAATGATATTTACTCTTTATTTCCCTCCACTCCCAGGTACAGCTGCAGGAGTCTGGGACTGAGCTGGTAAAGCCTGGGGTCTCAGTGAAGATGTCCTGCAAAGCTTCTGGCTACACCTTTACTGACTATGATATGCACTGGGTGAATCAGTCATGGAAATAGCCTTGAGTGGATTGGATATATTAATCCATATGAAGATTTTACTAGCTACAATCAAAATTCAAGGGCAGGGTCACACTCACTGTATACAAATCCTCAAGCACAGCATATATAGAGCTTAGGAGAATGACACCTGAAGATTCTGCTGTCTATTATTGCACAAGGCACAGTGTTGCAACCACATCCTAAGTGTCTCAGAAAGCCTGGAGGGGCAGCAAGCTGCCATAGGACTTAGATGACTTAGAGAAGTTTAGCTTGAAGACTTTCTCTGATGCAGTCATTTGGATAGTCCATTTCTGTGCATTTGTCAACTCTGCAAAAGGATATCTATGAATTACATGATGCTGATTTGGGATGCTATTAGAGAACCACATATCTTGTCAATCTCTTCACCAGTGACCACATTCATTGATAATATTTCTTGTTTAATAAAAAGAAAAAAGGAAAACCTTGATTATAGCTATTAAAAAATTTTCTAGATTCTGAAAAACACTAAAATGTTCATTGGAATTGCTGGAAAGAGTATCATATGAATTTGACCTGTAAAATCCCACAAACTTCTGAACAAACACAAAGTCTTTCACAGTCTTAAGTGTAAAGTGACTTCTAGATATTTTGCTAACTCTGTTTTTGTGATCCAGCAGAAGTTTCAGGCTCTCAGAGTCTAAGAGGTATTTATATCAGGATGCATAGCTGCATCCTTTCTGCTGGTGTAAAATCAAACACTCTTGTGAGGGGGGAGTGAGGATGATTATAGGAAAGATGGACAAGAAGACTCTGAAACAAATGTTAGAGTGCAGGGGGCTGTCCAATGAATATTATATCTATCCCAAGTTTAATTCTCATAAGCTTTATATACTTTACAGTATCATGGGAAACAAAGTCTCAACCTAGCAGAGTTAATGGCTGACATACATTGGACATCTATTCCCATCCAGAGGCCTCTCAGTTCTTTCTTCCAAGATTAACAGATCATTCAGCCCTTCTGCCTGGACTCTGCCTACAGGAATGCTTTCACAGAAGCAGGCAAAATGACTCCTGATCTAAAGTCACATAAGTGTTATTCCTATATATAATAATTTTTTATTGATTTAAGTTTTATTGCATTATGATGAAAAAGATACATTATTTCAATTTATCTGATTTGTTAACATTTAAAAACCTATTTTAAGTAAATAGAATTACATCACATTCTTGTTTCCGTTCTGTACCCCAACTCCTCTCAGAGACCCCAATTTCCATACCTGTAATACATTTAATTTTTTATTTTGTCATATTCTTTAAAATTTATAAAATAATGTAACAATAAAAATGAATATTATAAAATTTGTTTGATATAAAGCAACAATCAATAGAGCAATCTTACGTAGCTGCTTGTCTATAGAAAGATTGAAATACATACATTTGTCTATAAATTTTAAATAACTCCAAACATATTGACTGTATATTTTAAAATAATACATCACTTCTAGTATATATTTACTTATTTTTATTAGGTATTTTCTTTACTTACAAGTCAAATGATATTTCCTTTCCTCATTTCCACTCCAAAAAAATAAAAAATAAATAAAA
>NW_022196912.1:128481945-128482232 GCF_008632895.1 Mastomys coucha | reverse complement strand
TTGAATACAAAACACCCATGCTTACTTTTGTTAAAACTTTTCTTTCTCCCTCCTGCTCTAATCTTATGCCTTCTGCCGCTCTCTGGAGCTAGTTACTTAAGCTCCACCTCCTGGCCCAGGTGCAGAAGTTATAATAGTAACAAGCTTACTAGGCCTGTCTGCTCACTCCTCAGAGCTCGGCTCTCCTCAGTGTTCCTCTTTAGTAGCTACTTGTTCTCTCTTAATTTTTCTTTTTAACTTCTCCTGTCCCTTTTTTCTTTCTACCTCTTTTGATTTTTCCTGCCCCC
>NW_022196912.1:128441204-128480833 GCF_008632895.1 Mastomys coucha | reverse complement strand
AAGCAGCTGTCCATGGTACGGAAGTGAAGTTTGGCGCCATTTTGGATAGACTGTCCGGCGGCCAACAGTTTCCTCCCCCCCTCCCACTGCTCACCAATCCACCATCTCCCATTTCCAGGACCAAGAATTCCCCTACACTGGGAGATAGAACCTTCACAGGACCAAGGGTGTCTCCTCACATTGATGACTACTATGCCATCTTCTTCTATACATATGCTTCTGGAGCCATTAATCCTACCATGTGTACTCTTTGTTTGGTGGTTTAGTCACTGGGAGCTCTGATGGTACTAGTTGTTTATATTGTTGTTCGTCCTAAGAGGCTATAAACCTTCAGCTCCTTAGGTCCTTTCTCTAGCTCCTTCATTGGGGACCCTGTACTGAGTCCAAGGATGGCTGTGAGCCTCTACTTCTGTATTAGTTGAGCACTGTCAGAGCCTCTAAGGAGACAGTTCTATCAGGCTTCTGTCAGCCAATATTTGCTGGCATCCACACTAGTGTCTGAATTTGATGACTAAATATGGGAAGGATTCCCAGGTAGAGCTGTCTCTGGATTGTCCTTCAGTCTCTGCTCCATAGTTCATCTCTGCAACTCCTTCCATGAATATTTTCTTCCCCCTTTTCAGAAGGAATGAAGTATCCACATTTTGGACTTTCTTCTTCTTGACTTCCTTGTGGTTTGTGGATTGTATTTTGGGTATTCCAGGTTCTGGGCTAATATCCACTTATCAGAGACTTCATACAATGTGTGTTCTTTTGTGATTGGGTTACCTCACTCAGGATGATTTTCTCCAGATCCATCCATTTCCCTAAGAATTTCATAAATTCATTGTTTTTAATAGTTGAGTAGTACTCCATTGTGTACATGCATCACATTTTCCATATCCATTCCTCTGTTGAGGGACATCTGGGTTGTTTCCAAATTTCTGGCTATAATAAATAAGGCAGCTATGAACATGTGTCCTAATTACATGTTGGAGCATCTTCTGGGTATATGCCCATAAGTGGTATAGCTGGGTCCTTTGGTAGTACTATGTTCAATTACTGGAAGAACCACCAAACTGATTTCCAGTGCATTTGTACCAGCTTGCAATCCCACCAGCAATGAAGGAGTGTTCGTCTTTCTCCATAACCTTACCAGCATCTTCTGTCACCTGAGATTTTGATTTTAGCTATTCTGACTGGTGTGAGGTGGAATCTCAGGGTTGTTTTGATTTGCATTTCCTTGATGACTAAGAAACAACATTTCTTTAGATGCTTCTCAGCCATTCACTATTCCTCAGTTGAGTATTCTTTGTTTTGCTCTGTACCCCATTTTTAACAGGGTTATTTGTTTCTCTGGATTCTAACTTTTTGAATTCTTTGTATATATTGGATATTAGCCATCTATCAGATATAGAATTGGTAAAGATCTTTTTCCAATCTGTTGGTTGCCATTTTGTCCTATTGACAGTGTCCTTTGCCTTACAGAAGCTTTGTAATTTTTTGAGGTGCCATTTGTCAGTTCTTGATCTTAGAGCATAAAATGTTGGTGTTTTGTTCAGGAAATTTTCCCCATGCCCAGGTGCTCGAGGACCTTCCCGACTTTCTTCTTTATTAGTTTCAATGTATCTGGTTTTATGTGTAGGTCCTTGATCCACTTGGACTTGAGCTTTGTAGAAGGATATATGAATGGATTGATTTGCATTCTTTTACATGCTAACTGACAATTGAGCCAGCACCATTTGTTGAAAATGCTGTCTTTTTTCCACTGGATGGCTTCAGCTCCTTTGCCAAAGATCAAGTAACCATGGGTGTGTGGGTTCATTTCTGGGTCTTCAATTCTATTCCATTGATTCACCTGCCTTTCACTGAACCAGTACCATGCAGTTTTTATCACAATTGCTCTGTGGTAAAGCTTAAGGTGATTCCACAAGATTTTTTTTTAATTGTTGAGAATACTTTTCACTATCCTAGGCTTTGTGTTATTCCAGGTGAATTTTCAAATTGTTCTTTCTAAATCTGTGAAGAATTGAGTTGGAATTTTGATGGGGATTGCATTGAATCTGTAGATTGCTTTTTGGCAAGGTCTACGTTTTTAATATATTTATCCTGCCAATCCATGAGCATGGGAGATCTTTCCTTCTTCTGAGATCTTCTTCAATTTCCTTCTTCAAAGACTTGAAGTTTTTGTCATACATCTTTTACTTGCTTAGAGTCACACCAAGGTATTGTATTTTATTTGTGACTATTGTGAAGGGTATTGTTTCCCTAATTTCTTTCTCAGGCTGTTTATTCTTTGTGTAGAAGAAGGCCACTAATTTGCTTGAGTTAATTTTATATTCAGCTACTTTGCTGAACTTGTTTATCAGGTTTAGGTGTTCTCTTTTATCAGGTTTAGGTGTTCTCTGAGGGAATTTTGGGGGTCACTTAAGTATACTATATTATCATCAGGAAAATAGTGATAATTTGACTTCTTCATTTGCAGTTGGTATCACTTTCATCTTCTTTTGTTGTCTAATCGTTCTGGCTAGGATTTCAAAGTACAATGTTGAATAGGTAAGGAGAGAGTGGGCAGCCTTGTCTAGTCCCTGATATTAGTGGGATTGTTTCAAGTTTCTCTCTGTTTAGTTTGATGTTGGCTAGTGGTTTTCTGTATATTTCTTTTACTATGTTTAGGTATTGGCCTTGAATTCCTGATCTTTCGAAGACTTTTATCATGAAGGGATGTTGGATTTAGCCAAATGCTTTCTCAGCATCTAATGAGATGAACATATGGTTTTTTATTTGTGTTCATTTCTATAGTGAATTACATTGATGGAATTCCATATATTGAACCATTCTTGCATCCCTGGAATGAAGCCTACTTAATTGTGATAAATGATCCTTTTCATGTGTTCTTGGATTCAGTTTGCAAGAATTTTCTTGTGTATTTTTGCATCAATATTCAAAAGGGAAATTGATCTGAAATTTTCTTTCTTTGTTAGATCTTTATGTGGTTTAGGTATTAGATTAATTGTGGCTTCATAGAATGAATTTGGTAGAGTACCTTCTGTTTCTATTTTGTGGAATAGTTTAAGGTGTATTAGTATTAGGTCTTTTTTGAAGATCTGATAAAACTCTGTACTAAACCCATCTGGTCCTGGGCATTTTTTGGTTGGGAGACTATTAATGACTCTTTCTATTTCATTAGCAGATATTGGACTGTGTAGATCATTGATCTAATCTTGATTTAATTTTGGTACCTGGTATCTGTCTAGAAAATTGTCCATTTCATAGAGGTTTTCCAGTTTCGTTGAGTATAGGCTTTTGTATTAGGATCTGATGATTTTTTGGATTTCCTCAGTTTCTGTTGTAATGTCTCCCTTTTCATTTCTGATCTTGTTAATTAGGATACTATCTCTGTGCCCTCTAGGTAGTCTGGCTAAGAGTTTGTCTATTTTTTTGATTTTCTTAATGAACCAGCTCCCAATTTGATTGATTCTTTGTATAGTTCCTTTTGTTTCCATTAGTTTGATTCCAGCCCTGAGTTTGATTATTTCCTGCCTTCAACTCCTCTTGCGTGAATTGCTTCTTTATGTTCTAGAGCTTTCAGATGTGCTGTTAAATTGCTGGTGTATGATGTCTCCTGTTTCTTTTTGGAGACACTTAGATCTATGAGTTTTCCTCTTAGGACTGCTTTCATTGTGTCCCATAAGTTTGGGTATGTTGTGGATTCATTTTCATTAAACTCTAGAAAGTCTTTCATTTCATTTTTTTATTTCTTCCTTGAAAAAAATATTATGGAGTAGAGTTTTGTTAAGCTTCCATGTGTGTGTCTGCTTTCTATTGTTTAAGTTGTCATTGAGGAGCAGCTTTAGTATGGTGATCTGATAGGATACAAGGAATTATTTCAATCTTCTTGTATCTGTTCAGGCCTGATTTGTGACCAATTATAAGGTCAATTTTGGAGAAGGTACCATGAGGGGCTGAGAATGAGGTATATCCTTTTGTTTTAGGATAAAAATTTATATAGATATCTGTTAAAACCATCTGTTTCATAACTTGTGTTAACCTCACTGTGTCTGTTTGGTTTGTTTCCATGATCTGTCCATTGCATTGAGTGGGGTGTTGAAGTCTTACAATATTATTGTGTGTGGTGCAATATGTGCTTTGAGTTTTAGTAAAGTTTTTTTAGGAATGTAAATGTGTCATTCAAAAACAAGCAGGGAGGCCTGGGCTGCGGCCCCAGCCTTCCTGGCTAAGGCTCTCTCTCCCTGGTGGCATGGGGCCTGGGCTGCTGAGGCCCAGATCTCTCTCTCCTCCCGGGGGCTGGCCTGTTTGCTGCACAGCGCCTTAATTAAAAAGGAGGCAATGTATGAATGAGTTATTTTATTGTAAGAAGGAGAAATATGCAAGTTAAGTAAAGAGAAAGAAAGGAGAGGAAGGAGAGCGTAAGAAAAGAAGGAGAGGGAGAAAGGTAGAGAAGAGAACAAAGATCAGAGGGTAGAGAGAGAGCAAGAGGGTAAGAGTTAGAGAGGAAGGGTAAAGGTAAGAGAGTGAGAGATAAGAGAACAAGAGAGTGAGGAGGGGGCAAACCACCCCTTTTCTTGTATGAGGTATGGCATGCCTGGCTTGTGGTCAGATGACTGTGTGTAAGGTCCAGCTAGAATCCTGGGAGTTTGAGGCAGTTTCTGCCTGGTAGAGCACACATCTCCTGCAGGGGTCTGGGTTGAAATCTGAGCCATTGGTGCCAGGAGCAATTCACCGAATGCCTACCATACCTAGTGAGCAGATGCTCAGTGGGTCTCCAGGGTTCCAAGGTGGCTCAGCCCTACTGGACTCTGGCTGTCAGAACTGCTCACTGCCCCACATAGATGCCCTTGAATTTGGAGTGAGGAGGTTCAGAAGTGAGAGTTCATCTTGGTAGATCATAATTTTTTTAAATTAATTTTTTTCAAATTAATTTTTGCTTCCTGTTATTTTTGTTGTTAGAGTTAGAATTCTGTTTATGTGGCTATCTTCTTTTAGTTTTGTTGAAAGATTACTTTTTTTATTTTTCTAGGATATAGTTTCCCTCCTTGAGTAAGAGTTTTCCATTTATTATCCTTTGAAGGGCTGGATTTATGGAAAGATATTGTGTAAATTTGGTTTTGTCATGGAATACCTTGGTTTCTCCATCTATGGATTTGCTGAATATAGTAGCCTGGGGTATCATTTATGTTCTTTTGGGGTCTGTATGACATCAACCCAGGATCTTCTGACTTTAATAGTCTTTGGCAAGAAATCTGGTTTAAATCTTATTGGTCTGTGTTTATATGTTACTTGACCTTTTTCCCTCACTGTTTTAATACTTTCTTTATTTTGTGGATTTGGCATTTTGACTATTATGTGACAGGAGAAAGTTCTTTTTTGGTCCAAACTATTTGGAGTTCTGTAGGCTTCTCGTATGTTCATGGGCATCTCTTTCTTTAAGTTAGGGAAATTTTCTCCTATAATTTTATTTAATATATTTACTGGACTTTTAAGTTGGAAGTCTACCCTCTCTTCTATACCTATTATCCTTAGGTTTGGTCTTCTTTTTGTGTCCTGGAATCCCTGTATGTTTTGGGTTAGGAATTTTTTACATTTTGTGTTTTCTTTGACTGTTGAGTCAATGTTTGCTATGGTATCTTCTGCACCTGAGATTCTCTCTTCTATCTCTTATATTCTGTTGGTGATGCTTGCATATATGGTTCCTGACTTCTTTCCTAGGCTCTCTATCTGCAGAGTTGTCTCTCTTTGTGATTTCTTAATTGTTTCTACTTCAATTCTTAGGTTGTTGATGGTTTTGTTAAATTCCTTCACCTCTTTGGTTGTGCTTCTCTATAGTTCCTTAAGGGATTTTTGTTTTTCCTCTTTAAGGGCTTCTCGCTGATACCTGTGTTTTCCTATATTTCTTTGAAGGAGTTATTTCCTTCTTTCTTAAAGTCCTGTATCTTCATCATGAGAAGTGGTTTTAGATCTGAATCTTGCTTTTATAGTGTGATGGTGTGTGTGTCCAGGATTTGCTATGGTGGGAGAATTGGGTTTTGATGATGCCAAGTAATCTTGGATTCTGTTGCTTATGTTCTTAGGCTTTGCCACTGGTCATCTGGTTATCTCTAGTGCTACCCTCCCTGGCTAAACATGACTGGGGCCTGTCCTATCTGTGATCCTGTTTGTGTCAGAACTCCTCAGAGTCAAGCTGTCTCTGTGATCCTGTGATTCAGGGATCCTGTGATCCTGGGTTGATTAGAGCTCATGGGACTGGAGCTTCTTCTGTGTAATGTGGGGCAGGCTCCAAATTTTGCACTCAGAACACCATCCCAGACAGACTGGAAGCAACCAGTGCCACTGGGCTGGTGGAGTTTCTGTGTGTCTGGGTCCTGCTGGTTCCAGTTACTCCTGGTGTTGGGACAAATGTTGTGTCCTCCTTACCTCTGATCTTCTGATCCTGGGCATGTTAGAGCCTGGGAGTGCAGCTCCTCTGGGTGTTGTGGGACTGGTTGCAAAATTTCCACCAAAATTCTGCTCAGAGCACCAGCCCAGACTGATTGGAAGGACATCATGCCACTGGGCTGGCAGATTTCCCCCATCCTGCTGGTCCCAGTTACACACAGTGTTGGGACAGATGCTATATCCTCTTCACCTCTTCACCTCTGATCCCCTATATATAATATTAAATCACTTTTCAAAGAATTCAGTTACTAACTCAATGTATGTATATGTTCAATGAGGTAGATACTGAGGTTAAATGTTAATATATGGTCCCATAAAGTGGTCCCATTCTCAATAAACATTTCTACATTCTCTAGCCTTTAGAAAAATAGACATTCTAAAAGAGCATCAATTCTCACAGGTTGTTTTATACCTGGTATCTATCGTTCTCCTTTTTATAAATTTTTATTTCTTATTGGATATTTATGTATTTACATTTCAAGTGTTATCTCCTTTCCCAGTTTCCCCTCCAGAAACTCCCTCTTCCAGGTTCCCAACCCCTGTTTCTATGAGGACACTCTTCCTCCCATCTCCCCATTCCTACCTCACTGCCCTGGCATTTCCTGTTAATGGGAAATTGAACCTTCACAGGACCAAGTGCTTCTCCTCCTATTGATGCCAGACAATGCCACCCTCTGCTCTATATGCTGGTGGAGCCATGGGACCCTAAATGAGTACTCTTTGGTTGGGCATTGTGTCCCTGGGAGCTCAGTGGTATCTGGTTGGTTTTTATTGTTGTTCTTTCTATGGGGTTGCAAACCAGTTCAGTTCCTTCACTCCTTTCTATAACTCCTCCATTGGGGACTCAGTGCTAAGTCCAATGATAGGCTGCAAGCATCCACATCTGTATTTGTTGGGCTCTGGAAGAACCTCTCAGGAGACAGCTATAAAAGGCTCCTGTCAACAAGCACTCCTTGGCATCCACAATAGTATTTGGTGTCTGTATATGGGATGACTTCCCTGTTGGGGCAGTTTCTGGATGGTCTTTCCTTCAGAGTCTGCTGTACATATTGTCCCTATATTTCCTTTAGACAGGAGCCCTTCTGGATTAAGAATTTCAAGATGAGTGGGTGGTCCTATGCCCAACCAATAACCTTGCTGAGTCTTTGGATATGGTGTCTACAGGTTTTCCTTCCTCCATTGTTGGGCATTTCAGCTAGTCTCATCTGTGTTGGGTCCTGGGAGCCTCTGGCTTTCCTGGCATCTGGGACTTGTTGGTTCCCCTCAGTTCCCAATTTCCTACAGCTATACATATCTGTTCAAATTCTTGACCCTCTATATATCATCCCTGTCTCCTCTCATACCTCATCCTGCCCCCTTTTGCCCCTCCCCTCCTCTCTTTCTCCTAAGTCCCTCCCACCCTCTACCTCCCTTGAGTGTTTTGTTCCCCCTTCTAAGAAGGACTGAAACATCCATGTTTTGGTCTTTCTTCTTCTTGAGCTTCATATGGTCTGTGAATTTTATCTTGGGTATTCCAAATTTTGGGGCTGATAACCACTTATAAGTGAGCCATCTTTGTCCTATAGAATATTTCTGAATGTGTTTGTTTCTGCATCTTGAGTTCTTGTGCTTGTTTGTGCTTTTACTTATGATTGTTTATTGACTATTATTTCTATTTGTTTGTTTTTATTATATCATATTTTCTTTTTGCATTTATTATTTTTAGGTTCTATTTGTTTTTCTAATTATATGAAAGAAAGTTAAGGTGGTAGATAATCAGGAAGGAGTTGAAAAAGAGAAATCAGTTGTCAGAATATATTGCATGAAAATTTTATTTACAATAATACAAAAAACAATCCTAAGCAAAATAATAAATGGAGAATTCTGATGTTATCTTTGTTGTGTAAATATCACATATGTCCAAGTGCCCATACTTTAAGACTCCTGTGTCTAATTAAATTGTTTAAAGGGTTGTCAGGGGCCTGGATTTAAAAGAATTAAGAATAAGGCATATATAAAATATATAATGGTAAGGTGTAGTAAAATATGTAATAAAATATTTGGGTTTTAGCAGGTTTGTCTCTCTCTCTCTCTCTCTCTCTCTTTCTTATTCTCTCTCTCTCTGTGTGTGTTTGTATGTATGTTGTATGTGTGTGTGTGTGTGTGTGTGTGTGTATGTAGAGTGTATATTTGTATTTGTAATGAATTTTCCATCATTAATCTTTAAGTAGATAGAGTAATTTCTTCTGGGAGAATTTTTTTGTACATAAATCATCTTACTGTTATAATCCTAGAAAAGAACAAAATTATGTATTTGCTCCTATGTCCTTGGTCTATATAATCACAAGTTCCTGTTCAAACAAACATTTAGTTCATAAGATCTATGTCACCCTCCTGAGAATGCTAGAGAAACGTAAATGACATAAGTCCATCCCAATTATTAGGAAAATTGTTTATCTTATAGTAGAATGGATTTCATAGTAGGAATATTAGAACCTGAAGTAGCTATAACCAAGGAAGTAGAAAATTTATATAATAAACGTCTTACCTTTGAACAAAGAAGTCAAAGAAGATATTGGAAAATAGAAAGGTAATTCTTTTTCCTTGATTGGTGGTGTTAACCTAGTAACAAAAATGTTAATCCTACCAAAAGCAATCTACAGATTGAATGCTGTCCACACCAAAGTTCCAAGATTGTTCTTTACAGATCTTGAAAGAATAACAATCAACTTCATATAGAAAAAACAAAACAACTCCATCAAAAATATCTAAAATAATTCTGTACAATAAAAGAATATCCAGAGTTATGATCATCCCTAGGATAAATTGTAATACAGAGCTATAGTAATAAAAACAGCATGGTATTGGCATATAAATAGACAGGTTGATCAATGGAATAGAATGGAAGATCCAGCCATAAATACACAGACCTATATAAACTAATTTCTGTTAAAGAACACAAAATACAGAATGAAAGAATGAAACAGTCTTCAACAAATGGCACTGGTGTACATGAATTTCTGCATATAAAAGAATGCAAACAGATCTATATCTACTACCCTGCACAAACTGCTAGATCAAGTGGATCAAAGACCTTAACACAAAGCCAAATATCTTGAGATTAATAGAAGAGAAAGTGTAAAATATCATAGAACTCACTGGCACCAGAGAAGTCTTCCTGAACAAAACACCAATTGCATAGGTGCTGAGAAAAATAGTCAATAAATGTGACCTCATGGAACTGAGAAAGTTCTGTAAGACCAAGGATACTGGCAATAGGATAAAATGGAAGCCTACAAAATGGGAAAAGGTTTTCACTAACTCCATATATGACAGAGGTCTAATATTCAAAATACATAAAGAACTCAAGAAACTAGCCATTGACAAACACAATAATAAATTTAATAATGGGGTATAGAGTTAAACACAGTTCTTAACAGAGGAAGCACAAATGACAGAGAAACACTTAAAGAGATGTTCAACATCCTTAGCTAATGGGGAAATGCAAATCAAAATGACTGTGGGAATCTTTCTTAAACCAGACAGAATGGCTAAGTTAAAAAATATGCTGATGGAGATGTGAAGCACAGGAGTACTCCACCATTTCTAGTAGGAGTGCAAACTTTTATAGTCAAGTTGGAAGACAATATGGTGGTTTCTCAGAAAATTGGGAATAGATCTATCACTAGACACAGCTATACTATTCCTTGGCATATACACAAATGAACCACTTCATCCTATAGCAAAAATAATTGTTCAAATATGTTTGTAGGTGCTTTATTTGTAGTTGCCAAAAACTGAAAACAACTTAGATGTCCTTATATTAAAAAATGGAGAATGGATAAAGAAAATGATGTACCTTTACACAAATTACTCAAATTTTTATACTACCCCCCACCACAACCATAACTACCACAACCAACAAGAGCAATAAGCAATCACCAAAAATATTTCAAACAAATGAATTGAATAAGAAAAAAATCATACTAAATGAACTAATCCAGACATAGAAAGACAAATGCGTATTCACTTGTGAGTACACATTAGCTGTAAAGTAAAGGATAATCATACTACAATCCATGGATCTAGATAGCATAAGTAACACGGAGAACTCAAGAGGAGACACATGAGTCTTGTTGTGAAGAGAAATAGAAAAGATAACATTGTTGTAGATGGGAGCAGGAAGGATCAGGTCATTTGGAATATGAAGGTAGAATATGAGTGGTAATTCTGGGTTAAGGTAGAAACAGTGCCATGGAAACACACAAGGGTGACCCTAAATAAGACTCTAAGTAATGGACGATTTCAATCCTGACTTGGCCATCTATTGTAACTAGGCAACACTTCCAGTGAATGGAGTTGGATACCAACCCAGCCACAAAACCTTTGGTCTACACTTTTTCCTGCCTGCGAGATGTCCTGGGGTAAAGTTGGAGGAGAGATCATGGGTGTTACCCACCAATGAGTGGTCCAGCTAGAGACCTGTGACATGAGCAGGACTCTATACCTGACACTGCCTGGAAAGCCAGAAACCACAGGTTGGATAACCCAGACCTAGGAAAGAACCTTATAGGACTGCCACACAGGTAAAGAAAACAACAAATATAAACAATAACCACAACCCAACCAAACAACAAAATGATATTGTCATAGTATCCTGTACTTGCAGACTTCTCTGAAGAGCTGGCTCACAGTGTCCAGTGACTGATTCAACAACTTTTACTTTGCATGCTATCAGAGGAGAAAGGTAATATTTCACCCAACTACAAACTATGTGACTTACCTGTCTTTGTGATATGCCACTTCAATAGTGGCACAAATGTTGTGGATATAATCAAACATTACCTGCTTGGATCACAAACTCAATCCTTGAGATGAATGAAACTCATCCCTGGCACTGATATGGTTACCAAGAACCTAAGATTGAATAGGTCATGGTCCTAGGAAAAAAAAAACAAATACTCTTTTTCTGATAAAGGAAGCTACAATAAAATGATTCATAATGATGTAACCATGTATACACTTAAATTTGTGCCTAACTAACATGATGACTGAAACTTCTTACAGTGAGAGCTAACTCAAAGAGGTCAAAATGGACAATGTGTAGAGAGTGAGAGATATTGTGTCACTCAGTCCTACAGTGGTTATCATCAACAAACCACCTCAGGACTCAGCAAGCAATGCAGATAATGAAATATTAATATTGTGAGAGCCAGAGGTGATGGATGACTCCAAAGATACAGACTTTTCAGTCACCACAAAACTGATGAGTATATGAAATCAGTAGACTCTGAAAGCAAGCAGAATTTCAGAGGTTCAAGCCAGGTGGGTTTTCCATGCTGAGGTGTGTTGTTGGACATGACCTCTCACTACTTCAGGGTCTGCCCCATGCCCTTAAACTGTTGCTTGTCTGTGAGATTCATTCCCCTAACTCAGTTGTATTGTCTGCACCAGTGGGAGAAGACATGCCTAACTTTACAGAGGTTCAATGTCCCATGTTGGATGTTATGATACTAGGGGAGGAAACTACATTCTAACATAGGAGAAATGCAGGGGGATGGGAGCTAGGTTGTGGGAGTGGGAACATGGCAGAGGTGACAGCAATATAAACAGGATATAAAGTAAATTAAAAATGAGAGAAATAAATGTGTTGTGATTCAGTATGCAATGAGCAGAGAAAGATCTTGGGATAGTAGTGTGAAAAATATGAATGGAGTGTATTTTTTAAAAACCCTTTTTATTTTATTTTATTTTTCCGTTTTCTTTTTCAGTTCTCTATTCCCAGTTTCTTTTCTTCACCATCTCTCCCATTCAGTTTTCTTTCTCCATCCACTCCTGGTTACAATTTTAGTTCCCATCCCAAGTGAGATTCCTGGATCCTCCTTTGGAATCTC
Organism: Mastomys coucha; assembly: GCF_008632895.1. Taxonomy (NCBI): domain Eukaryota; kingdom Metazoa; phylum Chordata; class Mammalia; order Rodentia; family Muridae; genus Mastomys; species Mastomys coucha. The sequence continues at coordinate 128,468,525 of NW_022196912.1, read as the reverse complement.
CTTTTTATCCAGTTTTCTTGGGTTTGTGGATTGCAGCATGGTTATCCTGCACTTTATGAGTAATGTCCACTTATTAGAGAGTAACACCATACATGTCCTTCTGGGTTTGGGTTACCTCATTCAGGAAGATATTCTCAAGTTCCATCCAATTGCCTGCAAATTTCATGGTGTTCTTAGTTTTAGTAGCTGAATATTATTCCATTGTGATCATGAACCACATTTTCTGTATCCATTCTTTGGTTCAGGGACATCTGGATTGTTTCCATTTCTGGCTATTACAGATAAGGCTGCTAAGAACAGAGTGGAACATGTGTCCTTTTAGTATGGTGGAGCATCTATTAGGTGTACACCAGAGGTGGTATAGGTTGGTCTATAAGTAGAACTATTTCCAGTTTTCTGAGGAAGTTCCAGATTGACTTCCAGAGAGGTAGACCAGTTTGCAATCCCTCCAGTAATGGAGGAGTGCTCCTCTTTCTTCACATCCTTTACAGCATGTGCTATCATTTGCATTTTTAATCTTAGCCATTCTGATTGGTGTAAGGTGGAATCTTAGGGTCACATTGATTTGAATTTCCCTGATGACTTAGAATGTTATACATTCTTTTAAGTGTTTCTCAGTCATTCAAGATTCCTCTGCTAATCATTTTCTGTTTAACTCTATACCCCATTTTAAAATTGGGTCATTTTGATTTTTGTTTTTGAGTTTAACTTCCTGACTTCTTTATATATTTTAGACATTAGCCCTCTATCAGAAGTAAAGTTAATGGAGATGTTTTCTCAATCTGTAGGTTGTTGTTTTGTCTTATTGACAAGTGTCCTTTGTTTCACATAATAATTTTAGTTTCCTATGGTCACTTATATCAATTATTGATCTTAGTCTCTGAGCCATTGGTATTTTGTTCAAGACAATATGTTCTGTGCTAATATGTTTAAGGCTATAACCCAATTCCTCTCCAATTAGATTCAGTGTATCTGATTTTATGTCGAAGTCCTTTTTTTACATGGAACTAAGGTATATGAAAGGTGATAAATATAGATCAATTTGCATTCTTCTACATGCAGACAGCCAGTTGGACAAGCACCATTTATTTAAGATTCTTTTCCCCCACTGTATGGTTTGAGCTTCTTGGCAAAAGAACAAGTTTTCATAGGTATGAAGATTATTTCTAGGTCTTTGACTCTATTTAATTATTTGATCTGTCTGTGTCTGTACCAATACCATGCACTTTTTATCACGATCAATGTGTAGCACAGCTTGAGGTCTAACATCATGATTCTCCCAAAGTTATTTAACTGTTGAGAATTTTTGGCTATACCACACTTAGTGGTGAGTTTGGGCTATAGTGCTTTAGCTTTCTGCAGGTCATCTGCATGCATTCACCCAGGAGCTATCTGAATTCACAAATGGAAGACACACACACACACACACACACACACACACACACATACACACAGTAGTTAATTTTATTTCCTTAGGTATTTGGTACTTATTAAAGGACTGATCATTCATGGTAAATTAATCTATGTTTTATGGTATATGTGTGTTTTTATAGCTAAAATATGATTCATATATAGATGTTATTATTTAAAATAAAATTGAGAAAGAATGGGGAAAGTGGAATGTTCACAAGCTTTCCTATTTTGTAATATGACTGATAAGCATTTAAAGGAATTCATGACGATTATGCAGTAGTAGAAGACCAGAGTATGTGTATCTTGTGTTTATTTAACTAAAAGTTTCAATTATCCATTCTGGATACTGCTTTATTTTGTTTTATTTCATTAATTTATTTATGTATTCACTTTACATCCTGATCACAGCTCTCCCTTCTCCTCCCATTTCCCACCCCACATTCTCCCCTCCCCTTTTCCTCTATGAAGGAGGAGGCCCTCATTCTATCAACATATCCTGGAACACCAAGTGTCTGCAGTACTAGGTCCATCTCCTCCCACTAACGCCAGACAAGGTAGGCTAGGTAGAAGAACAGGACACACAGACAGGTGACAGGACAAGGTACAGTCCCTGCACCAGGTTTGGATGTATCCACATGAAGACCAAGCTACACTTCTGCTAGTGTCTTAGTCATGGTTTCTATTCTTGCACAAACATCAGGACCAAGAAGCATGTTGGGGAGGAAAGGGTTTATTTATCTTTCTCCCACATTTCTGTTTATCACTGAAGGAAGTCTGGACTGGAACTCAAGCAGGTCAGGAAACAGGAGCTATGAAGAGGCCATGGAAGGATGTTTCTTACTGGCTTGCTTCCCCTGGCTTGTTCAGCCTGCTCTCTTATAAACCCAAAACTACCAGCCCAGAGCCCTACCCCTTCAATCACTAATTGAGAAAATGCCCCACAGCTGAATCTCATGGAGGCACTTCCCCAACTGAAGCTCCCTTCTCTGTGATAACTCCAGCCTGTGTCAAGTTAGTACACAAAACCAGACAGTATAGCTACATATGTGCAAGGGCCTATGTACAGACCGTGCTTTCTCTTTGGTGGTTCAATCTCTTGCGAGCCCACAAGGGTCCAGATTAGTTGACTCTCTTGGTCTTCTTATAGAGCTCCTCAATGTTTGCCCCAGCTCTTCTACAAAATTCCCCAACTTCCATCTAATTATTGGCTATAGGTCTCTGCATCTGTTTCAATCAGCTGCTGAGTATGGTCTCTCAGAGAAGATTTATGATAGGCTCCTGTCTGCAGTAATAAAAAATATCATTAATAGTGTCAGAGATTGGTTCTTACATGTGATGAGTCTCAACTTGTGCCAGTATTTAGTTTGCCATTCCCTCAGTATCTGCTCCAACTTTGTCCCTGATTTTCTTGTAAGCAGGACAAATGTGGGTCAAAGGTTTGGTGTTTGTGTTGGTATCCATTTCCTTCCACTAGGAGTTCTTCCTGGCTACTTCAGGCTTGATATCCCCCATCACTAGGAGTATCAGCTAAAGTCACTCTCATAGACTCCTGGGCACTGTTGGTTTCTCTGAATTTTCACTTATCTTATTTTGAAGTTTCAAAAATTATTCAATTTTTTTCTGTCCCAAGTTGCCCAATATTTTGCCAATTGCTTGCAGACTGGTTTACTGAGTAGCTTATCCAATAGAGTAGAGGAAACATTCTTTGAATCATCCATGAGGTCATAAATATTCTGACCTATACGTGGTCCTTGTCAATGTCTCTGGGATGTTCCCACCCACCTCAAAAATATTAATCCAGAATTCTTCCTGTCAAAAGGAAATGTTGGGACAAAGAATGGTGCAGAAACTGAAGGAAAGGCCATCCATAGATTGCCCCACCTAGGAATCCATCCAATCTGCTGACACCAAACTCAAACATTATCACTGATGCCAAGAAGTGCTTTCTGACAGGAATTTGATACAACTCTCTCCTGAGAAGCTCTGCCAGAGCTGGACCAATACAGATTTGAATGTACACAGCAAACATTGGACAGAGTGCAGAGACACCAATGGAGAAGTTAGAGCAAGGACTGTAAGATGTGAAGGACCTTGCAATCTCATAGTAATAACAACAATATTAACCAACCAGAACCCTCAGAGCTCCCAAGACTAGACCACCATCCACAAAGTACACAGGGGATACCAATGGCTCCAGATGGATGTGTAGTAGAGAATTGCCTTATCTGGCATCACTGGGAGGTTAGCGCTTTGGTCCTGTGGGAGATCGATGACCTAGGATATGGGAATGTAGGATGATAAGGCAGGGGTGGATGGAGGAGGGGATAGGTGGCTTGTGGAGGGTAAACTGGGAAATTCTACAAGCCCATGGAGAATAAAAGGGAACAATTTTAGTCCACAAGAATTTTAAGGTTTTTTTTCTCAATGGCAATAAATGTCTGTAATAAAAGCTAGTTACAGAAATGAAATTCTACAATCATAAAATTTAGAATTATATGGCTAGTATTATGGAACTATATGTAGGCACAAACTGAATAGAATGTAAAGAGGTTATGACAGAATTGAAGGGGGTAAGTAGGCATGTATTATAGAATGAAGTAATCCATTGTTTTTATTTTAATTTGTGGATATGCATGTTTTGTTCATACTAGTGGTGAAAAGTGGTAGATGTAAGGTGTCACTTTTATTGCTCTCCCCTGTATATTTTAAGCAAGATATCCTCACTGAGCCTTTAGCTCATCAATTTCACTAAATTTCTTGAGGAGAAAGCTTCAGGAACCATTCTGCTACTCCTTTTCTGAGTCTAAGACTGTAGACAGATTCTGTCTGGCTCAATTGGCTTCTACATGAGTACTGAGGGAACTCAGTGGGTTTTAAATATGTTTAGTTTAATTTTTGTGTATTTTGTAGTTTTTCAGGTAATTAAATGACTCATATGTATGGAAACTTTGGAGACCAGAAAATGGCTCTGAATCCTTTAAAGATGGAATTACAGGCATCTGGTTGTAAACCATCTGATGTGTGTGCTGAGGACCAAACCCAGATCTTCTGGAAGAGCAGTAATTACTTTTATTTTCTGGGCCATTTCTCAAACCCAGAACTTGACCTGTTGCCATGGGTGCTAGGAGACAGAACTCAGATCCTATTTTTCTGATCAACCCACAGAGATCAGTTTCACAGATCAACAAAACGAGTGGCAGCAATAACTAATAGGGATGCCAATGTGGTGCTAATTTTAATTTCATCCTCTGAGAATGACATCTAAAAATTTCTTAATAGGTGGTACCATGCACAGGATGATAGTTCTCCCTGTAGAAGCTACAGAACCTCAAATGAGTGGCCAGTTTCAGGTATGTGAAACTTCAATTTGAGTAGTTGTTTTGGAGGGGTCTAAGAGACTCTTCCAAGAACATAGTTTAAGCAAGCTAGAATATACACATCTTCACATATTGCTCTTGGCAATTCTTGTAAGTGCTATGTTAATTGAATACCATCAAATAATCTTCAAAAATTATTCTGAAAAATATATTTTTCTTATTGGCAAATGTGCTTTCCTTTGCAGGCATCAAATGAATGTCTTGACCTGGGGTAATATTTAAATTATTAAGCAAGTGTGAAAGTTGACATTTAAACAGCCATATTTTGTAATTCTAAATATTCTATTCCTTCATTTTGTCAAATCATATCTGTTCCTATATTTATCAATTTAATCCCCCACATCCAACCCTTAAACAAATCTATGATTTTTTTTTCACACATTACCAAGTGCCTAAGCATCTGTCAAGCTATCTATTCTGCCCAGTCCAACCCGTACAGAAGTCAGGGGTCATCAAGGACTAGTAATACCTGGTAGACAAACAAGAAAACACACAATTTGAGTTACAACTGACAGACTGTTCTTGCAGTGAGAGCTCCTGAACTCAGGATTCAGTGTGCTCTCTACTCTTCACTCAGCCCCAGAATCTTACTGAAATCATATAATGAAGTTGGGTTACAAAGTTTATAGTAGGGTGGGTAAGTGCTTCTCCATTTTCTTGTGCCAACATATTTTTTGTGTGATTCAGAGTAGTACAGAATTTGGACAGAAAAAAAGAACTATAAAATTTCAAACATAAAAGTTTTGTAGCAAGCACATTTTTTTTTTATCTTTTGACCACCAGTCTCCAGTGAGGTAGAGAGCAGCATTATTTCAGTTACAATTCATTATCTTTCAGACATATGTAAGACAGTAAGGTTCCATGAAAGGACAGACATGAGGTCATACTGCTAACCCTGCAGTTTTATAATTCTTCCTGGGCCTGACATGCACATCCTCTATTTAATTCCCCTGCCTGTTCTAATTTTCTTCATTTTAATTCTTCTTGTAAATACTTAATTCTCTTTTCTTTGGGAATACAGTCCCATGTCAGTATGTTCCAAGGTGATCTTAATAATATGGCAAAGTCATGTTCCTTTGCCAATACCCCTTTGTATTACAGGGTCCCAAACTCTAATCTCACAAAGTCTCCAATATGAGAGGGAGTACCCCATTTCTTTGTCTACAAAATAATCCTCACTTAGGTTGTTTGGAGAATTCCTAGGAGGCTGAATATAGAAAATAGGAATATATTTCTCAGTATAAAGAATTTTAGCTGAATATACAACAGAAAATTTGCATATCCATACATAAGCCATTTGTGTCACTAGCATTATGAAGTATGAATTTAAAAGACTTCTAGGGCAATACCACTCTACTGTAAGCACTGAGAGCAGGGAAAGATGGATGATATGTGTTCTGAAAGGAGGTCATTATCAGGCACTAGGCTGGTACATAAATTTTGTGTAAAGAAAATAATAGTAGAAATATAACGAAACCACAAATGTAACAATCAAATCATAAAAACATGTAGAGTTGAATCTAATCCCTTAGAAACAAAAAATTGATACATAAATACCAAGTAGAAACGTAAAATTTGTTGATTGGACCTACGCCCCGGTTTGCTCTATACAGTTTGATAATCTGTCCAGAATTCTCTCTCGCCATCTCCCCTGCCTTACACACACACACACACACACACACACACACACACACACACACACACAAACAGCCCATGCACACACATGCTGATACACACACATACACATACATAGCCATAGTTATAACCTCATACACACACACACACATATAGACTTATAATTCTCAGGCTTGCATCTTGTATATGTTTGGAAGGAGTGGGAATTACTAACTGTGGGGCAGTAGCCAATGAGAGGAAGCCTCTAAGGTTGAGTTGGTCTTGAAGTCCCAGGAAACCAGAAGGGTAAGTAGGAGCTTTGTCTGTTCTTGATATCAGGTCCCTGTCACATACTCACAGCCCCAACATAGAGAGAGTTGTGGACATCAGTCACATAGGGGCAGTGGCCCAAGCTCCTGTACATGTAGATTATTTCTCCTGTTTACACCTAATTACAAATGAGAACTGTTAGAACGAGGTCCAAATGCCACTACAAAAGCAGGTGACTTTGAGTGCATCATTGATGATAATGTAGAAACAACTTAGATTCAGAGTCTGAGAGATCAGTCATCATCTTCCTATAAACAACTGCCATTTGTCCCTGCATCTGAGCCCTGCAAGCACACTAGTTGCAAGGATATGTTACTGCTGAAGTTACACTGTGCAACTTTACTGTAAGTGATGGACAATCTACCCATAGGTGAGTTCATGACCAGTAGGGGGCACAATGGGGCCACGAATTCCCAGCAGAGAGATGTGGGCATGGGGAGTGGGGACTCCGTATCCTCTGTGGTTTCCTTTCTTAATGTAGATGGACCTGTGTGACTGACAAAAAAGGTTTTCATGCTCAAACACTGAAGATTCTGTGTTAAACATGTCAAAGATTTATATTTATTTTTGTTTTTTTATTATATATAGACCTGTACTTCTGAGATCTCTCAGACACTGAGCCACCATTCAGGCATCATACAGAAGCAGGTCCGAGGATGGCCTGGTTTGGCCTCAGTGGGAGAAGATGCACCTAAACTTTGAGATACTCGAAACCCCATGGAGTAGGAAAGCCTTGTGGAGTGGGGCATCCTATTGAAGACAGGGGAGAAGAAAAATAGGATGAGGCACTTTCAGATATTGGATGTGGAGGAAAGCAATGACTGAAATGCAAAAATTAAAAGTAATAAAATATAAATATTAAAATTTATAAAATGTTTTCTGATCATTGATTTTCTTTCTAAACTTCTGCCAGAACCTTCACAGCTCACTTAATTACACACTCTCTATAGAAAGAAAAAAACATATAAAAAGTGGTTAAAAATAAAAAAGATGAAACACACACACACACACACACACACACACACACACACATGGACACTCACAAACCCATAAAAATGCATGTCTGTAATCACAATATATATTCAAAAGAAAAGTGCATCCCTTAGGATGAACAACAATATGAACTAACTAGTACTCTCTGAGCTCCCAGGGACTCAACCACCAACCAAGGACTATACATGGTGGGACTGATTGTTCTGGCAGCATGTGTATAGTAGAGGATTGCAAAGTCGATCATCAATGGGAGGAGAGGCCCTTGGCCTTGTGAAGATTCTGTGGCTCACTGTAGGGGAATGCCAGGGCCAATAAGTGTGAGAAGGTGGGCTAGCAAGCAGGGGGAGGAGGGAGGCAACAGGGGTTTGTTCTTGTTTTTTGTTTTTTGTTTTGTTTGTTTTTTTGTTTTTGTTTTTTGGAGGGGAAACTGGGAAAGGAGAAATCATATGACATGCAAATAAAGAAAATATCTAATAAAAAAAGAAAAGTGCAACAAAATTAATGCAGAAACAATGAGAGTAAATGTCTACAAAACCATTGTTGAGTTCATTTTGTTTTGGCTTTCTACTGTTAAACATGTGTCCGTCATAAAATGTTGTTAACAAGACCAGAATCCCCAGAGCTCCCAGAGACTAAACCACCAAACAAAGTGTACACATAGAGGGATCCATGGCTCCAGCTGCATATGTACCAGAGGATTACCTTATCTGGCATTAATCGCAGGGGAGGCTCATTGTGAAGTCTCAATGACCCAGCATAGGGGAATGCTAGAGAAATGAGGCAGGAGTGGATGTGTGGGTTGGGGGAGCACCCTCAGAGAATCAGGGGCAGGTGGGTAGGGATAGGGGATTTGTGGAGGGGAACCAGGGAAAAGAGATAACATTTGATATGTAAATAAATAAAATAACTCATAGAAAAAAGAAGTGGTCAGGATGCTAGGAGAGAGACATATTAGAAAGTTCCAAAGGAAACCAGAGGGACATAGTGGAGGTAGGTATGATCATAGTATACTATTCAAATCATGGAACCACATGAATGAAAACATGAAGCATTTGTTTCTATGGACCTGGTTGACCTCACTGAGCAATTTTTCCATGTTATTCCATATATGTATACACCTCATAATTCATGTTCTTACACTGAGTTATATTTTGTTGTCTATACCCCACACACTGTCAGTATCTATTTGTCAATTGTTATAAATCTTGATGGATTCTATTTCCCAGCTGCTGTGAATAGAGCAGCAATAAACATGTATGTGTAAGTGTATCTCTAGTAATATAGAGTCATATGAGTACATGCATGGGAAGGATAGAGCTGGGACACATCACACATTTATTTACTCTTTTTGGTGACAATTTCAAACAGAATCCCAAAGTCAGTGCACTACATTAGTACACTTATATCAATAATGAATAAAGATTAAACATTTTCTGCATCCACGTCATTATTTTTTCCTCATTTGCCTTCTTCCTTACAGACATCTGACTGAGTTCTAATTAAGACATCAATTTTTTAAATCTGCATGTAGCTAAGGGCTATGGTACAGGGCATAGTGTAACAAACCTACAACTGACCAGGACAGTCTATCTGCTCTTTAGGTTTCCTAGTGCAGGACTGTGTCATGCAGCTTAGAAGAAGCACAAGACTTCAGTCGTCTTATACAGTAACTGACCTAGTAGTTTACAATATCAGCCTTCAGGTAAGATATACCCACTAGTACTTGACTGTTGTATAGTTGCCAACTGCTTTGTATATATGGCCTGTTCCATAGGAAAGACTTCATCCTAGGTGAATATGGACAAAATCCTGTGGCTATAGATGACATAGGCCTAGTAGACCCTAGTTGCATTGTTAATGGTCAAGTTGACAAACTGCCATATAAGATTTGTTTATATGCAGTTGATTATTGCTGCTCTAATTTTTGATCAGAGAAGTTTCTGAGTGAAGTTTGTAATGATTGATGTAGACACCCATGACTTGTTCCATTCAGAGAATGAATGAGTACTCAACCACAGAGGAGTCATCTATACAAATGTTCCACCCCAAATCCAAAGACAATCACAAAAGAAGGTTTATAAGGAACATAAGATCATAAGAGAGGTGGATAGACATGACATAAAAATCTCAGGATTTGACAGTGTCACATGAAGTGTCCACAGCTATAGTTACAGTGTCATATGAAGTGACCACAGCTATAGTTACTAGCATAATTCCTGAACAAATCAAGGCAGTCAAAGTTTCAGCCTGACAGCTTGTGAAAGATTGAGTAGATAAAAGTGTCTTCTTGTCACCTCAGAAGTAACAAATTGATCCCTTGGACTCACATGTTACAGTACAATTGAGTTTGCTATATTGTTTACTTATGATCACACAGATTACTTGGTATATATGTGTTCTGTTCTTACCACTAAGTATAGGATAACAATTAAAAATTAAAATAACACAACATGGATGCAAAAGAATATCTGAGGGCCTATATCAAGCTTAGGATCTACTGACATTTGATGATTCATGAGGAAAGTTTAGTTAATTTTGGGAAATTTTTCTGTAGGTACCTTATGTCCTAGTAAATGATTTCACCTATGTGTATATAAATACCACTCATTGGACACACCATATTATAAGTGACCCTTTCAATCAGAAAGGGTCAGTTTCTTGGTAGAGAGTCTTAGTGGAACCTCCCAAGGGAAACCAGAGGGTCACAATGAGAGTAGTTAATCACAGAATGTTTGATTTATGAATGAAAATTCCAAAGAATAAAAATCATTCTGAAAAGTGGAAATATCAATTTTATATATATATTTAGCATTTTCATATTTTTATACCTTGTGAATATTTTCCCTATAACCTCTACCCTACATTTCCTTGCCCTCATATTTTTCACATTACTATACCAAAAGTTTCATTTATACACTACTATGATTTTGTATAAGTCAGTCTATATAACAGTGTGGTATCTAACTACAAATGAGAGACTCATTGCAAATCTCTGTTGATAGAGTAAAATTTATTTCCTTGATTTAATCAGTTTAATGGTGATTCTATAATTATTTACATGCAAGCATTTCTGAAGTATATTTACTTTTGGTCATTTGGGTGAGTTTTTTACTATGTAGCATTTTGAAAAGGCAAATGTTAATTGTATGTATTGTAAGGATGCTTTAAATTCTGTAAATTCTGTAAACTTAGCTATTTTGAAATTTCACATCACTATTATTTTCCTATAACCGTCTGCAAATCCATCTGATACCCTTGTCAGAAGTAGAGCAATTGTCTGAATATGGAAATCTTCTTAGATCCTAGGCCATGGTGTTACATCCACATCATCTGCACACTGCTCATGGAAGGGGCACAGGATGAATTTCCTCAGACAGGATAAGGACTTGGACATCAGCATCCTGCTGCCTAACCCTGGTGTTCTCTATCTCTATCTTCTTAAGCAGGACTAGTTCCTTATCTAAGAATTACCCTGCTCATGAATATGTAAATCATGTGAAACTGTGGTAGTAAATACAGGAATGTTCACACTCCACAATAACACATGATCACTGCTCTCTCTCTCTAGTGACTGAGAAAACAGGACTTCACTATGGAATGGAGCCATATCATTCTCTTTCTGGGGGCAGCATGTACATGTAAGGGGCTTCAATTTCCAGACCTGAGGGTGGGCCACTCACTCAAGTGGCAATGATAACCAATCTGCTTTTCCCTCCACAGATGTCCACTCTGAAGTTCAGCTGCAGCAGTCTGGGGCCGAGCTGGTGAAGCCTGGGGCTTCAGTGAAGCTGTCCTGCAAGGCTTCTGGCTATACCTTCACCGAGTACTATATGCACTGGGTGAAGCAGAGACCTGGGCAGGGCCTGGAATGGATTGGACGGATTTATCCTGGAGATGGTGATACTGACTACAATGAGAAGTTCAAGGGCAAGGCCACACTGACTGTAGACACATCGTCCAGCACAGCCTACATGCAGCTCAGCAGCCTGACATCTGAGGACTCTGCCATCTATTACTGTGCAAGACACTGTGTTGAAACCACATCCTGAGAGTGTCAGAAACCCTAGAGGAGCAGGAAACTTCTCCGGGACTGAGATGACAGAGATGAGTAGCGTGGAGACATATATAGAAATAATCCTCTGAGTGCCCATTTTTTGTTGCTCCTCCTTAGAGACCTAAATTGCAACTTTGTAAAGGATATCTGTGAATAGAGTGGTGTCGATTGAGTATGCTCCTAGAGTATGCCATACCGTTCAATTTCTTTTGCAGTGACCATTGACATGTTTCTTTTCCAAAAAAGCAACAAATAAGAGATTAAGCATGGTAAAAATATCTATGATTTTTACATAAACCAGAACTCTTTTTGAAATTGTTGGAAATAAAGTATAATACAAATTTGACCTATAATATCCAAGCAAACTCTAGGTGAAAAAAAAACTCTACACAGTCTTAAGTCTTAAGTGACTTCGTGGTTGTATTGTCAACTCTGGTTGTGTGGTCTATCAAAAGTTTCAATCTCTTTGAATGCAACAGATATTTGTAACACAATGAATAGTCATATAAGTACAATTGTTGCATGTTGGACAAAAGTATCCTAAAGTCACTTTTCAAACACCTCATTTATCAATTCAATGCATGTACATGCTAGATGGGTTAGGCTCTGATGTTATATGTTAATATCTGGTCTCATAAATCTGGACCAAGGTACAGTAATCATCCCTACGGTTACTAGGCTTTTGAGAACATGGACCAATAGTGATATTACATTAAGTATCACAGTAGGTTGCACACCTGGAGCTCATTCTTGTGCTACAGCGTATTTGTGAATTTGTTTGTCTCTGTATCTATGTGTGTTTCTTGTGCTTTGTCTTTTGGGCTTTCCCTTCTGATTGTTCTCTTTGTGCTATTGCAGTTTGTTTGCTTTTCTGTTAGCTTATTTTGTTTTTCATTTTTATTATTTTTAGGTTCTGTTTGCTTTCTTATTAGATAAAGGAAGGGAGTTGAGGAGGGAAGATCAGGGAAGAGTTGGGGAAGGTGAATCAGTAATCAGAATATAGAGTATAAAAAATCTATTTTTCAATAAAAATAAGCAAAAAGCAAAAACAAAAAACAATCATAAGACCTAAAATATGTCCTGTCTACAAGACACATAGGGACAAATATGTAGCAGAGACTGAGGGAATGGCTAACCAAAAACTGGCCCTAGTTGAGCTCCATCCCATGAGCTAGCACCAATCATGGACAGTATTAATGATAGTCAGTTATGCTTGCAGCCAGGAGCCTAGCCTGGCTATCCACTGAGTGGTTCCACCTTGCAGTTGACTGAAACAGAGGAAGGGACCGACTGCCAAACATTGGATGTAACTATTATGGAAGAGTTGGAGGAATGATTGAAGGCCCTGAAGTGGACATGTACTCCACAGGAAGCCCAACAGAGTCAACTATTGGAGCTGCCAAATACTAAACAACCAATTACACAGCATACACTGGCTGCACCTAGCCCTCCTGCATATATATAACAGATGTGCAGTTCTGTGTTATGTCTTAATGTGTGTCCTGTAGCAACAGGAGAAGGGTCTATGCCCAAAGCTGGTGCCTGATTGGAATCTGTTCAACTGGCTAGACTGCGTTGTCTGGCCTCAGTGTGAGTTGACATGCCTCCTGTTGCAGAGGCTTGATGTACCAGGATATGGGGGGATACCCATGCATGACCCACACTCTCAGAAAAGAGCAGGGACAATTGGAGGAGGAACTGTATGAAAGGAGACTGAAGGGGGAATGACCAGGTTGTAAAGTGAATAAATAATGGAAATATTATAAATAAACTAAAACTTCTGATATCTTTTTTTTGTGGAAATCTTACATAGGTCCAAGTTCCTAGAATTTTTGTCTCCTGTCTCTCTTTAAATTGTTTAAAGTTTAATCATAGGCTAAGAGTTAGTAGGTATTTAAGGCAAAAGTGTATGTAAAATGCATAATGTTAAGGTATCATGAAAAAAGTGAGTAAAATATTTGGGTTTTTATCTGTATGTGTTTGTGTGTGTGTGTGTGTGTGTGTGTGTGTATGTGTGTGTGTGTGTGTGTGTGTTTATGGGTGTGCCTTGCATACATGTTTGTATGTTTCTCCACACATGTTTGTGTATTTTCAGTAATTAATTTTCTGTTATTAAACTCTGTAATTTCTTCTAGGTAAGTTATTTCTTGAGGGCATCCCTGCAGGTGTCAGAGAGGGATGCAAGCCATGTGAAATGATAAGACTGTGAACGTACTACAAATTGACTTTGTAAACTTGGAACAGACTTGGGGATTCTAAGCATGGGCAGTTTACTTTACATATATTTAAACACAACAGAACTTGGAAAAGGTTCTCCAGGAAATACTGATTTGCATAATCAATCCAATTCCAGGTACACAATGAAGTTTAATGTGTGACTATATAGATAACATTTTATGAAATTCTCCAGACTATGAATGTGGGTTCTATAATTAAAATATCTAGAACCTAATGTGATCTCTAACCAACAGTGTAGAGGCCATGAAGTGACATCTGCCCTAAAGACGGGCGATGATGGAGGGAGGGAGAAGACTAGGATAATCATTTGGGAGAATTAGAGAGGGGTCTGTCCCTACACATAGCAGAAATGTCACCAGGTTGTTAGGAACCTTGACTCTCAGTTTTCTGGATGTTGTGCAGTTGGATTGATGGGGAGGTGAGGTGAGGGTGAAGGACTGGGAGAACAGGGACAGGGACACTGTGGTCAGAATACAATATACGAGAGATCAAAAAAATAAAATTCTCAAAGAATTGATAAAAATATTATATTAAATATAACAAGGAAGGAGATCACTTCTGCTACCATTGTTGAATAAAATGTTATAGGAAGCAAACAGTTGTTTTGGGGAGGCTATTATACCCTGGCAGATTGGCATATGTTATGGCATATATTAAGCCAGAAAGAAGGTCAGCAGAAGTGCTTGCAAATTATTGGAGAGTTAAGCTAAGAGCACATGTATGAATACAGATCACTGGACTAGCGTGAATATTAGTTATCTGTTTTGAGAAATGAGGTTCAATTTCCTGTATCATAAGAATGTGCTCATAGCCTGGATTACACAGTTCTACTGGGTTATGTCTTAGAATTAAAGCCCTAACATAAGATTAGTCCTACTTATGAGAAAAGGTAGCAGTTTACACAGGAATATGATATAAAATTTTTTCTAGGAGGGAATACAGAAGAGAGTTATTTACATAATAATGCTACATATAATTTACATTTCTTTAGCATATTCTTTCATTACTGTGTATCATACACTAGTCATAATTCAATCATCAATAGAATGCTATGTCTTCTAATCCAAATTCTTGACTTTAACATATGCATTCACCATTCATAAAAGATTCTTAATCTGAGGCAGTGGAAGAAAAGTGTGACTGCTCGTGCAGAAGTGGGCATAATCCAGAAACCTTCCCAACATAACCCAACAGCTGAATGCAACAAAGCTGAAATCAGTGTCAGTGTTGGAGGAAAATTATCTGTATTTCAGATTTCCCAGAGAACTATAAATGCCATATTTTTGTGTCTCTGAGAAAGGTGAATGCCATAATTCCTGATATAACTGTTTTGAACTAACAACAGCAATAGGCATTTTAATTCCTCACCATTTCTATATTCTCAGAAATTTGCTCTGACAGCTGCAGGTCAACATGGGTGAAGGTAATGCCAGGCCTCTGGGTTCCCAGGAAATCCAAGCCAAAGTTGTCAGCACAGAGTTATTTTTCCTCTGAGCAACTGGGCATGGAATAAGTGACAAATATAGGAAACAAAAGATGAGGGAAGGGAAAAGGAGCAAGAGAGAAGGAGGATTTCTCCCTGAGTGGGACAAAGGAAGATCTTCTGCATAGAAAGAAGAGAGGTGTAGCACATAGGAAAATTGCTGTTTGTGAAGGTAAAATGGGATAACCTGTGTTAGGATGAGGTTTTGTTTGTTTGTTTGTTTGCTTGTTTGCTTGTTTTTTTTTACACTCCAGATTTTATTCCCCACTCTTGCTGGGGGCCAGCCCTGATGAGGTGTTTCTTCTTTCTTCTTGGCTCTTCTTGAGGCAGCAGAGGAGGAAGAGGGTAGGTGGGGGTAAGACTTTGTCTTATGAGATTCTGGGGTAAGACTTTGTCTTAGGAGAAATTTAAGGTTGCTGTATAATAAAAAGTTTACTAACCTAATTGTAAGTTACAATGCTATTTTAGCTCACCTGCCTTCTGTGATCCTCTCATACCAGAAACTGCAGTTTCTGGCACTTAGCACCTCATCTTAAACAGCAAGAGATTAAGTAAAGGATTGATTGCTAGAGCCTTTTTCCTATTGTTCAGATGCCTCTTTCTAGTTGAGCTAAGGGGAAGTTTGGAGCAATATACTTCTATTGAACCAGGAGAAGAGAATAACACTCACAGAAGGAAAAACTTTTACATAGAAAATATGCATAATCTCACATAAATTCATTACAGATTTTTCATGCTCATTTATCCATTCATACCCAGTTGGGCCCAGTTTGCATTCATTATCACAATTACATACTTATACACACACATGCTTACATTCGCACAATTACTTACTTACACACCTATCCATAACTCCATATGCATCTGGAGCAAAAGACCAAGCTCTGGTGCAGAAATAACTCACTCATTCTGGATGAAAACTGGAGCTCCAATATTTATTACATAGAGAAAGAAAAGGTTAATGCTAAGTTAATTAAACCCATGTTTGTAAGAAACAAGGTTTGTTTCTTTTAATAATATTAAGCCTGCCTTTTCCTTACCATGGGGCAGAACAGGTCCCATTGTAAGGAGAAGCCTGCCTGCTCCTTCTTGCTCTCTGCTGCATCTTCTTTTTTCCTCTTTCCCTCTGCATTCTGTACATGGCTCTCTTAGTATTTTATGTTACCTATAGTTTCTAAGTTATTCCACTCTGCATTCTCCTTCTAATCTAAGAAGAGAACTTTCTAAAACCTTCTTCTCAGATCAGTTCTCACCTATGTTCCTCTCACCTCAGTCCCCCAGTTCTGAGTCTACTTTTTGTCCTCAGCCCTTAAGCATCTTTCAGAGTACATGATCACATGTTAAATGTCTATTAAAAGTTCACACAGTTAGCACGGCCCCCAGGATCAACATCTAGAAAGCAGCCACCACCTCCTGTGTGTCTTCTCTTTTTGCGTTTTTTCTTCTTCATTTTTCTTAATCAACTCTGCTGTTGTTGCTGTTTCTTAGCAAAACTGGTATAAACAAAATTGTAATCGTTGAACATAGCACTCTGGCAATCAAGACGTTTAAAACCATCAATCTTCTGGGGTGAAGAAAGCACTGTGCGACATTTAGAACTCTGATTAACAAACAAGGTGGTCACAAATTTTCCTGGATTGAAGACTTCCACAACTTTCCTGATCAGGTCATCATAGGAGGTCTGACTTAGGTTTGTTTCAAAGCTAACATAAGAAAATTCTGGTTCTGGAGTGATGTGAATAGTCCAATATGTTCCATCCGATTTCATTCCATTCATCGAGTAGCCACAAGGAATGAACAGTGTGGCGTCAATGACAGAACCTGGTATCAGGTCACAAATTCCACCACCTTGTAGTTGCAGAAAGCCCTAGGTGTAATGATAGTGTAATCATTTTGAAGTGTATGCATTATTATATCAAGGAGTTAAATAACTTGCATGAATGCTCTCTTCTGGGTTTAGGTGTTCTGTGCCACTCTTGCTGTGGAACTGAAGTGCATGTAGAAAAGAACTTTGACTGTATGAATCTTTACGACACTTGTGAAAACGATTCAGTTTGGTTTATGCACAGCGTAATATTTCTGCAGGCATTGTCCAAAATCCCCCACAGGCAAGGCTTCCGTCCCCATTAGGTACGGCCTCAGCTGACCATCTGCGACTGTTCTATTAAATTGCTGCCAGAAGTTTTACATCGCTACCTCCACTTTCTAGAGCATATTCTCTACTAATGTTATTCAAAACCAATTTTTACTTCATACAAGTGTTTTATGCAATGGCAATTAAAGATTTTCTTCCAAAAAAAAAAAGTTCACACAGAAAATAAAATTATAAATAAGTAATCAAATAATGAAATAGAAGTTTACAACAGTGAATGTTTGCATGAGTACCATTAGGAATAATTATCTAGCTAAACATCCATCACTTACCTTGGCTCCACAGGTTCACTGAAGGTTTAAAACCATAACTAAATTCATAAGTGAAGTTTTGTATAGATAAACCCAATTGATACGTGCTCTTCTGTCCCAACATCTATAACAAATCATTAGTTCACTTTTTATGACCTTTAGTTAATTGTTTTACAACCTCTTGGAATGTTCTCTCAGTAGGAGAAAACCTGGTTACCATCTAAGAGCAATTAACTGGTGACACTTGGGAGACTGGCAGAGTTCTCATTGTACTTTTGACTATCAGGAATTGATCTAAAAGCAGTTCCATTATAAAAGAGGTTAATAATCACAGATATAGTTTTAGGAATTCTTATAGTGTGGGCTCCCTCTCCCTCATCCTGGAAGAGCGAAAATGAAACTACTCTCAGATCCAGGGCTGCGGATACCTCCTGTGGAGTAGTATTGACTACTGTAGATCAAACACTTTCGCACTTGCCTTTGAAGTACCTTTTCCTCTGGTCTCGTGTTGATGTTAAACGGCTTGGTATTGGGCTGTCCTTGGTTTCGATATTGCCTCTGGTTATTTAAACTCAGTTCTCCCCTAAGTAAAGGAACATCCTGGTGCAGCTACCTGGTGTCTGTGTCTTGTCTCTCTTACCCGCTTGTATTCATAGGTACTCAATACTCTCCAGTCCAAGAGCACCCAACGGAGTGAGGGTCTGCTGGTGGACTCCAACATTATAGGATTATAATTAAGAATTAGCTCATCTATTTGTCTACATAGCATCACTACAAGACAGTACATCTTCATGGATCTGCAGAGACCTGCTATTACTTAGTGAGTGTATATATGTTTAATAATAACATGAAATGCATATTAATAGCAGGAATATTTTCTAAAATTAGTCCCTTACAGCCTTGCTTAATAAAGGCTCACCTGTCACAGATTATATAATAATTCAAAGCTGGCCTTTTCAGGATGATCACTTGCTAGTTATTAACTTGTTAATTATAGTTCTGACCCACCCTGCTCCACGCCCCATGGTCCACCCTTCAACTTTCACATCCTATACCTCCTACCTGTTGCACAATTTTCCCTGTCCAATCACATTAAGACAGTGACAGGCCTGTGATTGGACAGGAATAGAGAGGTGGAGCTAGAGCTTAAGAGGAAAAAGGTCAGAGAGCAGGAGGAAGAGATTATCATTATGGAGGCAGGGGAACATTCAGACCCTGCATGGTTATACAGCCATAGGTAGCTAAGGTTTTTACAAGGTTAGGATAATTGGGTTAAAACATTGTCTTTATCTTTGAGCTCTGAAATTATTGTATTGGCATCTTGTGAATTGTGATCTTATTGATATATAAACCTGATTGGATAATTACGCCTTAAGGGTCACCCTTTTACCAGGTACTAGGCATTAGATACTGATTGTGGGGGTGTAGAACATTGTGTGTAAGCAAGAGGATCTTGCTAGCTGGGAAAAAATAGAAGGAACCTGCCAGGACATAGTGATGTGGCTAGTCAGTACAGACTAACATGGTCCAGTGGGAAAGACAATTTGCGGGGTGTATTCATTTCTAATATTTCCTGCAATACCTCCCCACACCCCTGTCTCCACTAGGATGTCCCCATCCCCCATCCCCACCCAACCAGTCCTCTAAACTCCCTGGGGCCTTCAGTCTCTTGAGGATTAGATGCATCTTCTCTGATTGAACCCAGACCCAGCAGTCCTCTGCTGTATATATTTTGGGAGCCTCATATCAGCTGGTGTATGCTGCCTGGTTGGTGAGCCAGTGTTGAATAGATCTTGAGGGTCCAGGTTAATTGAGACTGCTGGTTCTCCTACAGGGTTCTCCGCCTCTTCCTCTCCATCTAACCTTTCCCTTATTTAATCACAGGGGTCAGCAGCGTCTGTCCATTGGTTGAGTGCAAATACTTGCATCTGACTCTTTCAGCTATTAGTTGGGTCTTTCAGAGTGTGGTCACGATAGGTCCCTTTTTGTGAGTGCTCCATAGCCTCAGTAATAGTGTCAGACCTTGGGGCCTCCTCTTGAGATGGATCCACATTTAGCCTATTGCTGGACCTTCTTTTCCTCAGTCTCTTCTCTGTTTCCATCCCTGCAGTTCTTTCAGACAGGAATAAATATGGGTCAGAGTTTTGACTGTGGAAAGACAATCTCCTCCCTCACTTGAGTAATTTATTTTCAATTGGGCTTGTTAATTAGGATATACATGGGGGCATTGATTGATTGATTGATTGATTGATTGATTGATTGATTGATTTTACAGTCCAATTGTGGCCCTCTCCCCAGGTACCCTCGTGAACAAGTCCCTCCTACTATTGCCTTCCCTTTGCCTCTAAGAGTGTGTGTGCCCATTTAATATCATCCAATCCCGGTCTACCAAGTTTCTGCAGGATTAGGGGCATCATCTCTCACTGAGGTCTGACAAAGGAGTCCAGTTACGGGAATGGATTTGAATTTACATAAAAGCATTATGGACAGCTCTGCTTCTGTTATTGGTGGTCCCACATGAAAATTGAGCTACCCATCTGCTATATATGTGCTGACTTATTTCAGCCCATGTATGTTCTTTGGTTGGTGGCTCAGTCCCTGAGAATTCCTGCAATTATGGAGTGACTCTCACTGTGGATCTCTAAGATTAAAACCTTTTATCTGGATCAATTAGCCTTCTTTTACATGCTAACCACCAGTTGAGCCAGCACCAATAGTGGAAAATGCTGTCTTTTGTCCACTGGATGGTTTTAGCTCCTTTGTCAAAGATCAAGTGGCCATAGGTTTGTGGGTTCATTTCTGGGTCTTCAATTCTATTCCATTGATCAACCTGCCTGTCACTTGACCAATGCCATGCAGTTTTTATCACAATTGTTTTGTAGTACAGCTTAAGATCTGGGATGGGGATTACACCAGAATTTCCTTTATTGTTGAGAACAGTTTTGGCTATCCTGGGATTTTTATTTTTCCAGATGAATTTGCAAATTGCTCTTTCTAAGTCTGTGAGGAATTGAGTTGGAATTTTGATGGGGATTATATTGAAGCTTTACATTGCTTTCGGCAAGATGGCCATTTTTTACTATATTAATCCTGCCAATCCATGAGGATGGGAGATCTTTCCATCTTCTGAGATCTTCAATTTGCTTCTTCAGAGACTTGAAGTTTTTGTCAAACAGATATTTTACTTGCTTAGTTAGAGTAACACTAATGTATTTTATATTATTTTTGACTATTGTGAATGGTGTGGTTTCGCTAATTTCTTACTCAACCTGTTATTCTTTGAGTAGAGGAAGGCCACTGATTTGCTTGAGTTAATTTTATATCCAGCTATTTTGCTGAAGTTGTTTATCAGGTTTAGGAGCTCTCTGGTGGAATTTTTGGTGTCACTTAATTATACTATCATATCATCAGCAAATAGTGATAACTTGACTTTTTTTACAAAGCTCAAGTCCAAGTGGATCAAAGACCTCCACATAAAACCAGATACACTCAAATTAATAGAAAAGAAAGTGGGGAAGAGCCTAGAGCACATAGGCTCAGGGAAAAATTTGCTGAACAGAACACCAATAGCTTATGCTGTAAGATCAAGAATCAACAAATGGGACTTCATAAAATTGCAAAGCTTCTGTAAGGGAAAAGACACTGTCAATAGGACAAAACGGCAACCAACAAATTCAGAAAAAAACTTTACCAATCCTATATGTGATAGAGGGCTAATATCTAATATATACAAAAAACTAAAGAAGTTAGACTCCAGAGAAACAAATAACCCAATTAAAAAATGGGGTACATAGCTAAACAAAGAATTGTCAACTAATGAATACCGGATGACTGAGAAGCACCTAAAGAAATGTTCAACATCCTTAGTCATCAGGGAAATGCAAATCAAAACAATCCTGAGATTCTACCTCACATCAGTCAGAATGGATAGGATAAAAACTCAGGTAACAGCAGATGCTGGAGAGGTTGTGGAGAAAGAGGAACACTCCTTCATTGCTGGTGGAATTGCAAGCTGGTACAACCACTCTGGAAATCAGTTTGGCAGTTCCTCTGGAAATTGGACAGAGTACTACCAGAGGACCCAGCGATACCACTCCTGGATATATACCCACAAGATGCTCCAACATATAATAAGAACACATGCTCCACTATGTTCATAGCAGCCTTAATTATAATAGCCAGAAACTGGAAACAACACACATGTCCCTCAACAGAGGAATGGATACAGAAAATGTAGTACATTTACATAATGGAGTGCTACTCAGCTATTAAAAATCAATGAGTTTATGAAATTCTTGGGGAAATAGATGGATGTGGAGAATATCATTCTGAGTGAGGTTACTCAATCACAAAAGAACACACATGGTATTCATTCTCTGATAAGTGGATATTAGCCTAGAAGTTTGGAATACACAAATACAAAACACAAACAATAAGAAACTCAAGAAGAAGGAAGAGCAAAGTGAGGATACTTAGTTCCTTCTTAAAAGGGTGAACAAAATATTCATGGAAGGAATTGTAGAGGCTAACAGCAGAGACTAAAGGAAGGACAATTCCGAGACTGCTCCACCTGGGAATCCTTTCCATATTCAGTCATGAAATCTAGACACTATTGTGGATGCTAACAATTGCTGGATGACAGGAGCCTGATATAGCCGTCTCCTGAGAGGCCCTCATAGTACACAACTAATACAGAAGTAGAGGCTCACAGCCATTCATTGAACTGAGTACAGGGCCCCCAATGAAGGAGCTAGAGAAAGGACCCAAGGAGCTGAAGGTTTTGCAGCCCCTTAGGATGAACAACAATATGAACTAACTAGTACCCTCAGAGCTCCCAGGGACTAAAACTCCAACCAAAGAGTACACATGGGGGGACTCACGGCTCTAGCAGCATGTGTATAGCAGAGGGTGGCTAAGCCACTCATCAATGGGAGGAGAGGACCTTGATCCTGTGAAGGTTCTATGCCCCAGTGTAGGGGAATACCAGGACCAATAAGCGGGAGTGGGTGGGATAGTGAGCATGGGGAGTGGGGGGACAGGGGATTGTTTTAGTTTTTATTTTATTTTATTTTTTTCTTATTTTATTTTTTTATTTTTTATTTTTTTCTTTTTCTCTTTCTTTCTTTCTTTCTTTCTTTCTTTCTTTCTTTCTTTCTTTCTTTCTTTTGAGGGGAACCTGGGAAAGGAGATATTGTAAATAAGAAAACATATGATAAGATCACAATTAAAAAAAAAACCGTTTTATCTTGTTGGTCCTTTCCATTTTCTCTAAGTATAGTTTTTACTAATTAACCATTCTTGTTAATACAGGCCTATTTCAGCACTAAGTTCAAAACTGTTTGAGATACTAATGTTCAGCCAGGTCCTGAGCTGCTTCAACACTTTAGTTCTTGATATCAACACTCTCACTCTTATGTATAATTATTATGTAAGTTTTTATTTTGTCTAGTAAACAATGTTGGTGACTGATTTGTCCCCTGAACACAGGTGTTCTGATGCAGGTATAGCTTGATGAAGACAGGAAAAAGATTTTTATCTCCTGCCATTACATTTTCAGAAATTGGAACTGGAAGAACTGGATCCAATTGCCACAAAAGAAGAACCTGGCATTGAGAGAGATATTATAGTAATGTTGGCAAGACAAAACTTCTAATGCATAAAATGATTATGCCCATGTAGACTAAAACCATTTCTCATGTCAGCTGAGCTCTGTGAATACTGAAGTTACTTGTTTTTTTGTTTGTTTGTTTTTTTTTATCTTAAACATGACATTAAGGTAACTTCAGTGTAAGCTGTGACTAATCTATTCCCAGTGGAGCTTATGACCAGCAGATGGCATAATGAGGATGAGAATCCCCATAGTGAGATGAAGTAGTTATGGTGCAGCCTCTGTATCCACTGTGAATTTCTTTTTTAAGTGC
Organism: Mastomys coucha; assembly: GCF_008632895.1. Taxonomy (NCBI): domain Eukaryota; kingdom Metazoa; phylum Chordata; class Mammalia; order Rodentia; family Muridae; genus Mastomys; species Mastomys coucha. Next base: position 128,444,699 of record NW_022196912.1, on the reverse strand, counting down.
ATTAACTGATCTGCCCTGCTGTGATTAACCTGTGATGTTTCTGTGCTCAAACTCAGTAAAAATTCTTTGCTAAACAGTTCTCAGATTTTTGTTCACTTGTTTTTATTTGGTGTTTATAATTTATTGAATTAAAGTCATACAATGTTTTCTAAGAACTGTTTTCCCCACCCCCAACTATTTCCAGATCCTTCCTACCTCGGAACTCATGAACTACAAACCATTTTTTTTCTTTCTGAATAAAAGCAAAAAGTGAGAGACATTTAAGGGGGGGTTAAAAACAAACAGAAACAAAAGACAGAGAGAGAGAGAAGGAGAGAGAGAGAGAGAGAGAGAGAGAGAGAGAGAGAGAGAGAGAGAGAAACCAATAAAGACACAATTCTGTGTCAACAAAATATAGGCAAACAGTAAATGGGAGAAAGGGAATTGAACTGATTCCTTCCCCTATATGCTATGAAAAAAACATGAATGACATTCTGTAAATAAACATGAATGTACAAGCATCTCTCCAACAAGATGTAGAGTCATTTGAGTACAGTTTTGACAGGGTTATTGCTGGGAAACAACATAATTTTATTTATTATTTTTTGGCCAGTTTTCATGGGAAAGTCTTCAACCCAGGTACCTTGAGTTAAAGGCCATGTTTAGAAATGATATAGGTCATAGTAGACCTTAGTTGTATTGCTAATGTTAATATTGACAAATTGCCCTTTAATATTTATGTTTATACCCACCGTAGTGTCTGAGCCTTCATCACAGAGGCTCATATGTGAGGTGTGTAAGGATTGATGAAGACATTTATGAGTGGTCAAAGTGCTGAGAATGATTGACAGAGAACTCAGCCACAGAGGAGTAATGATACCAATCTCTCACACAAAATCAAGGACCACCAAAAAATGGAAAAGAAAGAGTGTAAGATGCAGAAAATGGGGTAAAAAGAGATCAATTTCTATCTCCAGAGATTTAACTGTTATTAGTTCAGACATGAACTCTCAGTAGCAGTATTTACCAACAAAAGACACATCCAAATAAAACCAGTGAACATTACTACATGAGAGACATCAAAATGACTGAGAAGGTAAAATGACTACTAGCAAGCTTAGCAATATCAGTTAAAACCCTTAGAACTGAATTATGTCAGTCATCCTCTAAGGTTAATATATCCAACTTGGTGCTGGTGTACCCTGTTGTAACCACCAAGAATAAGATAATAATTAAAAAATTACAGCATGGAAGGGGAGGAACTCTTAGGGCCCACACCAAGCTGAAGGTCTTTTGGCATTTGATGACTGATGGACAAAATATAATCTCTTGTTTAGGAAAGATTTCAGGAAGTTCACCATTTGCTAGTGATGACTATGTATGTATATATAGGTAGTACTAATTAAACTCATTGTGATATTAGTTAATGTAACAGAAGAGGTCAGGATGTTTGGAAAGATACTTATTGGAAGGTTCCAAAAGTAACAACAGGTACGTTGTGGTGGTAGATTATACTGTGAGTCCAGAGAGTAGTGGTTAATCATATCATATTTCATAAACAATTGAAAATTTCAAGGAAGAAAAATCCTTATGAAATACAGAGATAACAAATTTACATAAGTACAGAATATTCATACAAGTGTAGTTTGTACACTGTGCATATCTCTCCTCTAATCTTTTGTCCCTCTTATTTTCCCTTTAATTTCCTAGATAATTTCACCAGTACATCATCATGTATTTACATACATAGTTGTTTATAACTATGAAATATATGAGTTAATAATTTGAATCACATTTATTATTATTAATTATATTAATATTAATTATATTAATATCATTTCTATCTATGATTTAGCAATTATCTTAATACTGTTTCACTAATCACATCCATGTTTCCAAAAGCAATGTAAATTTCTTATTAATTTCTGGTCAAACATACACACACACACACACACACACACACACACACACATACATACACACACACAAGAGAGAGAGAGAGATTGAGTGAGAGAGAGATGCATGCGTTTTTGACAAAAACATCTTTGACACATATTTAGTTTATATCTGTAACTTAGTTACCCATAATAGTGCTGCATTATGTAAATATTTTAAGCACATTTATTTTTAGTAATTTTAGTGAGTTTTGAAGTATATAACCTGTGGGAAAGCCGATATTACTTGCATATATCTGGAAGGAATTTTTAATTCTCAAAAGTTAGGAGTTTTTGGAAGTTATCATCAAAATTATCATCACTATAATAATCATCATCATCAATCATCATCATCACAAAACACCATCTGCAAATCAATGTGTTAACATTGTCCCAGAGTGGAGCAACAGACTCAGCCCAAATATCTATGAGAGCTTAGACCCTAAGTTCCATCCACAGCATCTGCCCAGGGTTCAGGGAAAGTATATGGGATGCATTCCTTCAGGGAATATTAAGACTTGGACCAGAGCATCCTGCTGTCTGACCCATGCAACTTTTCAGTCCTTCCCCTCCAGTTCTTCTCCAGCTTAACTAAGTTCTTATTTAAGCTGTCCCCTGCTCATAAATATGGAAATCAGCTGAGTCTATGTCTGTAAATAGAGGAAAAACAGTCTATGATCAGTGTCCTCTCTATAGTATCTAAAAGAGGCAGATTCTAACCATGGACTGGACCTGTATCTTTCTCTTTTTCTTTTCATGAACTGTAGGTAAGGGGCTCACCATTTCTAAATCTCAAGAGGAGACAGGGCTTGAGGTGACAATGAAATCCACTCTGCCTTTATCTACACAAGAGTCCACTCCAAGGTTCAGCTGCAGCAGTCTAGAGCTGAGCTGGTGAGACCTGGATCCTCAGTGAAGCTGTCCTGCAAAGCTTCTGCCTACACCGTCACTGACTATGCTATGCACTGGCTGAAGCAGAGACCCAGACAGGGCCTGGAATAGAATAGAGGTATTGCTCCTGGAAGTGTTATTACTGCCTTCAATGAGAAATTCAAACCCAAGGCCACACTGAGTACAGATACATCTTTCAACACAGCCTACATGGAGCTCAGCAGCCTGACATCTCAGGACTCTGTGGTCTAGTACTTCACAAGACAGTGTTTTATCCACATCCTAAGTGGGTCAGAAACACTGCAGTAGCAGGAATCTTCCCTGGGACTGAGGTGACAGAAAGACTAACATTTAGATTTTCTCAGAAATAATAATTTTGATTGACCATTTCTTGTCTCTTCCTCATAGTCCCACAGTGCCTTCACCATCTTTGTAAAAGGACATCTATGAATAAAGTTGTGCTATTTGGATAAACCTACAGTTCATAATACTTTGTCAATCACTTTATGAGTTACCATATCCTGTTGGGAACCAAATGGTACTTGGCTGACCTGCCTCCACCTGACTAGAATCTAGAGACAAATATTCTGCCTGGCAACCACAAATTTCCTGCTTGGCCCTGACAGAAGCGTGATCAGTGTACCTTGACTTTTGAGAAACCGTTACCTACCCAACCGTTTCCTCCCTACCT